>NW_027528369.1:6015877-6033792 GCF_008692635.1 Crocuta crocuta | reverse complement strand
GCTCAGCATAAAATACCCAAGCCAGGAACAGGCCTGAGCCGAGGCAAACAGGCTGACAGTGGATGTCACAAAAGATTGTCTGGGGCCCTTACTTCTCCGCCATGTATAGNTCTTGCTACCAAGGGTTGCTGACTTGAAGATCTTCATCAAGGCTGATAGCCAAACCCAGCAGGCAGACTTGCTTCTTCCTTAATCTGAAGCATCTGACAAAACCGAGTTAATGGCCCATAGACGCTTATTTGCATGGTCTCTTTGGGGCCCTAGGATTTTGTCAGTTATGAGACCACAGGAGGTCAGTTCCTGTTGTGGCTCCAAATGAAACTGCCCAAATGCATTCCGTGTCAGGATCGCCTAACACCTCCCTCATCTTCAATCAACTTCTCAATTTGTCTGCTATTCAGGAATTGGGGCTATAGGGCCCTTGTTAAAATGGGGTTGGGCTTATAGTAACAATAGTGAAAGGCATTCTAGTGGCCCCTTTCCTGGCTACTTCTGAAAATCCCATGCTTTTGGACCACAAAGGAGGAAGAAAAGGGAAGAAGGGGTGGGGGTGGGGGGTGAGGGAGTGAGAGGGGTGCACTTGTGGTCAGAACACACATGGAGAGTCATTTTGTCACTGTCTGAGGTCACCTGGGGCTGGAGGCAGGCCCTGTGCCCACATGCTCATCACTCTGTGCCAACTGCCCCAGCACCTGGTACATAGTACATTCTCAATAAATAGAGTGTGATTAATTGACACAAAGGAGTGAAGAGTGGCAGATAATGTAAAATTCCAGTCTTTGTCTTTTCTCCTGCTGCCTCTAGTCTTTGTATAGGAATTTATTTTTCAACCATATGAATTATGACCTCCCTACAAAGGCAAAAGAGGCAACAGACAGTGGAGTTTAAGATTACATGTTTAAGATTATTTTGACTTTGGTGTCCTTATGAGCACTCTGCCCCAGAAAAGGCAGCTGAGAATGAGATGCACTGAGTGTCCCTAGGTTGGGGTATAACCCACTCAGCCCAGAGACAGCGCAGGAAGGCCAGTGCAAGACTTCAGGTTGCTTAGCAACCGAGCTTCAGGGAAGAGAAAGGATGAGAACTCGTGGTGTGTGTTTGCTGATGCCAAGATGTCTTAGTTGGGTCATTCTAATTCGTGGCCTGAAAGTAAGTCTATAGTTCTCTCTTCAAAAAGAGGATCCTAATTCCCCTCCTTGGAGTGTGTGCTGGACCTACTGACTCATTCCTAACTACTGTGGAGGAGACGACAGGCGATCACCTGAGGCTAGGTTGTGGTCAGCTGACAAATGTCCACATCCTAGTCCCTGGAACCTCTGAACAAACATTACCTTAAATGACAAAAGGGACTTTACAGATGTGATTAAGGATCTCGATATGGGGAGATTATCCTGGACTGTTCAGATAGGTCCTAAGTAACCACTGTACCTTGTAAGAGGAGAACAGTGAGGATCTGACCACCAGAGAGAAAGAAGGTGACATGAGGCAGCCATAAGCTGAAGAACGAGGATGATCTCAAGAACCTGGAAAAGTCAAGGATAAAGAACCTCCCCTCAAGCCTCTGGAGGGAACACGGCCCAGCTGACACCTTGCTTTTAGCCCAGTGAAACTGATTTCGGACTCCTGACCCTGAGAACTGTAAGAGAATACATGCGTGTTGTTTAAAGCACCAAGTTTTTGGCCATTTGGTCTGGCGCCCATAGGAAACACATAGGTCACAGAAGACACTGCTGCTTCTACCTTGCTCTCTTGGATCATCTGAATGCCAGCTACCCTGTCGTGATGACACTCAAGAAGCAATAAAGGGAGTATTTTCAAGCCAGCTACCACCGCAGGCAACTGAAGCTACTCCCCTTAGGAAACTCTGGCATTCATTATAGAACACGTGCCTCACCCCACTGACAGCTAAGGAAGCTGGGTGTACACACCAGCTCCCATCCGCCACTGGGGGAGAACCGTCCCTGGCATGGGAGTTGAGGAGGACATGAATTCCTCAAGACTGCCAGTATGGTGGCGTGGGTCTGGTGGCCAGGGAAGTCCAGGGGCGAAAATGCAGTTTGAGGGGGTTAGAAGTCAGAAGGGCTTCCAATGGGATGGTGAGAGCAAGGGGATATGGGCAGAATTCTGGCACCTTCTGCAATCTACACCAAGNGGTGCCTGGATGACTCAGTTGGTTAAGCCTCTGACTCTTGATTTCAGCTCAGGTCATGCTCTCATGCTTCATGAGTTCTAGCCCTGCATCAGGCTCCATGATGATGATGCAGACCCTTCTTGGGATTCTCTCTTCCTCTCCCTGCGCCTCCACTGCCTTCTCTCTCTCTTTCTCTCTCTCTCTCAAGAAATAAACATTTAAGAATTTAAGAAATTTTTTTAAAGAAGAAAAGTGCCCAAATCAGAATTTCTACAGAAGGATAAGCAGATGTCAAGAAACCCAAATACGGAGGTTTTAGACCATTATTGAATTCCAACTGTGTGCCAACAGTGAATTGAACGACTCCCCAATTCTTCAACAGTGCGTGGGGGAGTGTCACATCCCTCCCATTTTGCAGATGGAAATGTTAAGGCTCAGAGAATTTGAGAGGGTTGTCCAAGATCACTCGAGGCTAGGGAGCACCAATGGGAGAGCGGCTCATCTCTGAGAGCTCTCTCCTGCCTCCTGGGCAGCTGCAAGGGAATTGTCTTTAAAGCGGTAACAGCTCAAGTCTGTCGCCAGACAGCCAGTGCCCTTTTGGACGTCATGCCCCAGGCATGGAAGCATCATGCTACATTACTTCCAAATGTCATCCACTACTTTACCTACCTCTAATCATGTGCACACAGATGTGTGTGCACATGCATGTCCAAAAGCACACGTGGTTTGCTGTGTCACTAACATGACAGGCTGTTCCACCCAGCAGGCCACACGTAGTGCTCCTCTTCAGAAGTTTAACCAGCTTATACGGAAGCAAATATTTGAAGTTTACCAAACATAAACTAGGTAAAACCTAAGTCAATCAAAAGTGACTAAACACTGCTTTAGTCCAAATACATGTTTCTAAAAGGTCACAGCTGGTGTAATTATCCATGCTAGACTTAGCACGCATTCAGCTGTGTGCTTAAGACTGCCAAGAACTGGAATACATTCAGAATCCTTAAATAAGAGTCACCTTGTTTTCAGAAAATGCTTGGTTAAGTCAGGCTTGGGAGGGGAGACTTCTGGGGGGAAGCCTATTAGAGTTTAATGACACTTTGAGAAAATGTATAAGGAAACTTCTCTGGAAAAGGAATAGAAATACATGTCAGAGCCAATTTCTCATAGTACGTGGGTTGAGCCCTTTTTTCTTCAAAGTAAATAAGTCCTGACAAGTACAACAACAATAACAAAAGAACACAACGACAAAGCCAGCAGCCCAGGATGTCGGTCAACAGGAGGAAAAATCAATTAAACGCAGGCTGATACAGTGGCTTCGAAAAACTGACCAGGGTCACCAGGGTGTGGGTGGGGTGGATTACCTAGGATGCCAGTTTCAGCGGGCAGGTGACTTGTGTAGGTGTGGTTGTTAAACTGTGTTCTCCGGCACTCTGGAGTGTCGTGCCAGACTTTGGGCATAACCCCCAAAAAATGATGAGCCAAGAGAAGGTAGGGAGTTTCCAGATTTCTAGTCTCACTACAGCCAAGCAGCTCAGACTTCCTATGATTTTGCTTCAAGACAAGGTTGTCCCAAGTAGGTACCAAATTTGAAACCCTCAGGTTTATATATAATCTCTGAAGCTCATGCCTGCCTCAGGCTCAGAGAGGAGTTGATACCCTGCGCGTCTCTCTGTAGAAGTGGAGGCAGGATAAGAGAACCAGGGTCTGATGTAGGAGAACAACAGGCTGATGTTTAGACAGCAGAGCACAGAGCTTGGGAAAAAATCTAATGAACAGCGGGGGAGAGAGAGCCAAGAAGGAGTCGATTATAAACCCTCAGAAGGGCAGGGATTTGGTCGTCCTGTCTCTCCCGCTGCATCACCGGGGCCTATGGGAGTACCTGGCACAGAGCAGGTGCTCAATAAATATTAGTATATGAATGAATAAATGAATGAGCAAAGCAGCCTGTGGAAGAGACTAGGGGAGAGGCCATGTCCAAAAATGAGACAGTGGGGCCAGCACACTTCAGCCAGGACGGACAGGGAAATGGAGCCAGCTGGTGGGGACGAATGGATGACAGTGGCTGGGGCTTGGAGAGACTGCCTGAGAGGCAGAACAGAGACTTGTGCAGGAGGCCCACCACATTCCGTAGGACACCTGAGAGTGTCTCTGTGGGTGAGAAAGGAGCTGTTAAAGGCTTAGAACCAAAGTTTGGCCATTTGCTCTGTGACCAGAGGAAAGAATGACCAAAGTCACAAAGATTGGCAAGGCAATTCCACAGTTAAAGGACCCAAATGAGACTCTAAAACCTTTCCCCCTAATTCAACCAACTCCAGGAGAGTCAATACCTGCATAACTGGAAATGAAGTCAGGGATCAGGTACAGACAGGATTTAGACTAAATCTCTAATGTTTCACCTTTTTAAAAATGTTTAAGAGAGAGAGAGAGAGAAAGCTCTAAAATTTCTGGGGACAACTTACTGTGTTGGTGAAAGGCACCGATACCCTGAAAACAGGCTCCCTGAGCACAAATCGAGGATCCTGCTGGCTAGATGTGGGCCCTAAGGCAAGTGACTATAAACCTCTATGGGCCTTAATCTCTTCCTCTGCAATATGGGGTCAACAAGAATACCTCTCTTCTACAGTTGTGTTATAAATAAATAAGCTATACCACATAAGTCACCTAGATAAGCAATAGCTTTAGTTAGGGATCTGGAAAACTGTTAACATTTGTTAAAAGGGGAGTTGGCACAGCAGTGTTCATTATAATTTTCTTAGGTTTTAAATAATTACAGTTAAGAAAAGTAAAACTTTCCCCAACCAAAGGCATACCCTTCCGGTTATATCCCTAACTCACAAGGAAATTAACCTTATGGAGCCACCAAAGAAGTACGAGAAGGACAGGGTAAATATATGCCAGCAATTCTGAAAGTGGGGTCCTGGGAACCAGCAGCAGGAAAACCTGGGAATCTGTTAGGAATGCAAACCCTCAAGCCATGCCCCAGACCCACTGAATCCTGGGCCAGGTAGTCTGTTTTGCATGCCCTCCAGGGGATTCTGCTGTGTGCCAGAGTCTATCACTTACAACCAAGTCAAGAACCAGTAACCTATGCAGCTGAATGTCTGCATCTGTGATACTGATGCTGCCACTGGCAGGGGCATCTTTAACAGCCTCAACGGGGAAGCCACTCTCCCTACTAACCCTATTAACCAACCACTCACAAGGGAAACTGGAAGCACTAGTTTAGCAGTATGCCCAGGAGAAACCACAATCTCACCTTTCCCAACCCTATCTGGTAGGGTGGACTAGACTCAACTAAGGTGATGAGCGTTATCTCTTATGAATTTTGCTTAGTAGGACAGTATCTGACCATAACTCCAGAATAATTCATTGTTCATTCACAGAGATCTTCATCTCCCAAATTCTCTCAGTACGTCTGCACCCCCAAATCTACCACCACCACCACCACCACCAGGGTATGCTAGACCAATGCCAGCAATACCCCTTGAGCCCTAAATGCCTCTTAGAGCAGTAACATTTGTCTTACCCGCCCCCATCCCAGCATTCTCACGCAGGGAATTTCCAACAGTGGCTGTTGGAAATAGGAGAGAACTATCAAAATGCCATAAAGGCATCTTTGTAAATTGTAAAATAGATAAAATAAAAATGATGGGGCTTGTTCCACAGTAGTATATACACTGAAAATGTATCATCAAGATAGAAGTTAAAAACAAAGACAGATTGTGAACATATTCTCCTGGAAAGGTTGCACAGGGTTAGGAGTAGCCAGAAATGATGATTTGGGATGATTTAGTGCCTTTATCAGTCAATACTGAAGAGATATCGAGTAAAAAATTGTTGAATGAATCAATAAAATGGACTATTCACAATCACACCTGTGTCTCATCTCTGTCTCTACCTCTCCCTCCCCTCCCCTCTTCTCTCTCTCTCTCCCTCTATCTCTCTCTGTTTCTTTGTTTCTCCCTCTCCCTCTTTCTCTCTCTCTCTCTCTCACACACACACACACACACACACACACACACACACACACACACACACACTTTAACAAGGCTCTTCCAATCCATCTGTGCCTGGCCATAAAGTCCCACTCTTTCCTATGAAAGTGGATTTTTAGACTTGAGTCTTAGCCCTTTCAATTGTTACCAAAAGTTTAGAAGGAAGAGTTCAAAAAACATATGCAGAGAGAAGAGCCAACCTTCAGAACAAGTACAGGGGGAAAGGAGCATAATAATAAGGCAGTGCTCATTGACCAATGATGAAGCTTGACTTTCTTCCAATAAAATTCATGATAATAAACTTCTGATCTAGAAAACCAGGCTGGTTGTGCCCAATGAAAAGGCTTGGGGGTGGAGGGTGGGTGGAATCTCAAAGGTCAGCAAAGTTAACTACAAAGAAGGACCTTAAGTGGATCAATCATGGTTGAACTACTAGATAGAAGGATTAAGTGGCTAATAAAAGGGATGTTCTCCTGACCTCTAACATAGGAGGGAGGAGATAATGAGATAAGTAAAGCTGGTGAGGATAATAAGACTATAATTATGGCCAAGTTCAAACTACCCAATGTACATTGGAGAATCCTCTAGATAGCACGGAGAGAGGAAAATCTGGCCTCTGAAAGTTAATGCTGTTTCCAGTGCCTGCGATGTTCCCAGCTGCAGCTCCCTCAGACGAATATGAAGATAAAACCATCACCGTGGAAGCTTCAAACATATTACGGTGGTGTTTGTGGGTCAGTATACTGAAAGGGGAAGGCAGAAAGAAGAGCCTCATCACCAGGAGAAACCATCGTGCTCGGAAGCCAGGCCATAGTGATTCTTTTAAACAGTAACTCTTGTGGCCACTGTTCACGAGCACTCAGTGACCTTCTGCCATGTACATGGTGGTGAGGCTGGCACTGTGCATTCTGGGATGTTTACGAAGCACAGACACACACACACACACACACACACACACACACACACACCCACTGTGAGTTTCCTGACTGGAAGATAAAGTGCAACAGATTTATAAGTTGATTCCTTTTGAATGTGGGAATTCAGGGTCTGGTGACAAAGCAGCAAAAAATAAATTTTTTTAAAAATATTTTTATTTATTTCTAGGAGAGAGAGAGAGAGAGACAGCGTGAGCAGGGGAGGGTCAGAGAGAGAGGGAGTCACAGACTCTGAAACAGGCTCCCGGCTCTGAGCTGGCAGTCAGCACAGAGCCCGACGCGGGGCCCAAACCCACGAACTGCGAGATCATGACCTAAGCGTAAGTCGGATGCTTAACCGACTAAGCCACCCAGGCGCCCCAAAAAATAAATGTATTAAAGGAAGAGCATTTGGTTAAGGACAAGTGCACAGTCTCCCTTTGCATCTGGGGTGTTTCATTTTTTTCCTGCAGAATGCTTTATATAATTGTTCCCTTAATCTCTTGGGTAAAATAAATGTACGGCAGCTTTACTACACTATTGATTCAAATTATTACTGTAATGACACAGCTATCCAGGGAGCTGTCACTGAGTTTCTTGAAATGTCCTGATGGCTGTCATGTGCATTATTAAGGAGCACTACAAAACGAAAACCCCTTCCCAGCATGTCCTGAGCCAGAATCACTGACGGCCCTGCAGGCCTAGTGCTCGGGACCCAGGGCACAGGCCTGGTTGTCATGAGCCAAAAGAGAAGCTTTTGCTGGGTTTGCCACCGAAGGGTCAACATAGCCAGTGGAGTGACCCTGAGGTACTCAGCTTCCATGTTTTAGACCTACAGCCCTGATGATATGATTAGACATTCACGGAGACAGGAAGGAACAGTTTACAGCACAAGGTCCCTCACGAAACAGAAGACACATCTAGATCCTGAAAAGAATTGAAGGAAGAGCTTGTTTACAGGTAAGGGCAGGGTTAAGAGGACTGGGAAGGGGTGATCAGGTGCCTGAGAGGAGCATCAGCTGGGATCCTGTACCACCTCTAGCACTGAAGGGACACAGGAAGGAAATCCTGCTACAAGAGCCTACTGAGAGCCAGAGCAGGGAGGGAGCAAGGGAAGAAACACCCACTCTCTTTCCTCCATCCCTCTGACCCCTGCCATTGCTCCAGCGGCTGAACCCCAATAGAAGCCGGAGGAAGCCCACAAGAGTCAGACTCCTGGGACTGGCACAGAGTAGAAGAGAGCAGAGAATGGATCTGGGGGTGCAGCAAAGAGTAATGACCAGCCCCTACAGCTCAAGGGCTCAGAGTATAAAATGAGAGGGTGAGGGAAGGCGTGAAAGGCTGACAGATGAACATGAGTGCTACCAGGCCAATCACAGCATCACACTGATGTCCCACTGATGTCCTGAAGCCCACCTGAAGGACAGTGAAGACCCTTCTCATCATGGGGGAGAGAAGCAGTCAGGAGTCTGGGATTTACAATCATACAGACCTGGAATCGAGTCCCAGTTCAGCCTTGTTCCTGTTGTGTAACCTTGAGCAAGCTATTTAACCTTCCCAAGGCCCTGTTTGCACTTCTGGAAAAGAAGCATCATACAGAATTGTTTGAAATCAGATAATGCTTATGAAGAACTTAGCCTAGAGATGCCATAGGGGCTCAACTGGTTAAGCATCCCTCTCTTGATCTCAGCTCAGGTCTTGATCTCAAGGTCATGAGTTTGAGCCTCTACTTAAATAAAGAAACAAACAAATAAACAAATAACTGAGTCTGCTTCTTGGCTTATAGTAAATGCTCCAAGACAATGGTTATTTATTTTATTTAGGAAATCATAATCCTACTAATGCTGCTTAGGCAAAAGGGAGCAGTTATATGCAGACTATCTTCAGAAAGAGACCACAAGCAGGATCCCAGGTGGTATCCATTCTCCATCTCATAGTTGTGCCTCTTTCTGCACATGTCCATCCTCCTTCCCTCTCTGAGCACTGGCTGACTCTGTTTTACTGTCCACACAGTAGGCTGTGGATCACCCAATATTGTTCCTGAATATACTATAATCATAATACTTTCCAGTTACCCAGCTTCACTCTCTGGCTGATCCTCATCCCTGGCTCTAAATTCCTGGAACAGAGACTTGACTGAGCTGATTCAGGTGAGGAGGCCATGCTGGCGCAGTCACCCTCAGCTTTCTGGCTCTTTTCCATTGGCCCCTGCAGACCCACTCCCAAGCCCTGGCTGCCTTCCCTCTGTCCTGTGAGGGTTGCATTCACATCCTTCCTTGACTTTGGTTTCTGCTTGGGGGTGTCCAGGGGGAGCCACAGCAGGGCACTAGAGGAAGGGAGTGGATGAGGCCAGGACTCCCTTCCTGCACAGTCAGCTGGGGCTGGCCTCATCCCTCCAACAAAGGCCAACAGCTTCATTCAAAGGGATCTTCTTTGTAGGATGCTCAGGTTTTAGTAACAATTCTCTCTTCTTGTCCCTTCAGAACTGAGGGTTTTAACAGCCTGGCTCTTGCTAACCCTTGAGCACTGGAACCATCCCTGTGGTCTCCCTATACCCCACCCACATATTTGTAAATTTTCCCCTTGCTAAATACTCCTCAGATTAATTCAAATATGTTATCCATATCCTTCTGGGATCTTGACTAACTTACATGGCCAGGGAATGAAGCTAAAGACTCTAAATAAATGAGGCTCCTTAGTCCTATACCCTTTGGGGCCCCTGTGGAGGTAAAGAGACTACTGAATAGTGGAAAGCTCAGGTGGCTTTTGAGGTTGTTACTGCTGCTGTTGTGTTTGTTACCACTAGTATTATAAAGTTCATCAATTGATTCAAACATCTACCATTCTCAAAGGTTGGGTATTAGATTGGAGTCAGCCTCCATTTCCCATACAGTTCAAATGCAAAGATCTCCAAGAATACAATCACATGCATCCTTGAAGCTTGTAACTGTGCTTCCCTGGGCTTCTTGCAGAAACCTGCACAGTCCTTAACTTGGATTCTTTCCTTTGAAAGAAAACAATACTTTGAAAAGCCTTGGTGATCCCCAGTTCCTTAAGCCAAGTGGTAACACTCACAGAACTCCAGGGGACCCAGGACTGAGCCAGCTTCCACAAAATCACAGATTTCTTTATGTGTAAGAGAAAGTCTCTGATCACTGGCAAGAGAGGGTTATGTGGCTCTCCCCTTTAAAGTGTGATTTTTCAGGATCATTGTCAAGCCATGGAGAAGCCCAGAGCTGCAATCCCAGGCCTCTGCCACTCTTGCTGATCACACACCTCTCTCTGTTCTCCCTGCCACCTAGATAATATACTCTTTTGTCAGTGATTAAATAAACCCATTAACCTGCTTCAAAGATTAGGAAGAGGTTATTCCTATTTAACTGTTTACAATGCACCAGAAATTGCTGAGGGCACTGGGTACAAAATGCAATCCGGGCTCCCCATTCTCTCCTTCCACTCTGAGATAGCATGCCTGCTGTAAGAAGTAGCATGACCTGCCGTACTGGGGTTAAACATGCACATTCTTGATGACAAAATACATCCTTCCACATAGTAGAGGTCATTTTTGTAAAATTAAAAGCAAACATCAAGTGGAATCATTTTTCCTGACCAGGAGGAGGCTTATAGGATAAAAATGAAAAATGAAAAAATAAGGATTAATTTACTAAGCCAGTAGTCTGATTTTTTTCCTAGCTTGTTTAAATATTTGTGATTCCAGCATGGGGTCCCACTCTCTAAGCTCAATGTTTCCATCCAGTTGATCTTCAGCTGAGTTATCTGCATGATCTGTTTCCATGGAAACAATGGTGAGGTCACATACCCAGTAGAGTGACTTCTTGGTGACTTTAGGAGAGTTAGATCTAGGTGAAAACTCTAATTCTGTCATTTAATAGCTGTGTGAACTCAGGCATATCAGTAGACCTCCCTGAGCCTCAGTTTCCCCTTCTGACAATTGGAAATAATAATAACAGCTCTAAGAGTTTTTATAAGAATCAAATGACACTATCTGGGTAAAGTGCATGGTATGTTTTCTGGCATTGAATGTGCTCAATAAATGTTAGGTGCATCTGTTTTTATTATGTATTAGGAAGTTAGACCATTCATTCATTCATTCATTCTCTCATTCATATATTTCACAAATAATTACTGAGCTTCACTATGTTACAAATATTGTTCTAGACGCTAAAGATAAAATAGTGAACAAAATTGACAAAGTCCTGTCTTCACAGAGCTTACATTCTTACTCTAGCGATGGAGATAGACAATGTACAATAAGCCATGCACATATTTCATATTCTATCCAGAGTGATAAATGCTATGAAGAAGCTTACAGCAGGATTACAGGAGAGAGACATCACGTTGCAGAGGCAAGGGGAGCTATTTCAGATAGCATCCTCCCTGTATGGATTTGAGGAGAAACCAGAAAGGCACAGGACAGGATATCCTTTGTGGATGTGTGGGGAAGGGGAACGGCAAGAGGTAAGCGGAACAGCAAGTAGGCTGGTGAGACAGGGTTATAGAGAGACAGAGAGAATATTCATGGGTCTTAACGTGCATCCCAGATGTGTGAAAGAGATAAAGGGGATTGTCAGACTGTAATAGGAAACAAGAGGGCATGGTGATAAAGAGAGAAACCCCCAAGTCCTGCTGCCTGTAAGAGAATCTCAGTTGCACCATTTACCAGCTCTCAGTACTGTCCCTTAACCCAGCAACCTTGGCATCACCTGGGAGCTTACTAGAAATGCAGAATCTCAGGCTCTGCCCCAACCTTACAAAATCAAAATCTACATTTCAACCAGATCCCCTGGTGATTCATAAATCCGTGAAATGCTGAGAAGCACTTGCCTAGGACTTGTTAGTTAACCTCTCTGGGTCTCAGAAACCCAATCTGCAAAATGGACATCATAAAAGTAACTTCCTCATAAGGTTACTATGAATTTTAAATAAGCTTGTGGCAAGAAAAGTGCTCAACCCAGTGCTTGAGGCTTTGTAATTGCTCAATAAACCTTATTTTTGCATTTAATCCCTGGTAGGTTATCATACCAGAGGGCTAGGTCCTGAAGGTTTAATTTAAGGAAGATGAAATGCCTGCATCCTTTATGAAGCCCCGTAAGAACCCAGGATACTAACGGAAAGTTCCTCCTGAGACTCCCAGGAACTGTCACATTGCTTGTTGACTGTTTTGAGCCCCACTTTGAACCTGTACAGAAGGAATGGTGCCCAATTCTGCTGCAGCTGTTCGTGAGACTGCTGGCCCTCGAAATACCCATCTCCTTGGTTATATAATGAAGGCCATCTTCACGTGTGAAGGCAGCACTGGAGCCCTATTATCAGCAGTGCCTACACTGAGTCAGGTCTCTGATAGCGGAGATGGTTTTCAGGGATCCACCCATACTCCTTGACCTGACTCCCCTATGATTCATTGCTCTCACCAATGGTTTTCCTCCAGGGGAAGCTAGCTGACTCTGGAGAGGTTCAAACCTGAATATTGGCTTGGATGATGCTGTATTTTCGAGTATAAGAGAGTATCTTTAGAACCAAGATGGCAGCTGTCAAAACTAACTCGTTCCCAGCTGCATTACGGTAAATCCCCAAACTCTAATTGTGTAGAAAAGCAAAATCTGTTTATTAAATATGAGCTTGTAACTTTCAATTAAACACTGCTGGCAACTATAATAGAGTACCTAAGTAGTCGGCTGTGCAGACTACTCTCTGGTTTCCAACCCCACCTCAGCCCTGTCATGCCCTCACTCCAGTTACCTAACCTCTGTAAGTTTGGTTCCCTCATCTGAAACTGGGGGGCAGGGGGACACACTTCACAGGGATATTGTAATAAGTAAATCAGAACCTGTAAAACTCCTGCAAGACACTAAACATTCTAAAGATGTTAGCAGTTGGGGCACCTGGGTGGCTCAGTCAGTTAAGTATCTGACTTCAGCTCAGGTCATGATCTTGCAGTTTGTGGGTCTGAGCCCTGGGTTAGACTCAGTGCTGACAGCTCAAAGCCTAGAGCCTGCTTCAGATTCTGTGTCTCCCTCTCTCTGCCCCTCCCCTGCTCACACTCTGTCTTTCCCTCTCTCTCAAAAATAAATAAACATAAATATTTACAAAAATAAAAATGTTAGCAGTCACCATCACTGTTATTATTTTCTGTGTTTCCAGGTGTGTTGCATGCTAAGTCAAAGAGGGAACTTTCTCAGATAGAGGGGGCCCATTCTTCAGCTAAGAGAATAATAAGGGCAATGTTCTGCTAGTAGGGACCCAAAAAATGATAAAAATGAGCTGGGATGATCACAAAAGGACTAAAGAGAAGCAAACCATTAAGAACGTATTTTTGAAATAGGGCCGTTAGGACTTAAGGATTGTGTGTGTACAGGTGGTGAAGGAGAAAGAGATTCAGGCTTTCCAGTCTACTTTCTTATGTAGATGGTGATGGCATTGCCTTCCAGGGGAAACACAGAGAAAGGTTTGTGAAAAAGGTCGAAAGAGTTTAAAGACAGTTTTTAAACTCTGGGAGAATGCAAGCTCGGGACAAGAAATGTGTAGTTGTTCAGAACGCGTGGGTAAGAAAACATAATAAAATATGCCAAAACTACTTGTCATGAAGGAAATGCTTGGTGCAACCATGCCGAGGTACCACAATGGTTAAATTCAAAAGCATGGACCATACCAAGTGTTGGTGGAGGTATACAAGAACTCTCCTTCACGGTGGATGGCAGGGTCAATGGGTATGATCCCTTTGGTAAAATGTTTGGTAATATTTATTAAAGCTAAAATAAGTTAGCAATTCCTCTCCTGGGCATAGATACAGTCTATGTTAATGCTTAGTCCATGAAAATACGTGTATGAAAATGTTCTGAGTGGTATTATTCATAATTGACAAAAACTGAAAGCAAGCTGAGTGTCCCAAATGTAGAATGAATAAGGAAGCTGCAATGTGTTCGTACTATGTAACAGTGCACAGCAATGGTGAAAAATAAACTACTCAATGGCATAGTCAAAATATTGACTGAAAATATCCAGCTATTAAAAAATAGCAGTGAATAGTGATATTTATATAAAACGCAAGAAAAGGCAAAACTAATCTATGAAATTATGAGAGTGGAAATGGTGGTTACATTTGGTTGAGGGGGATTGTATCATCTGTGAGACAATACGAACAAGCCTGCCCCCTTGGGTGGTGGAAATGTCCATATCTTGATCAGAGTGGGGGTTCTCCAAATGTACACATATGCAAAAAAAAAAATCAGTGAGCTGTACATTTTAAATGTCTGCCATCTATTTCGTGAAGGTTATATCAATTTTTACAAAAGTAAATTTAAAAAAGGACTACAGGGCTAAAATATTTGAGCAGTCTTGAAACAACACACATTAGAGCAGTGAGCAATTTCAGGGCACACTGGAAACAGAGGCTGAGGTGATTTAGTATTCAAAATTAGTTTTTGGCTCTAAAAGGACTATTAATCACTGCTGATGGTCTTTTTTGGAATTAATTGTGGTTTTGGTGTTCGTCAACCACGGCCCGGGTGGAATCTGTAATGAGCCTCCAGAAGGAGCCAACCGAGGGAGTCTGAAGGAGAAGGGTGTGTCTCACAAACTCTGTCCTCATGGACTCCAGGGAGCTTGGGACAGCTGAGTGTCATCACAGAGCTGCCACCAGAGGACACCCCTGGGAGCCCCTGCCAGGACCAGCTCTCCTGAAAGCTTCAGAGACACAACCCTTGTCAGCAGCCTTCTCGATAGTAAGCCACAGGCTTATAGTACAGGATGTGTCAGCCTGAGGTAGCTACAGATTCTTCTGGGGTAGCTTGAGTCAAGCTTCCTTTCCTGGGTCTCACCTTTCTCAGGTGCCAAAAAAAAAAAGAAAGAAAAAGAAAAAACAGTACTGGCTCCTTCTAGTCCCATAAATTCCAAGATTTCATATGCTGTAGCCTAAGTGCTCCGCTATTAGTTAACTGTCTCTCCATTATTTATGGAGCACCTACCGTGTGTACGGGGGACACAACCACAAACAAGACAGACATGGCTCCTGTCCATATGGAACTTGACTTTCTCATAAGGGAGACAGACAGGAAACAGGATGTGTTCCAACTGTAGTTAGTGACCTGAAGAAAATGTACTAGGAGGATGTGGAAGATGACAATTTTAGATAGGGTGGTCAGGGGCTGCCTTTCTGAGGAGGTGGCATTAAAAATATTTTTTTTTGTTGTTATTTCTTTTTGAGCAAGAGAGAGAGAGAGAGAAAGAGACAAAGTGTGAGTGGGGGAGGGGCAGAGAGAGAGAGAGAGAGAGGAGACACATAATCTGAAGCACGCTCAGAAGCTGTCAGAACAGAGCCTGACGTAGGCTCGAACCCATGGACTGTGAGATCATGACCGGAGCTGAAGTCAGATGCCTGACTGAGCCACCCAGGCATCCCCCCAACCCCCTGCTCCCAGGCAGGAGGCTGCATTTAAATTGAGGCTTAAATAACAGGAAGAGAGTGACCAGGGGGAGAACAAGTGCTGAGATCAGAGTCGGAAGTTCGAATCTGGCTTCCCTGCCCAGTCTGTGCAAACCACCTGTGGTGGACTGGCACTTAGAAGTGCCTCCCGCATCTCTCTCCTCCTGTTACTTGGTATCAAGAGGCAGCATTACTCTCCGGCTTTCCTTCCCTCCTCATCACAGAGAGGAACGAGCACCTTTCCACCAGCAAACACTAGTATGTAGAGACTAACTGGCGCAGGAGTTAAAACTGAACATGGGAGCAGGGAAACCTGCTGAATTTAGAATGCATTTGCTCAGAACAGAGGCATATATACCTAGAGACAGTTCCAACAGGAAATAAACATGAAATACCAATTATATGTTGGGTCTCCAGGTAGAATTACATGTACAGAAAGCAGAAGGACTCTCCGCCCTCCCTGGTTGGTCTTCCCTCTCCCCAGGCTCCCTTAGCACTCTGGGTTTACACAACTTCTTGGTAATTATCACCATGGATTGCTATTGTTGGCTTGTATTCTGTCCTCACTAGGGCAGGAGCTACTGGACACAGAGACCATGCCGAGCTTCTCTTGCTCACGGCAGCTCATAGTTCATTAGCTGGCACTCTGTACACACTCAGTAAATGTTAGAGAAATGAATGCAAGCACTTGTTCACGAATTAATGCACCAACTCAGTTCAGCGATAGTTACTGAGTACCTACTATGTGTAGGTATTTCTCCAGATGCAGTAAGTAGAATGGGGGGGCGGGGGAAGATCCTGACCTTATGAAGCTAGTAGGGGGCAAGGCAGACAGACACTAAAGTCAGTAAGTGAGGAGGCCCAGTAGCTGCTGTGGAGTGAGTGAGGGTGAGAGTAAAAAGTGAGAAAGCCAGAGAGCCAACTGGGGGATGGTGAGGAGGCACAGTATAAGACCAAGTATGAGTCTTGTTAGGGCTTGCCTTGACTTTGAGAAAGATAAAAGCCCAGATAGCTCTGAACAAAGAGTAATATGATCTGGCTTATATATATATATTTTTTAATGTTTTTTATTTATTTCTAGGAGAGAGAGAGAGACAGCGTGAGCAGGGGAGGGTCAGAGAGAGAGGGAGTCACAGACTGAAACAGGCTCCAGGCTCTGAGCTGGCAGTCAGCACAGAGCCCGACGTGGGGCCCGAACCCACGAACCGCGAGATCATGACCTAAGCGAAAGTCGGATGCTTAACTGACTAAGCCACCCAGGCGCCCCAATCTGGCTTATATTTTTAAAGAATCAGGAAAACTCATCTAGGTATGAGAGCTGAGGGCTGCAAGCGTCCATCCTGTCCAGTTATATAAGCACCAAAAGAGATGACCCCTTACCGAGGGCAAGAATGAAAGAAATAGATGTCTGAGGCTCTCCCTGGGAGTCACATGGAGAAAAAGCAGTTTGAACCGTACTCTAATGAATTGACTTCAGAGTTTAGCTGCCATAGCACCAATGATATCTCCTGTCTCCTCACTCATCTTTACCCCAGTTTTATGGAGATGTAGCTGACATACAACATTGGCTTAGTTTGAGGTATACAGCCTGATGATTCAGTATGTTATATATATTTCAAAATGATCGCTGCAATAAGCTTAGTTAATATTCATCACCTCACCACCCCATGTAGTTACTAACTTTTTCTCTTATGATGGAACCCCTAAGACCTATTCTCTTGGCAACTTTTAAATATACAGTATTGTTAACTATAGTCATGGTCATTTTCAAAGATAAATGTCAATGGTGGGGGGTGGCAGCCTAGAAGGTGAACATTGCCAAATTTAGCCCTGATCTGACAGTCATCTCAGAGACCAGAGCTCTCTGTCAGGGTTTCTGGGACTGTATAAAGATGTACAAGGCAGAGAGAAATTGTCTGAGTGTGAAGACTGCTCTAAAAAAATCCCTTTTGGGCAGCCAGGGCCCAGCCATGCAGGAGCGAGAGCCAAGGGGATGCCATCAGCCAGAAGGAAACCAAAGGGGTCCCTCTCCCGGCCATCTCTCTCCCATCCAACAAGCAAGTGGTCCTCCCTCTTCAAGACCATATACTGAAACAGAAATCCCAAGAACCCTCTTCCTCCTCTGCTGGCTGTCTCTCTACTTCCTCTTCCTGTCACACCTCCCTGTCACCAATCTCAGTTAAATCCCTGGATTCACTCCATAACCATTATCTGTAATTGATTTCCTTTAGGAGTTTTTTGGTGTTTTTTTTTTTTTTTCCTAACTGTCTCTGCAGGTCAGAGAGAAATCTCCATTTCTATCTCTTTGGGTTTTCCTTAAAAACAGCAAAAGCATCTGCCTCATCCTGTCCTAGGCACTTACTGCACTTTGGAAAGCACCCTCCACCTGGAAGTCCCTGAGGTTGATTCCCTGCCACACATACCCCTCCCCA
>NW_027528369.1:5981743-6015430 GCF_008692635.1 Crocuta crocuta | reverse complement strand
CCCCCCACTCCCGCCACCCCCCCTTCCTTCCCCAAGGGAGAGTCAGTGACCCAAGCCTAGCCAATCAAAATCAAGGTGCTGGATTCAGATAAAGGTAGGCCCTTGCATTTCACCTTTGGAACATTTGCTGATATTATTTGGAAAAGGGTGCTCTTTGACCTACCAGGATTGCTAAGATGGCAAAGTGGAAGCCTGTAAGCTACTGAAGGGCTCCAACTCAGGGAAAGTCTGCCTGTGAGCAAGTCTATCACAGAAGAAAATAAAGCTAAAGTATGAAGAGGAACAGCTTGATGGACACCTTGTTAGAGCACCTGGACCTAGCCATGCCTGAAGCCAGTGTTGCCCTGGACTTTTTAGGTATAGGAGTTGGGTTATTTTCCTATGGCTGCTGTCATAAATTACCACAAATTTGATGACTGAAAGCAACACATATATATTTACCCTTTTATAGTTCTTGAGGTCAGAAGTCAAATCAAGGTGTTGGCAGTGCTGTGTTCCTTCTGGAAGCTTCAGGGGAGAATCCATTTTCTTGCCTTTTCTAGCTTCTGGAGGCCACCTGAATTCCTTGGCTTGTGGCCACTTCCTGACATGCCTCCACCCTACTGTCTCCATCCTCACATCTTCTTCTGCAGTGAAATCTCCATTTTTCCCTCAGAAGGACCCTGGTGACTACAGTGGGCCCACATAGATGGTCCAAAATAATCTCAAAATCCTTAGTTTAATCATAACTGCAAAGCTCCTTTTGCCATTGAAAGTGACATCTCCATGGGTTCTAGGGATTCAGACGTGGACATGTTGGCGATGCCACTGTGCAGCCTACCCCAGAGGTCAGTGTATTTCTTTTTGTGCTTGACCCAGTTTAAGATGCTATCTGTCACTAAATCCACATCGTTTTACTTCTGGGGAACACACAAACCTTTTAATTCAGTTAATCTAATCAGAGTTCTAATTTCTTTGTGTCACTTCAGTATTTTTAATTTCAGCTGACAGTACAGAGTAGAGGTTAGGAATCAGATTTTAGATTCAGACAGTTTGTGTCTACACCCTGACCTTTCCACTCACCAGTTAAGCCTTTTAAACTACAACCCTTTTGACCTGTCAAATGGAGATAATAAAAGCACCTGCTTCAGATGGTAATTGTAAAAATTAAATGAGATGATGAATGTACCAAGCTTGTGATACAATGTCAATGCTCCCTAAACAATGTTTTTTCCACCAGATTGCAGATGTGACTCCTTCCTTCTGGCATTACACTAATTTTACATACAATGTGTCTCAATTAATTGCTACATTTTATTCAGCTCCTCCAGAAATGGCTGCAGACTCAAAGAAGGAACCTCAGCAGATCCTCACATCCACACCTCCATTTTACAGATGTTGTCAAGCATTTCCATAGAACAGACAATTGAACCAAATTTTTGCAAGCTGGCCATGCCTCCCCTCCTTCATCTTCTGCCTTTATTGCTAACATCACTCTGCCTCCAGAGTGACCGTATCACATCTATGAGGTCTGCATTTTTCAACCACTTGAGGCAAACACTCTTCTTCATACCTATGTAATTTCATTTTTCCCCAGCTTATCTGACAACTATGTTTTTTCATGTTCTTGCAGAAAATGTGATTGTTTCTCCCTTCTGTCAAATTCCACTCAACACTTAATGTTCTAGTTTAACTTGACAGAAATTATTCCAGCCTGGCACTCCCTGGATACCTGCATTTGTCTGCAGGGCGCCTCCCTGGATGGAGTCATGGAGTTTTTGGAAATTGGTGGTCCATGCTTCAACAACATCGCAGAGAACAATAGGCAATAACCTTACTGAGTGATTCAGCTTTGGACTGCAAGCCAGCAAGGGGCAGTCATCTGTAACAAGTGACAGTTACACTATGTGGCTCATAGAGGCTGAAGTATCCATGTATTTTATACCCCAGATTCAGGCTAACTGGAGGAAACACACAGGGTTTCCTAGAGACAGGCCAATTCAGGCTGAACTTTTACATGGATACCTGCCAATCCCAGCATCCATCCCACCCACTGTCTCCTTTTCCCTTCTCCCCTGTGAAGAATTTCTTTGACATTTATTCCTACACATTTAAGAATAATTTTTTAAATTCGTTCATACAATTAATCAAAATATACTTATGGAAGAAATTTTCATTTCCACCCACTCAGCTAGTAAGCCCTTTATTATTGAAGAGAGTAGAGATTTCATCTCATGAAAGGAATTAGGTTCCTTCTGAGCTTCAGGTTAATCTAAACTACAAAGTAATTCCTTCCCTCTTTGCCAGCCATTGGTTTATGTGTGGGCATGTAACCAAGTTCTGTCCAATGAGACATCAGAAGTCTGCTGGGAAGTTTCTCTTTGCTGACAAAACATTCAAACCTCAGGGGAAAAAGTCTTTTTGTTTCCCTTCCTTTCTGCTTGGAATGGAGAGATTGATGCTTAGAGCAGTGCCAACCATTTTTTCCCCATGAAGTAAAAGCCAAAAATAATCTTAGAAACACTGAATCCCACTCTGACCTCATTGAGCTGCTAAACTTATGTGATATTTTTAGATACCTTTATTATTTAAACTGCTATTAATGGGGCACCTGGGTGGCTCAATCGGTTAAGCGTCGGGCTTCAGCTCAGGTGATCTCATGGTTCATGGGTTCGAGCCTCACGTCGGGCTCTGTGCTGACAGCCAGCTCAGAGCCTGGAGCCTGTTTCAGATGTCTGTCTCCCTCTGTCTCTGACCTTCTCCTGCTCATGCTCGCTCTCGCTCTCTCTCTTTCTCTCTCTCAGAAATAAATTTTTAAAAATAAATAAATAAACTGTTATTCATTAGGCATTTTGTTACTTGTAGCTGAATGCTTTCTAAATGATACACTATTTAAATCTTTGCTTTCTACATGGACTATTAAATAAAACTTAACCCTCCCTATGCCTGCCTTAAAAACTGTGTGGGGGCACCTGAGTGGCTCAGTCTGACTTTGGCTCAGGTCATAATCTCATGGTTTGTGGGTTCGAGCCCTGCATTGGGCTCTGTGCTGACATCTCAGAGCCTGGAGCCTGCTTCGGATTCTGTGTCTCCTTCTCTCTCTGCCCCTCCCCCACTCTCACTCTGCCTCTCAAAAATAAATAAACATTAAAAATATTTTCTTAATTGTGTGTATAGATATAGTGGGAACACCTTCTTATTGAACAACTTTCAAAATGATATCAAGTGTTAGACTCCAGGGTGGCTCAGTCATTAAGCATCTGACTTCAGCTCAGGTCATGATCTCACAGTTGGTGAGTTCGAGTCCCATATCGGGTGAGCTCCACTCCCACTTCAGGTGAGCCAGTGCCCCACTCAGGGTGAGTATGTGCCCTGCTTTGGGTGAGCTCCAGCCCTGCCTTGGGTAAAAACAGGAGTCCCAGTTGAGCCCTGCTTCTCTCTCTCTCTCTCTCTCTCTCTCTCTCTGTCTCTCTCTCCCTCTGCCCCTCACTCACTTGCACCCTCTCTCTCTCTAAAAAACAAATAAATAGATAAAATAAAATGACTCCAAGTGTTAATAAGTCCCCAAATGGTAGATATGTATCTTGGGATGCTCAGTTCTCCCACTGAGCTTACTGAAAAAGATGTTTACCTTCCCTAAGCAGTCTAGTAAGTGCATTTCTGGGCTCTTAACACCCAAATATTGTAGCAGCCGTTGGTTCCTATCACCCAAATATTGTAGAATTTGATTATCTCTCTCCCTTTTTCCTATCTGGGCCATGCAGCAAGGTATCAGGACCAGAATTTACTATGTAGAAAATATACAGAAAGCAGGAAGAAAAATCCTAGAATTCTCAGCTGTGAAATAAAAAGAAATCTCCAGTATAAAGCTGATTTCAAGAAAAAGTGAGAACAGAATCAGGGGCCGTACTTCCCATGGGCATTGGTAATTAAAAATGGCAGCTTAATCACACAGTTTCCAGTTTAGACTATAACAGACTTTTTTTTCTTACTATAGCTTTGCATCTGATAAGTAAATTAGAAATCTAAATATGAAGTGGCCAAAGGACAAATTAAAAATATTACATAAGGATCACTGAGTCAGCAGAAGCAGTTAGCCCATGGCCTAAGCATCTTAGAGCTTCCCAAAGGCACATCTACAAAGAGTGTTACATGCCTGATGAACCCTAATACTAAGACCTAAAACCCTCAGGTGAGCACTAGCTCACAAGCAAGGGTATCTGGTAGGACTACAGATGGAAGTCAGACGGTCCACAAATAAGAAACTTCTAGAAACATTAACACAGTCTCCCAAATGCAAATGTGGGTCAACCACCAAAAAACAGGCCAGTAGTCTATGTCTCAAAAGGCCTCACAAAGTGGAATTTATTCTCTTGGTAAATTTACTAGTCTCCAAGGGCTGATCCCTCAGTCTTAGGGGCTTAGAAAGCTGACTTTTCTAGCACAGTAAGATCAGTTCCTTCTTCAGACATGGAATCATATTACTGCAGCTCATGGGACTTGTTATAAAACTGAAATGTCAACTTATTAATGCAAAATGATAAATGACTGGCATAAGAACTTTTCAAAGTTCTCCCAATTAATCCTGTCTCTTCATAGAGTCCAAGATACAGGGAGAAGGCAAATCTATTTTATCTGAAAGCTTAATGGAATCAAAAGGCACTGGATTTCTAGGTGCATCACATGAGATAACCTGATATAGCCCATGTACTCTGAAGATGGACTTGCCAATGGACCAAAGTCAACTGACTACTCCTTCAACATCTCCACAAGGGATGCCCTTGCCAATGGGAGTAGAATCCTTCAAGGTGGTTGGAAATGCCCTTTTCCCCAGGGCAGAGTCTGGATGTCCACTACCAAAAATTGCCTTCAAGATTATCCTTTCTCTCTGCTTTTTTGTGAACACATTAAAATCCCTTTTGACCAACGTGGTTTTTTTTTCATTAAATGTACTTATTCATTCAATCGGATTGCTGAGAAATCTTGTAGCCAAGAAACCATCTCCTCTTTTCCAGTTGTTCAGAACCATTATGTGTTGATATTAGGGCTTAAATCTCAGAATATAATCCTGACTAATGTCCCACAAGACCTTCCAAGTGATATCTATAAACCCCACATTGGACCTTGAGTTCCACATTAGATCAGTAACACATGACCAGTACGGTTACATCCTTCCTTCTCTCCATCTTTCCTTCCTTCCTTCCTTTAATCAATAGACATTCACTGGGTAGCTGGTATACAGTAGGAAACAAAAGAAACAAAAACTCCTGTCCTCGTAGAGTTCGTGTTCTATTAGGAGGAGACAGACAATACACATATACATGTTATGTCTGATAAAAAGGAGTAGAATGGAGAAAAATAATGGTGGATAGAGATTTCTGGGGGTGAAGTATGCAGTTTCTAAAATATGGCATTGGGAGTCCTCATTAAAAAGACAACATTTAGGCAATGTTCTGGGAGATGTATATGCCATGAGGATATCTAAGGGAAGATAATTCCAGGAAAAGGAAGTCATGTGTGCAGCTAGAGCAGGGTGGAGGGAAGATAATTCCAGGAAAAGGAAGCTGTGTATAGAGCTAAAGCAGGGTGGATCAGGGGAGAGAAGCAGGAGATGAGGTCAGGAAGTTAATGGTGACCAGGATCAGGTAGGACATATGTCTGTGTCTACTCAATACTGGATATATAGACAAAGCTAAAACATACCATCGATAAAAATGTTTTCATCCCTCTGGTCCATGTAAACAAGTAGGCATTCTTGGTTCTTCAAATTAAACAAGCTTAAGGCACTGTCCCCACATTCATTCAACCACTATTGCTGAGCTCCTACCATGTGTCAGTCCTTGGGCTAGGCCTGGATGATACCATAAAGGAGAAGAGCCTGAAGTCTAATGGGGAAAGACAGACCTCACACAAATAGCTATTTGATCTCAACTGAGATAAGGGCTCTTCAAAAAGGAGACTACTGGATTCCTCAAGAGATGTAGTCTAGTCTGGGAAGCCAAGAGAAGACGTTTTAGGAGAACAAACATTTAAGTGAAGAACCAAAGATGGGAAGTTAATTAGGGCAAGGAAGAAAAGCAACAAGGAAAGGGAACTCTTCCAAAAAGATGGGAGTGAGGTAAGGAAAGACTTGACACAGTCAATGAGTCAGAAAGTACAGAGTGGATGGAGGGAGATGAGCAAGAGGAAGCATGATGGTGGATTGGGCTACAGGAGTCAGGGGGACCAGACATGCAGGTGAAAACATGGAGTTGGATTTTATGTCAGCACAATGATAAGGCAAGAAAAGTTGGGGAATCACCTGTTTATTGCTTCAAAAGATAGTTAAGGCCCACTAGGTGCTGGATGTTGTCCTCAGCACAGAATGCTGCACTATGTAGCTCACAGATCAGCAAGGAAAGCAGGAAGTAGCATAAAGCAAGCAACTATGGAATATCCACAGCCTTGTAGCTCTAGAGGCTACAGTTCAGTGGTGCTCTATTATCTACCACATTTACCTATTTATAAAGTCCTTGAAGAAGTATTTATTGTGGGGCGCCTGGGTAGCTCAGTCGGTTGAGCAGCCGACTTCAGCTCAGGTCATGATCTCACAGTTGGTGGGTTCAAGCCCTACGTCAGGCTCTGTGCTGACAGCCAGCTCAGAGCCTGTAGCCTGTTTCAGATTCTGTGTCTCCCTTTCTCTCTAACCCTCCCCTGCTCACGCTATATCACTCTCTCTCTCTCTCAGAAATAAATAAAACATTTTTTAAAAAATTTTTAAGAAGTATTTACTGGGGCATCTGGGTGGCTCAGTCGGTTAAGTGTCCAACTTCGGCTCAGATCATGATCTCACAGTTCGTGGGTTCGTGCCCCGTGTCAGGCTCTGTGCTGACAGCTCAGAGCCTGGAGCCTGCTTCGGATTCTGTGTCTCCCTCTCTCTCTGCCCCTACCCTGCTTGCAGTCTCTCTCAAAAATAAATAAACATTTAAAAAAATTTTTTAAGAGAAGTATTTATTTTCTCCATCTTATAGCTGATAAAACTAAGATACAGAAAGGATTATGGAATTTCCAGAAACACCAACATATGTGATAGATTTAGGATTTGTGGCAGATTAGGTTTTCCAAACCTGACCGTGACAGCTCATCCTATCCCACACACCCTTTTTGCTAAATGACATTGACATCCCTCCCATTGAATGGCAAAGACTAAATCCCTTCCCTTAAAACTGAATGGGCCTATAACTGCAGTGGAAAGGATGGTGTGTGATCACAATTGTGTAGGAAAAAACACACCTGTGTTTCTCCTTTACTACTGACACAGAATAGTTCACTTCTGACACTTCTGGTCACCAAATGTGTGTGGGATTTTCCCATCAAGCAAATCTCTGGGACATCAGCTGGATGTCCTGCAATTCAGTACAGTTCTGACACTATCTACCTGGACTTGCCATCAGATTCCACAGGTTAAGGGCTCAGTCCCACAGGAATGCCCCCAACACACACACACACACACACACACACACACACACACACACACACACACTTTGAATGATAATCTCACATTGTCACCTACACTTCTGACTGACTGGCTATAAATCAAGGTTCCCAACTCTCTCCTTGGGTTCCATAACTTACTAGAATGGTTCACAAACTCAGGGAAATATGTTTACCAGTTTATCATAAAAGAATATGATAAAAGATACAGATGAACATTCAGAGGGAAGAGAAATATAGGACAAAGTATGTAGGAGGGCACAGAGCTTCTATGCTCTCTCCAAGAGCACCACTCTCCCAATGTCATCACCTGTTCTGTGACACAGAATCTCTCTAAATCCCATGCTTTGGGAATTTCTATGGAGCCTTCCACACATAGGCATTGTTCATCATTAACTCAGTTTCTAGCCCTCCTCCCCTTCCCAGGAATAGAGGCTGAACTTTCCAAACTTCTAGTATGACTTTGTCTTTCTGCTGACAGCCCCCATCTGGGAGCCCATCAAGCATTGCCTCATTAGAACAAAAGACACTCCTATCACCCAAGGAAATCTCAAGAAATGTAAGAGCTCTGTGTTAGGAACCTGTATGAAAAACCAAACATTAGAACAAAAAATATTCCTACTGCTCTTATTACCTAGAAAATTACAAGGATTTTAGAAATTCTGGGTCAGGAACCAGGACAGAGACCTATATGATATTCTATTATTTCCACAAAGATTGGTCACAAAGGTGAAATGGCTTCCATCTGCTTCTGAAACTAGCCATCATGCTGTGAGGAAGTCCCCCTGGGTCATGTGGAATGACCACATGGAGAGGTCATGCAAGATGTCCCAACTGAAAGCCCCAGACCCAACCAGCAGCCAGCACCAACCTGCAGACATATGTGTAAGCGAGCCTCCAGATGATCCTAGCTGTGGACTCATCTCTGGTTTTCAAGCCTTCCCTGATGTGGCCCAAGATACAGTGGAGCAGAGAAGGACTAGCCTTGCTGAGCCTATTCCAGATTCCTGCTACACAGAATGTGTGAACACAGCTAAGCAATCGTGTTTTCACACCATGAAGATTGGGAGGTCTGGTGGATAGCCATGGCAGCCAGAACAGGATCCAAGTTCCAATGTCCTCACTCTTCTTGAAACAGGACTTTGGCTGCCTCCATTTTGACCTCTATCTTGCTAGTCTGAGTTCTTCTTTCCAGCTTGTCTCTTGGCTCAGGTGGAAAACCCTGTGGGCAAAGTATCCTGGGATGGGTACAGAAGCTGCCTCCTTAAGCGATAAAGACTTCCCTGAGCTCGCAAGACCCCACTGGTGATTGATTCCAATACAATGATAGATTTGACCTTCACTGACCACCTGCATGTATCCACCCACCTTTGCCTTACATTTTTCTTACATAAACCTGGAAGTCTTTTTGACACTTTGGAGACAGTATTTGAGCCGCTAGCCCATTGTCTTCCCATTGTTAGTCTCATTGAAATAAATCCCTTTCTTATCTGCCCACCACTCATCTCTCTGCCTTGGATTTTGTCAGCTTTGAGTGGCCTGACCAGGTTTGGGACCCACAGAGCCAGGTGCTTTTGTCCTCTGACTACAATAATTGTTTCCTGAGACGTTCATAATCCCTAGGGTGTGTTTTCTCCCATGTTGCAACAAATCAATGAACCTAATTTTGTTTGACTACGGGGTATTCCTGGTGATCTTCCACCACATAGGATTGATTATACAAATTGGTATAACTACTTTGAAAACTGGCAGGATCTACTGAACCTGAAAATATACATGCCCAGTGACCCCCAAATTTTAATCCTAGCTATACACCCAGCATAAATGAGTACCTATGTGTACAAAAAATAAATCTACCAAAATGTTTATTGTAGCATTATGCATAATAGGGAAAAAAACTGGAAACCACCCAAAGTCCTTCAATAGAAGAATTATATAAGTAAATTATGGCATATTCTTACAATAGAATTCTAGATAATAAAAGGGAATTAATTCTTGCTACATTGAACTATAGAGATAAATTTTGAAAAAAAATATGATTAAAAAAAAGCCAGACATGAAAAAATATACCAAAATTGATTTATGAAGTAGAAGTTAAAATAGTGGTCATCTGGAGGAGATAAGTAGGACACTGTTAGGAAGCTAGTAATGAATTAATTTTTTTTAATCTCAGTGATGGTTATATTACTGTGTTTGTGATAATCCTCAAAATTGCATATTTTTAAAAAAATTTTTTTAACATTTATTTATTTTTGAGAGACATAGAGAAACAGAGCCAGACTAGGGTTAGGGCAGAGAGAGAGAGGCACACAGAATCTGAAGTAGGCTCCAGGCTCTTGAGCTGTCAGCACAGAGCCTGATGCGAGGCTCAAACTCACCAACAGCAACATCATGACCTGAAGTCGGAATGCTTAACTGACTGAGCCACTCAGGCGTCCCATCAAGCTGCGTATTTATAAATCATATAATTGTCTGGATATATGCTAACTTCAATTAATAAGGTTAGTTTAAAAATAACCTATTCGTACTCTGTTACCACTTACCACTGAAATAAAGTGAATTATTATCTAATGTGTTCACTTAACTAACTTTATTGAATACCTTCTACGTGCCAGGCACCATGGAGATCCAAGAGTAAATGTGCAGTCATGTCCTTCCCTTCATGGACGTTTCCTTTACAGTCAAATGGAGGAGAGTATATACAAATAAATGCACAGTAAATGAAGTATGAAGCATAGCAGGGGAAGAAATGAAAACAAAAGGAAAAGAGAAATATTAGAAATTCTTAGAGGCAGCCTCAACATCCTGTGGGTTCATGTATATTGCATGTGAAAAGAAATATTAAAATGATATATTTGACTATCACAAACAGATATGCTGAAACACATTGCACTGATAACAAATAAATTGCAATGTGCTTCATAAAATGTTGATGTGGTTATATGTAATATATTCTCATTTCAAAATTTATTGCTAAATTATTTAACAATTCAAAACTGTATATATATCACAATTTTGTCAAAGTTGCAAGAATGGTTTCTATTTTTAAAAAAAATTAATTTCTTTGGACATATTTTTTTTCTTCTTGTTGTTTAGAATATTAAAATAGACTACCTGAGTGTGAGGGGGTGGAGCATGAGAGGGGGTAATTATTTTCTATGCTTTTATTTTAACCCTATCACTCATTCCCTGAGAGACCTCCTCCACCTACTCTTCTCCTGTAACTCACCTGCTCATGTGCTGGAGCCCAGCCAGCCTAGACTCACTTTAAAACTCTGCCACAGTTTAGTGCTAAGCTAGTCAGAGAATTAGGGGGAAAAATTTTTGCCTGGGGAATTTTTGTTCAATAGTCAAGAGCTCAAGCTCTAGAGTCCAAGAATTTAAACTTCAACTCTGCCACCTGTTGTATGACCTCAGGCAAGTCCTTAATCTGACCTCCAGTTTCCTCTTCTGCAAAATAGGGACGATAAAAATATCACCATCTACACTGTTATGAGATGAAGTGGGAAAAAAAATGAAAAGTGTAACATTGCATAGTGCTTGGCACATTATGAGTTCTTCCCCTCCTCCACACAACCCTCTGGGGTCTGAAGTCACACACACACACCCTTCTCTCACTCCTAACCCTCAGTCCAAGCCATTTGGAAGCAATTAACAGAATCCTAACTCAAGACAGTTTAAGCAAAAAGAGTATTCAGTGGCTCTTGTACCTATAAAGTCTAGGGTAAAAGAGCAGGATCAAAGGATTCAACATGTCAGCAGGATACCGTCTCTCTTTTTCTGTGTGTTTCTGTCTTTCTGTCTCTGTATTTGTGTGCACCTCTGGTCAGCATCATTTTCCTGCAAGGTATCTCCATGTTATGTCAAAGATGGCCACCACCACCTTCAGGCTTATTCCTTTTCTGGTATCTGAGGAAGGAGAGTATTTCTTTTCTAACTGCCTCATCAAAATTTCCAGGAGTGTCTCTCATTGGATCATAGTGAGTCACATGCCTAGGCATGAACAAATCACTGTGAGGCATGGAGTAAACCTTGTACCTGAGTGGTGAACTGAACCCCAATCAATTACATGAACAAAAGTCATAGCAGAGTGGTTCCCCAAGGGAAACTGAAGTTACCATACTGCCTTCAGCAAGTGACTTTTTGCAAGAAACAATCAACATTCTCTGGTCCATTCCCCAAAGTCATTTCTGCCATAGGAAGGTTTCAAGGAATAGCTAACACTATTTAAGTGGAGTCACAGAATATAGGTCAGTAGAGCTGGGAAGTCATCATGTGCAACTCCCTCATCTTACAGATGAGAAAACTGTGTCTCAGAAAGGAAAAGAGACTTACTAGTCACACCATAGTGACTGAGGCAAGAGAAATCCAAAATCTCTGGGTACCTGATCCAGCATATTGTTATCTGTTTTTATTCCCCCCCCCATTCAACTGTATGTGGCTAATATGTGCCTGCATCACCCCCCTTTATTTTTTTTTAAATTTTTGTAATGTTTTATTTATTTATGAGAGAGAGACAGCATGAGTGGAGGTGGGGGGTCAGAGAGAGAGGAGACACATAATCTGAAGCAGGCTTCAGGCTCTGAGCTAGCTGTCAGCACAGAGCTCGATGTGGGGCTCGAACCCATGAACCATGAGATCATGACCTGAGCTGAAGTCAGACGCTTAACCGACTGAGCCACCCAGGTGCCCCTGCATCACCCCCTTTAGAAGAGCCTATCTTTGGGGCACCTGGATGGCTCAGTTGGTTAAGCATCTGACTCTTGGTTTTGGCTCAGGTCATGGTCTCATGGCTCATGTGTTAGAGCCCCACGTAGGGCTCTGTGATGACAGCATGGAGCCTGCTTAGGTTTCTCTCTCTTTTTCTCTCTTTCTCTTTCTCTCTGTCTCTCTCTCAATATAAATAAACATTAAAAAAAAGTATATCCTGAAATGAACAGAAAGTACAGGTTATGCTCAACAGCAACATACAGTTGTATAATCCTTGTACATCTTCTACCAAGGATGAAGAACATCCCATATTGAAGCCTAACACACACCCCTTAATGCTCAGTGTAAACCACTCATAGATTTCACTAAATATTGTGACAAGGGAGAAATGAGGCCCCAGTGAAGATCCCACAATGGAGGAGCAAATCATCTGCCTTTGTGAGCATCATGAGACTAGTGAAGGATGATTCTTTGAACTTTTCATTCTCTGCCCTGTCTGGCCAATGGTATCATGATGGTCCCTGAAATAGAAAGGAACTTCAGCTTCTTACCTGTCTATGTTTAGGATAGGATGAACGTCAGGCAGCCTTGGAATTAGAGTTTATTCGTGTTTAACTTATGTGAATTCAACTATATGCAGTCAATACAGAGAGAGAGGGCAAAATTAAGCTGTGTGGACTCTCCTACCATTTTTCAATAAATGAATGCCTGCTCCAGATTGACTGTGAGAGGGAAGTATAAATCTGTAAGCAATGCCTTTATCTGGAGCTCAACCCACAAGACACAGTTGGATTTAGTGCTAGCAGGAAAACCGGCTGGGTTGACTTATCAGGAAATATGAGGGCTAGTCTCCAGGGGAATTTAGAGGTAATTTGGGCTATACAAGGTATTCACCTTAAGTGCTGACTTGAATAAGATGTGACGGCCTGTAGAAAATGGACAGCATAGAAAATGTCACAAGCAGCATAATTAGCAAACTGTAACAATGGCTAGCACTTTACAGCACTGCCCTACGTGTTTATACCTCCATTAATTAATTTGATTCTCAGAAACAACCTGAAGAAGTAGGACAACAGAGTTTTTATAATCCCCAGTTTATAAATAAAGAAAAAAAGACCTGCCCAAGGTCACACAGCTAATAAGTAACAGGAACCAGAATATTGTGCTTTTGTGGGTCAGAGAAGAAAGGAAGGAAGGAAGGAAGGAAGGAAGGAAGGAAGGAAGGAAGAAAGAAAGAAAGAAAGAAAGAAAAATGTAGGTCTGCCAGGCAGAGAAGAAAATGTCCTTCCTAGCTATTTTTTTCCAAAAGCCTTGCCTCTCTGAGAAATATTATGGTAGGTTATACTACAGACAGAGGAAGGGAAAGTTAGATGCTTGGGCTTTTTTTAGGAAACTTGATTTGAAGACAGGTGAATATTTATGCAGCAAGCCAACAAGGACGAAGTCCTTTGTAGTTCTCACACAAGCCGGTCCACAGCTGGTGGCTGTCGGAGGTTGGGGAAGTGACTGAACAGTGGGAATTTTGGCCCCAAGAACTGCAGAGCCACGCCCAAGCTTGGCACAGAAACCTCAGGGGCTTCCCTTCAAGTGAACATCAAGGCTGGAAAAATGAGCCTGTAAGTGGTGAGCCATGTAGGCCAAGGCAAGTGGACCCTTCCCCAGAAATGCTGCCCTACAAGGACTCCCTGAGCCTCTGTTTGACTATATGAGGGAGGGAAGGAAGTAGAAGAATCTCAGGTAAGGACGAGGACTGAATTTTCTGCTACTGCAGATTAGACTTGATTTAGAGAGCTACAAGAATGTGACATGTCTCGCCCCACGGTGTTGGGGAATAAAATGCATCCTTGCCGCATAGATAAGGAGCAAATTCCTGGGAGAGGGGACTAGAGTTGACCTTTGCAAGAAAGCAGTGGAGTGAAGGTCTTGGGGAGGTGAAGGAGGTGATGAAACAAATTAGACCTCCACACAGATAACATTCCTGAACAAGGCAAGATAAGGGAACAAAGGCATATCCTTGGCTGACTAGAGATAGAGGAACAAAGAAGAGACCACTATGGGTGGCCTTCAGAGAGAGTGATGGGCAAGGAGGGAGGAGGGGAGCTGCATGATGGGAGGGAAGGAAGGGGAAACTTGGAAGAAAAGTGTTAAAGCTTGCATAATCAGTGTGCTGCTTTAAATCGGCCTGCTCGGTGTGGCTTCCCCCCCTCCCCCCCCCGCCCCCCAGCTGGTGGACTGACGGAAGAGGCAGGACTGAATGCAAATGGGGGTTTAGTTTCATGGGTGTGTTCAACGCTAAGGTGGCCTTTTCTCTTGGGGGACGACTTACAGTAGTCTGTCTATGAGATATAATTGGTATCATAATATGTATGATACATGAGGGGACAGGAGGACACCAGACAGATTGGTGGAGAGGGTGGGTGAGGCAGAGCCAGCTGGCTGGGGAGCCAGCGGGTTCAAAGGAACCAGAACCCCGAGGACAGGTCCAAAACCCAATAAGCACACACTTCCTGCCATGGTTGGATCAGAATTCAGCAGGGGATACCAGTTTTGAGGTCAGAGAAGAGGAGCATCGAGACTCTAGGCTGAGTTCCAGTCCTCAGGTTAACTGCCAGGAGAAACGAGCAACCACAATGGATAGAAGAGGTGAGGAGGGAACAGAGCTCAGAACTTCCATGAAATCAATAAAGGAACAAAAAAGGAGCTGGACCTCAGAGGCCTCCCAGTGCCCAGAGCCAATGCAGGGTCTACTGGAAACGGGGTCTCGTAGGTAACATCATCTAATGCTAAGCTTCCCAAGGTGTGTATTGACAGTAGTGATGGTGACAAGTGCCATTCGGCCTGGGCTCAGGAGCAGTGTTCCTGGGTTCAAATCCCTGCTCCACCACTTACAACTTGCCTGTGAAATCTGAGTTAACATCCACCCACCTCACTTTATCTCATGCGTGAATGAAGCTAACTGATATCACCTACTCCAAGGAGTTGCTGTTTAAACTAATTGAATTAGAGGCACCTGGGTGACTCAGTCGGTTAAATGCCCGACCTCGGCTCAGGTCATGATCTCAGGGTTCATGGGTTCGAGCCCCACATCGGGCTCTGTGCTGACAGCTCAGAGCCTGGAACTGCTTCAGATTCTGTGTCTCCCTCTCTCTCTCTGCTCCTCCCCTACTCATGCTGTTTCTGTCTCAATAATAAATAAACATTAAAAAAATAAATTGAATTAATTCAGGTTAGGCACTTAATACATACAGAAAAACCACGCATCCCAGTTTGTCTGAGACAGTCTAGTTTATGCCTCTACTACCAGATATAATGTTAGTACAGCTTCCTTTAACTGAATAGTATTTTGGTTTGATTTCTGCTTGTGCTCAAAATAGAGTAACATGGCAGGGGGTGCCTGGGTGGCTCAACTGATTAAGTATCCAACTCTTGATCTCAGCTCAGGTAATGATCTCACAGTTTGTGTGTTCGAGCCCTGCATGGGGCTTGGCACTGACGGTGCAGAACCTGCCTGGGATTCTGACTTACCCTCTTTCTGCCCCTCCCCCACTCATGCTCTCTCTTTCTCAAAATAAATAAATAAACTTTAAAACAAAATAGGATGGGCTCATGCCATTTGAGAAAACATGGATGGGCCTAGAGGGTATTAAACTAAGTGAAATGGATCAGTGTGGGAAAGACAACTACTATATTATTTCACTTACATGAGGAATCTAAAAAAAATGAATAAACAAATAAAAAGCAGAATCAGATCTGTAAATACAGAGAACAAACCGATAATTGCCGGAGGAAAGAGGGTTAGGAGGATGGGCATAATGAGTAAGGAGAAGGAGAGGGAGAAACAGGCTTCCTGTTATGGAATGAATAAGGCACAGCATAAGAAGTATCATCAATGATATTATAACAGCATTGTATGGTAACAGAAGGTAGCTACACTTGTGATGAGCATAGCATAATGTATAAATTTGATGAATCACTATGTTGTACACCTGAAACTAATGTAACATTGTGTGACAACTGCAATCAAATAAAAATATTTTAGGCCAAATGCTTCAGACACACAAAACCTGAAAGAATTTATAACAGCAGACTTATAATTCAAGAAATATTAAGGGGCGCCTGGGTGGCTCAGTCAGTTAAGCGACCAATTTCAGCTCAGGTCATGATCTCACAGTTCGTGGGTTAGAGCCCGGCATCGGGCTCTGTGCTGACAGCTAGGAGCCTGGAGCTGCTTCAGATGGTTTGTCTCCTTCTCTCTGTGCCCCTCCCCCACTCGCTCTCTGTCTCTGTCTCTCAAAATAAAATAAAGACATAAAAAATTTTTTAAAAAAAAGAAATATTAAAAGAAGTTCATTTAAGAAGAAAAAATTATTCCAGATATAAACCTGGACTCAGAAATTTTAACTGCCTGGGTAAATACAATCATTTTTTTCTTACCACTTAATTTTATCACTTAAATCTTCATAAAAACAACTGCGTAAAGTATACACATACATACGCATACATACATATATAAGCATATATATGTAAAATTATAAACCCTGAAGCAACCACTAAAATAACATAATAAAGAATTATAGCTAATAAACCAACAAAGGAGAAAAATGGAATCAGAGAAATTACTCAATCCAAAAACAAAGTGGAAAAATGGTGAAAGGGATTTAAAAAGAGACAATACAAAACAAATAAAAGGTTGTATAAAATATACGTATGTAAGCCCAAGCACAATACTCAGATTAAATGTAAAAAGCCTAAATCCCCCAATTAAAAATCAAATTGTCACGCTGGAAACAAAAAAAAGTAATACCCAATTACATGCTGCCTGTAAAAAACTTATACATTTTAGATATAAAAATTAAAGGTAAATGGATAAGAAGATATATACCATGCTAATACTAATCAAAATAAAAATGAACAGGCTAGGGGCGCCTGGATGGCTCAGTCAGAAAATCATGTGACTCTTGATCTCAAGGTTTTGAATCTGAGCCTCATGTTGGGTGTAGACATTACTTAAAAATAAAATTGTTTTTTAAAATGAGGAGGCTATATTAATATCAGACAAAGTTAGGTTTCAGAGAAAAAAATCACCAAAATTAAATATAGCCACTTCAGAATGATAGAGGTCAATTCATCAGGAATATATAACAATTTTGAATATTCATATACCTAAACCAAGTAAAACCAGAAGTGACAGGAACTTCCATGAGAAATGAGAAATATGGGGTGCCTGGGTGGCTCAGTCAATTGAGTTTTGACTTTGGCTCAGGCAGGTTATGATCTCACAGTTCTTGAGTTAAAGCCCCGTGTTGGCCTCTGTGCTGACACCTCAGAGCCTGGAGCCTGCTTCAGATCCTGTATCTCCTTCTTTCTCTGCCCCTCCCCTGCTCACAGTCTCTCTCTCTCTCAAAAATGAACAAACATAAAAAATTTTTAAAAAAGAAATGAGAAATATATAAAGTGTCATTTTTGTCAAAGATTTCCATATTTCTTTCTTAATTATTGATAAACCATGGATGCAGAATATCAGTAAAAATAAAAAAGCTCAGACAGCACTCAACCAACTTAACCTAAGTGACATGACTATAACATTTGTCAACCATAAACACTCTTTTCAGGTGTGCATGAAATATGTATCAAAATAGCTCATATTAAAGGCCAAAAATTAAGTCTCAACAATTTTATAAGGATTCAAGTCATACAATGTATTTTCTCTTACCACAGTGAGATTAAATTATAAATCAATAACAGAAAGAGATCTCAAAATCTTCTAGATATTAGGAAACTAAATAACACATTGCTAAATAACACAGGAGTCAGGGTTCCTGGGTGGGTCAGTCAGTTAAGTGCCCAACTCTTGATTTCAGGTCAGGTCATGATCTCACAGTTAGTGAGTTTTAGCCCCATGTTGCGTTCTGCACTGACAATGCACGTGTTGCTTGGGATTCTCCCTCGCTCTCTCCCTTTCTGCCCTCCCCCCCCAAATAAATAAACTTTTAAAAACCTAAATAAGCCACGAGTCAAGAAGAAACCAAGAGTATTTTCAATTCAGTGAAAATGAAAATACAGTTTATTCAAAATTTGCTAAATGCAGCTAGAGCGCTACTTACGGGGAAATTTATAACACTAAAATGCTTATATGAGAAAAACAGACAGATCTCAAAACAATGACCTCAACTTCCACCACAAAAACTAGAAAAAGAAAAGCAAATAAAACCCAAAGTAAGCAAAATGAAGGAAATAAACATCAGCATGGAAATCAGTGAATTAGAAAACAGGAAAAAAAACACACAAAAAACAATAAAACCAAAACTTGATTCCTTGAGAAGCTCAATAACATTAAAAAAAAAAATCTAGCCATTTGGTAAAAAAGAAAGACACAAATTTCCAATATTAGAAATAAAACAGACGACATCACTAAAAATTCTACATAGAACCAAAGGATACTAAGAAAATACTGTGAACAATTTATGCCAATAAATTTGACAACTTAGATGAAAGGGACCAATGACTCAAAAGACACAAACTTTCCAAGTTTATTCAAGAAGATGTAGATTACCTAAATAGCAATACAACAAACAAATTAGTTGTTAAAAACTCACACAAAGAAAACTCCAGGCTCAGTTGGCTTCAAAGGAACCGCTACCAAACTCTTAAGGGAATAATAATGCCAATTCTAGGCAAACTTTTCCAGAGAATTGAAGAGAAGGGAATACGTCTGAACTAATTCTATTGGGCCCTTTACTCTGCTTCAAAAAAGAATCATTACAAAAGAAAAAAGAAAAAAAAAAAAGGAAAACCACAGACCAATGCCTCTCATGAATATAGATGAAAAAAATATTAACAAAATACGAATACACTGAATCCAACAATGTATAAAAGAATAATATATCATGACCAACTGAGATTATCCCTGGAAGAGAAGTTTGATTTAACATTTGAAAATCAAAGTAATTAATGATAGAAAAATTTAAAAGACAACCATTTAATAATTTCAGTTGATACACAAAAAGCATTCAACAAAATCCACCATTTAATTCTGATTTTTAAAAAATCTCAACAAACTAAGAATAGAATTCCTCAACCAGATAAGGATATCTACAAAAATAATGTAGCTAACATAATTCTTAATGGTTAAAAGCTAAATACCTCTAAAATCAGGAATAAGCAAGAATATACAGTCTCACCATTTCTATTAAACATTGTACTGGAGTTATAGTCAGTGAAATAAGGCAAATAAACAAATAAATAAAAACATTGAAGTAATGCTATCTTTATTCACCAGTGACATGATCATCTATATAAAAAGAAAAATTACCATATGATCTGCAAAAAAATTTCTGCAACTAATCTAAGAGTTCAGGAGTGATTGAGGATATAAGATCAATATATTCAAAAACTGTATTACATACTAGCAACAAATAATCAGAATTTAAAATTAAACAACAATACCATTTATAATACCACCAAAATTATGAAATACATAGAGATAAACTGACCAAAATTTGTAGAACATGTATGCTGAAAACTATAAAACATTGCTGGGAAATATTAAAGGCCTACGTAAATGGATATACCATGCTTATGTATCAAAAGACTCAATACTGTTAATATGTAAAATCTTCTTCTCATATTGATATGTAGATTCAAACCATTACTAATAAAAATCTCAGCACACATTTTTATAGAAATTCACCATCTGTTTCTAAAATTTATTTAGAAACACAGAATACTCAGAATAACCAAAATAGCTGTGAATGGGAAGAAAAATTGGGAGGATTTACACTACAACTGTAAGACTACTTGTAGAAAACAATTAAGACAGTATGGTACCAGTGAACAGGTAGATAAAAAGATCAATGTAAAAGAACAGAGAGCCCAGAAATATACATGTATGGACAATTGATTTTTTACAAAGATTCAAAGGTGATTTAATTGAGAATAAATAGTCTTTGTTTTTTGAGGAAGAATAGTCTTTTCAACAAATTGATGCTGGAAAAAATCATACAAATATACATATACTCATATATACATACACATGTACATATATATATACACATAAACACACATGTGCATGTACACACACACACACACACACACACCCCTCAACCCACACCTAGCTTCATACAAGCTTCATACGCAAAAATTAAAGCAAAATGAAAAGAAAAGCATTAAGCCCAAATGGGTTTACTGGTGATTTCTAACAAAATTTAAAGAAGAAATTATACAAAGTGTCTATAATCTCTTTCAGAATATAGAAGCAGAAGGAATATGTCCTATCACATTCTATGAGGCCAGCTTTACCCTTATACTAAAACCAGGCAAAGGAATAAATTATAAGAAAAAATAAATAGACCAATTTCTCTCATAAACATAGATGCAAAAATCCTCAACAAAATGTTAGTAAATCAAATCCAACAATGCATAGAAAGGATAATATATCATGACCAAGTGGGATTTATGTGAGGTATGCAAGGCTGATTCAACATTTGAAAGTCAATTAATATAATCCATTACATCAAGAGACTAAAAAAGAAAATTCACATCATCATATCAATACACACAAAAAAGCATTTAATAAAATCCAACAGCCTTTCATGATAAAAACTCTCAGCAAACTAGAAAGAGGGGAACTTCCTCAACTTGATAAAGAATACTTACAAAAATTATACAACTAATATCATATCCAATAGTGAGAAACTCAAAGCTTTACCACTAAGATCGGTTACAAGGCAAGTATGTCTTCTCTCACTACTCCTTTCAACATTATTCTGGGACTTCTACCTAGTCTAATAGGACAAGAAAAAGTAATTAAAAGTATATGGATTGAGAAGGAAGAAACAATGCTGTCTTTGTTCTCAGATGACATGATCACCTTTATAAAAAATCCAAAATAATTCACAAGAAAACTTAGAACTAATTAGTGATTACAGTGAGGTTGTGTGGCACAAGGTTAATATACAAATGTCAATTTCTTTCTTATATACTAACAATTAACAAGTAGAATCTGAAACTAAAAACAGTATCATTTACATTAGCACCCAAAAATGAAATACTTAGGTATAAATTGAATGAAATAGGTATAAGGTCTATATGAGGAAAACTACAAAACCCTGATGAAAGAAATCAAAAAAGAACAAATTAACAAAAAACATATCCCATATTCATGGATAGGAATCATCAAAATTGTCAAGATGATAGTTCTTCCCATCTTGATCCATAGATTCAATGCAATCCCAATCAAAATCCTTATAATTAATTTTGTAGATGTTAGCAAACTGATTCTAATGTTTATACAGAGAGGCAAAAGACAGAATAGCCAACATGATATTGTAGAAGAACACGTTGCAGCACTGACATTATCTGACTTCAAGAATTACTACAAAGCTACAGTCTTTAAGACAGTGTGGTAGTGGTAAAAGAACAGACAAATAGATCAGTGGAACAGAACAGAAGAGCAAAGGAGCAAAAGCAATTCAGTGGAAAGAAGAAAGTCTCTTCAACAAATCATGCTGGAACAACTGAGTATCTACAGGTAGAAAAATGAATCTAGACACAGACTTTATACCTTCACAAACATTAACCCAAAATGGACCATAGACCAAACTGGAAAAAATAAACTCCTAGAAGATAACATAGAAGAAAATCTAGAGGACCTTAGGTATAGTGATGATCACTTTTTATATACAACACCAAAGCTCAATCCACAAAATAAATAATAAGCTGGACTTCACTAAATTAAAAACTTCTGCTCTGTAAAGAAAAAAAAAAACAGTGTCAAGGAATGAGGCAACAAGACAGGGAAAAAACATTTTAAAAACACACATCTGGGGCCACCTGGGTGGCTCAGTCAGTTAAGTGTCCAAGTTGATTTCAGACCAGGTCATGATCTCATGGTTTGTGGGATGGAGTCCTTCATCGGGCTTTGCACTGGCAGCATGGAGATACTTGGGATTCTCTCTCTCTCTCCCTCTCACTCTGCTCCCCATTTCAAAATAAATAAATAAACATTAAAAATACAAATAAATAAAAAGAAAAAAACATTATCTGATAAATGACTCATCCAAAGTATACAAAGAAGTCTGAAAACTCCACAGTAAAAAATAAACAACCCAATTAAAAATTGGACCAAGGACCTTAACAGACATCACTCCAAAGAAGATATATAGATGCTAATAGTCATAGGAAAAGATGCTCCACATTATATGTCATCAGAGAAATGCAAGTTAAAATAATGAGATATCCCTATATACCTATTAGGATGGCTCAAATCCAGAACACTGACAACACCAAATGCTGGCAAGGATGTGGAGCGACAGGAAATCTCATCCACTGCAGGCGGGAATGCAAGATGGCACAGCCACTTCAGAAGACAGTGTGGCGGTTTCTTACAAAACTAAACATACTCTTGCCAAGTAATCCAGCCATTGTGCTCCTTGGTATTTACCCAGTGGAGATGAAAACTTACGTCCACACAAAAATCCGCACATGGATGTTTTTTGTAACTTTCTTCATAATTCCCAAAATTTGGAAGCAAGCAAAATGTCCTTCAGTAGGTAAATGGATAAACTGTTGTACATCCAAAGAATGGAATATTATTCATCACTGAAAAGAAATGCAAGGCCATCCAGCTGGCTCAGTTGGAAGAGTGTGCACTCCTGATCTTAGGGCCATGGGTTCAAGCCCCATATGGGATGCAGAGATTAGTTAAATAAACCAAACTTCAAAAAAAAAAAAAAAAGAAATGCATTATTAAGCCATAAAAATACATAGAAGAACCTTAAATACATATTACTAAGTGAAAGAAGCCAATCTGATGGGGCTACATAATTATGATTCCAACTATATCACATTCTGGAAGAGACAAAACTGTGGAGACAGTAAAAAGATCAGTAGTTTCCAGAGATTAGAGGAGAGGGAGGGATGATTAGGGCAGTAAAACTACTCTGTATGATATCATATTGATAGATACATGTCATTATACATTTCTCCAGACCCACAGAAAGTACAACACTAAGAGTGACCTGTGATGTAACTATGGACTCTGGGTGATTATGATGGGTCACTGTAAGTTCATCAATTGTAAGTTCATCAATCAGTCCAATCTGGTAAGGGGTATTGACAATAGAAGATGCTATGCATGTTTGCGGGCAAGGAGTATATGGAAAATCTCTGGACTTTCCCTTCAGTTTTGCTGTGAATCTAAAACAAAAAACAAAAAAGGGGCGCCTGGGTGGCTTAGTCGGTTAAGCGTCCGACTTTCGCTTAGGTCATGATCTCGCGGTTCGTGGGTTCGAGCCCCGCGTCGGGCTCTGTGCTGACCGCCAGCTCAGAGCCTGGAGCCTGTTTCAGTCTGTGACTCCCTCTCTCTCTGACCCTCCCCTGCTCACGCTGTCTCTCTCTCTCTCTCTCTCTCCTAGAAATAAATAAAACATTTAAAAAATAAGTAAAAAAAAATAAAACAAAAAACAAAAAAAAACAACTAAAGTATTGACTTAAAAAAAAGAAAAAGAAGAAAGAAATTTTAGTATTAGTACAATCTTATCTGTCACCATCATAAAGGACCAAGAATGAAACTAGGTCTGATCTGAGGTCAGGCCCAGGCAGCAGATCCAGCAGAGGGAAGCTGGGGAGGCCATACAATATAGGCTAAAAGCTTGAGTTCGGGGGATGGACAGAACTAGGTTAAAGCACTAGCTTTACCATTTATTGGTCATGTGACCTTGAGCAAGTTTCTACCTTTTTTGAATTCTCAGATCTCTCCTTTATAAACAGTGGTAGACAGAAACAGATGCAAGGTAGTGGTAATATAAATAGTGGTAGCCTCATAAGGTAGCTGGGGCGGAGCAGGGGAATCAAATGAGATGCTGCATGAAAAGAGTGGAGAATCACATCCTGCATTCAGTAACAAAAAAACAGCTTTTTAAAAAGAAAAAAATATATATATGGCAAAGCTCTGGCCAAGAAGGGGATGTTGCACATAGATGCTTGGTCACTGGAGTTGATAGTGAATCCCTAAGGCACTATGTGCTGCACTGTGACCCTTGAGTTCAAGGCTTTCTGCCAAACCCTAAGGGTATTAACAGGCTTGGTTCTGTTTTCAGGATGAAATCATAACAGGAAAAAGTGTAAAGACTTTTTTTTTTTTAATAATCTAGCTAAATGTGTTACTCTTCCTAAGCGAGTTGCTAATGGAACTATTTCACCAGCCACAGCATGTACTTGGCAGAACTGTCACAAATGTTTAGAAACAAGACTATCCTTCTGTTGATGAGGATGCCCTGTCCTCAAAAAGTGGAGCTTCTTAGGGACAAAAGGTGAGGCTATAGGGACAGTAAGTAATCTGGTCACAGCAAGGCAGAAACAAACAAAGCCAGACAGATCTAGTTGCAGAAAACAGCAGATATAAGGCTGAGCTGACCTGTGAAGGTCATGCTCCTTGCAAAGTCCTTTTTCTTAAGGGTTGTCAGGCTGTCGAAGTATAATTTTCAAAAAGTTAATAACATGACTCCCATATAAACAATGAGCATATGCCAAAGTTGTATTTAATTTATCAGTGAGAGAAAACCAGCAGGATGACAAAGCTGGATACAGAAATCAATAATCAGAGGAGGGGACTGCTGGATGAAGTTTGCTAAAATCATATTCTAACTAGCTAGTGTCCTACAAGGCAATAAAACCATAACCACTGGGGTTATTTTTTTCTATTGCACATAAATCATTTGCATCTCTACCAGAAAAAAAACACTTTGTACCTTGTCAGTTATTAGTAAATAGTAAGTCAAACAAAATTACATTCCCCAGGAGCAGGGGGTCATTAAACTAAGGCATATGGGCCTTTCTGGTCTGCCTCATGTTTTTATAAAGTTTTATTGAAATACAGTCATACACATTTGTTTATATACTGTCTGTGGCTGCTTCCAATACAACAGCAAAGTTGATTAATTCTAACAAAGACCATATAGCTTGCAGAGTCTAAAATATTTGTTATCTGGTTTTCTGTAGAAAAATTTTGCCACCCCCTGCCCTAAATAGTCAAATAAATTTTAGGTGGTCTTGTTACTTAGTACTCTAGCATGACATTTAAAGGTTATGAAAGTATCAAATCACCACAGTGTACTTTAAATATCTTACAATTTGGGGGCACCTGGGTAGCTCAGTTGGTTAAGTGTCCGATCTCAGTTCAAGTCATGATCTCTCGGTTCCTGAGCTTGAGCCTCACATCTCAGCTGACAGCTGAGAGCCTGGAGCCTGCTTCAGATCTGTCTCCCTCTCTCTCTGCCCCTCTGCCACCCACACTCTGTCTGTCTGTCTCTCTCAAAAATAAAAATAAACATATAAAATAAATAAACAAATATCTTATAATTTTATACATCAATTATATCTCGATAAAGCTGAAAAAAAATAAAATTCTGCACCAAGAAAAAGAAGAAAGGACATGATGGGTTCTTTTGGCTTTATTTACAAGTTTCAGCTGGACATGCATACAGATAGATTGATAGATAAATAGGTGATAGATACTTGGATGATACATAGGTAGATAGATAGATAGATAGATAGATAAGTAGGTAGGTAGATAGAGAGATAGTTTTGTTTTGCTTTTTAACAAGGCAACAGCCCTTCAGGGTAAATGCAACTTCCACTCCAATAACTATGACTGAAGAAATCCATGACTTTCCTAGGGAAAGGATTATGTAGATGGCCACCATTATTAATACAGAATTAACAGAAGGGGACAATACTCAGTAGAAAGGGTAAAATGTGCTGAAGACTCCCTTTGGCCCACAGCTTCATCCTTCTGGTTCACTTTTTCCTTTGGTAGACCCTGCCCTCACAGCACTAAGAATTGGATTTGACCTTATTTCTGTCTGGGATGGCAGTTACTCCCTGAAAGACCTGGATTACACCTGAAGGCTCTATTTCAGAATGTCTTAAATGAATGCAGAGTGGGGAGTGAGGAGAACTAAAGGATGTCCATTGCAGAATTCTTTAATGGCAACAGGGTAGAAACTATCTGAATTTTCCATGATAGGGCATGCTTAAAGAAAAATAGTTTAAATGACTAAGTGAAATAAGTCAGAGAAAGACAGATAACATATGTTTTCACTCATATGTGGATCTTGAGAAACTTAACAGAAGACCATGGGGGAAGGGAAGACAAAAAAAAAAAAAAAGTTACAAACAGAGAGAGAGGGAGGCAAACCATAAGAGACTCTTAAATACAGAGAACAAACTGAGGGTTGAAGGGGGGTGGGGGAGAGGGGAAAGCAGGTGATGGGCACTGAGTAAGGCACTTGTTGGGATGAGCCCTAGCTGTTGTATGTAAGGCATTTTGACAATAAATTATATTTTTTAAAAAAGGCTTAAATTAAGTAGTCATTAGAAACAAAGATAAAGCTATGTGTTTGTCAATAAGGGAAGTCATTCCTTATTGAAAGAACAAAGCTGGCCCCAAGAGCATGTACAACATGATCTATTGTTTTAAAAGATTTAAGTGCATGAAAAATTTTAGAAGGCGAAACATCAACTTGATAAGTTATTACCATTGGATAGTGAATTTTATTTTCTTCTTTGTGATCACCTGGTTTTCTTTATCCTAATTGTTCTATGGTGGGCATGAATGATCTGTATCATAAATAAACATTAAAGAGTATTTTTAAAGGCTTCCCTCAAAGAGAGCTGTGTAATATCAAGTTTTTAAAGAGAGTAACCTGATTTTTACCTCAAAATATATGCATCTATGTCAATACAGGACTTTTTATAAAAAGGATGTAGTATAAAGTCTTATCCCCAAGTAATCTAATGCATCCACGTCATTATAAACCATTATATGAAAACTAAACTTTCCCAAAGAGAACAGGTTATCACAGAGGAGACAAAGAGGGAACGAAAGAATAAGAGCAGATATGCATGTTATGGTAAATACTGATGAGTCAAATTTGCTCTACTTTTCAAAAGAATGTTAACTCAATTAAGCTTCTAGTAATTTGATACAAATAAAACTAATCTAAACCAGTATTTCACATAATAGCATGTAAACTAACCCATATGACCTTCTACCTAAAGAACATGTCCTAAAAATGGTGACTTTTTAGGACCAACAAATATTAAGAATGCAATAGTATTCTTCCTTCTCTTCTCCCTCCCTTATTTCCCATGTGACATCGTTGGCCATCTCCTGGCATTCTGTGTATTGCAGTATGTCAGGCACTCTAAGGGTAAAAAGATCATGGACATCAATCGAACAACCCCATTCCAGTCTGTTTGGATCTGTCAGCCACATGGGATCTATTCCTGAGGTTAAACTGTTCTGCTGATATCTGAACAACTACTTTGTTAAGAGTTTTCTGTTTTTACAAAACAACAAAATATAAAGTGACATGAACCACAAGATACGTGTCTAACACATTTGTTCAACTGTATGAATTATAAATTTTATGAATAGTACCTTAGTGTCTAGGTTCTAAGTGAATGGCACTCAAATCCCCTTCTTTGTCTAGAATAATGAAGAAGTACAGAGTGACGGTGTTTACTCTTGTCTTTTTTCTTCTCAGGGTAAGAGCATATGCAATGAAGAAGAAAGGATTGCAGAAAAAATAGGCATGGAAGAAGACTTACAATTTTTATTAAGAAATGAATACTAATACCCTTCTCATTTTTCATATGAGAAGCGGCACTGGACAGGACAGATAGAACAAAAAAAGGCTTGGGTTGGACAAAAGTTCATAGGGAAAAAGTTTATTGGGTTCTAATGTCTTAGATAGATTTGAAGGGAGTTTCATCTAAATCAAGAGACTGTAGTATTTAGAGAGACAAAGGAGAAAAAGCCAAACACGTGCACAATTAAAGGACGTTTAGACAATTTATATTTTTAAATGCTAGTTGATTTATTCATGTTGCTATGTTAATGCATTTAAAATGAGCCTTGACAAGGAAATTGGGAATGTGCCCTAAGGAATCATTCCACAGTGGAAATTTGTGACCAAAGAGGCCTTTTTTTTCAAACTGACATTAGTTTTTCAATGAATTAATTGCAAATTTCAAGAATTATGAGATTTCCTACGTTATTTGTATTAGGAAATGAACAGGAAAATGTAATTATTTTTCCCCTCAAAAAATATTTGAGGTCTGAAAAGAAGCTATGAACTATGTCATATTTCTTGTATCTTTCTGACAGTTTGTAATTACTTTTAATGCTGCTGTTCTCTAAATTATTAATGCTAATCTGTCATGACAAGGGCTGAAGAGAACCAGTGATTATATGCCTTTTTACTAGCAAGCCTGGTTTTAAATAAATGTCTTAATCACAAGAAAATAGAAGAGTAGTTACTTTAAAGGAAATAGACTTGTACCTTCTTCAGGGTTCCTCCCACCCCTTAAAATAAAGTAAATGCACATTGACAACAGTTCAGGCAGGATGACAGTCTATGCAATAATTTCTGAAAGTGACATCGTGCAATGACACCCAGTGATTTACAGACTCACAGAGTTGTAAGGTGTCTTAAAAGCTCATCGACTGCAACTTGCCTTCTAACGCTCAAACTATCTCTATTAATCATGGCCAATGGCTACCTGTTCTCTGTTTGAGTAGCTTCAGAATGACAGGCAACTTCTTCCCTTAAAGGTACTCATTTCTTACTTATTTTGAGTCAAGATCTTGCTTCCTATAAATTGTGCCCACTGGTCTTAGATCTGTTTTGGTAACACACAGAACAGGCAGGTCTTCTTCCCAATACATGCTCAGCAAACCTTCAAATATTTGTATATATCTTTGGAATTCTTTCTGCATCTTTTCATTTCCAGGCTAAACACACCAGCTTCCTTTAACAAGCTCCATGAGCTCAGGGACCTCGTTATACCTCTAGCTTCCAGCACAACATAATAATAAATAATAGTTGGGAGAATAAATTTAAAACTCTAGGGGAGCCTGGGTGGCTCAGTTGATTAAATGTCTGACTTTGGCTCAGGTCATAGTTTGTGGGTTCGAGCCCTGCATCAGGCTCTGTGCTGACAGCTCAGAGCCTGGAGACTGCTTCGGATTCTGTGTCTCCCTCTCTCTTTAACCCTCCCCTGCTCACGCTGTCTGTCTCTCTCTCTCAGAAATAAACAAAACATTAAAAAAAATCTTTTTAATAAAACTCTATTCATCACCTCTAGTTTCCCACTTTTTTTTTTTTTTTGCTTGTTTCCAATGACTAACAAACGTGACTGCCCTTTTCCAATCCTTGGCCAATCACATCCAAACTCTCACCTCAATTCACCAAGGAATGGGAGACTCATTCCCCAATCTCCTCCTTCTGCATGTTTACACCATTCTTTCTTTACTTTTGTTTCAAAGAAAAAAAAGCCTCTTATTTCTCTTCAAGGCTAATGCCACCATTTTATTTGTTCTCCCTTCCACTCTTCCATCAATCATGTTTCTGGTCTATCCTTAATCTCTTTATCAATATGCTCCAATTGCTGCCTTCCTACAAACAAAACTTTCTCTCCATCTTGCCTTCTCTTCAAAAACCACCACATTTTTCATCATTGCCAACATCTGTAATCATTTTCTAGAGACATATTCTAGTCTCTGTCCTAAAATTATCAATATTTCACTGCTTATATAAAAACACACACAGGTGAGAAATGGGAAGTGCCATCCAAATACTGTAGATTCTTTATGTGATGAAAATGATTAGTGAGAGTGGATTACTAAAAATGAAGTGTCAATCAACTGAATTCAGAGACAAACTGAAGGACAGGACCAAGTTCTATTGTTTAATAAACAAATGTTAGCCCTTTGTAGAAACCTTTTATTGTTCAACATTAACTCATATTTATGCAGACACTGGAATAAAGCTTATCTATCCGTAAATATATGTTTTGCTAAAGCACACACAGGCAGAATTTTGATAGTCTAAATTCTATTGCAAAAATAATTTGAAAGTATGCCTTTTAAATGCCTCCCTATTTTAAAATCCACTGTCAAAATTAAATAATGCCACACCCATATCTACCTTTAATTTTCAGTGTGGATTAATAAGATCAAAAATTAAACCTCTAAAATACACTCTTCTGTTTGCTTATTATTAACTTATCTTAACACCTCTTTATGTTTCACATTTTTCCATGGTTCACATTTCTTCATGGTCAATAAATCAACATCATGATGTGTTTTTCTTTTTTAAAGCAAATGGCTGTATTAGAGAATCAGAGCCATGTAAAACATTTGACAATAATTAAAACTATGAGGCTTTCAGTAAGCACTAGGCTAATTACTTGATGTGCATTGTTCCTCTGAGTGCTAGAAGGTATAATATTGCCTCCATTTTAAACATGAGAAAACTGAAGTTCACAAAGGTTACATAACATGCCTAAGGCTACACAACCAGTAAGGGGCAAAGCTGTGATTCAAATACTATAAAATTGATGCTCTGAACCAGGGCAACAATCCACTGCTTTATTCCACTGTTTCCCTTGAGTTAAGAATTAGGACATGGAAGTGCAGAGAGATAAGTGGCTTATACAAGCTCACACACAGTTGATTCCAAGAACCTGTAGCACCCATCAGGTCACACAACATCAGAGGAAAAGATGCTTTCCAATCATCTCAGCTCCTTTCTCGGGATCCACTTTTCCCTGGACACCACTGGAGCTCTGACTGGAAAGCTGTGGTCAGGTAGAAAGTGATCAGAAACTAGAGTTTGAGGAATGGGAGAGAGAAGGGATGAGAGCTTGAATCCCCAGTTCTTTATTTTCTAGACCCTTCAGCTCTGTCCCCCACAGTGGGACTTCACATTTAAGGAGCAGAGAAGAACCGAATAACCTCTGTGGTCTCGGCATTTTGTTCTACAAATAGAGCTTTAACAGCAGACTCTGTACTTGGGGAATACAGCAATGGTAGACAGAGCCCCAAACCCTCTTAGTAATGGAGAAGAATCATCCAGGCAGCCCCCAGTCTGACAAAACTGAATCTTTTCCTCACTTAAAGCAAAAAATAAAATTAAATTAAAAATAAAATCCTCAAAATCCACACCACCATCAAAGTCACAGATAACTTTTGCTGAGTTGTACAAGCAGAGGACATTTTTGTAGAACACATTTGCATTTGAAAGTACCAACACATTCTAAATGTGCAGTGTATGCACAGATCTGTGCAGTAGCAATTAGGAACAGAAATAACCAGCGCAACTGAATTAGAGTTGATGAGATTCTGGTGTTCAAGGCAGCCGCTTCCTTTATATGACTAATCCCTATGCATTCTTGGGGTTTCAGATTAGATATTGCTTTTTCTACAAAGTTTCCCAGATTCCCAAAGTCTAGGCTATATGCCCATCTGATGAGTTTCACCTTGTATTTCTCCTTCTCATAAGACTTGTTGCCTGTGATCACTATTGCCAGTTTACCTCTCAGTTTCTGCCCCTAGACAGCAGGCTTGTGACAGCTGCCTCATATATTGCATCACTAGTATATCCCATGTTGTTTGGCACAAAGTAATTGCTCAATAAATGTTTTTGAGTGGATTAAAAATAAACAAGCAGTGGGGCGCCTGGGTGGCTTAGTCGGTTAAGCATCCAACTTTTGCTTAGGTCATGATCTCACGGTTCATGGGTTCAAGCCCTGCGTCGGGCTCTGTGCTGACTGCCAGCTCAGAGCCTGGAGCCTGTTTCAGTCTGTGACTCCCTCTCTCTCTGACCCTCCCCTGCTCACGCTGTCTCTCTCTCTCTCTCTCTCTCCTAGAAATAAATAAAACATTTTTAAAAAAATAAAATAAACAAGCAGTGGGGAGCCTGGGTGGCTCAGTCAGTTAAGCATCCAACTCTGGATTTTGGCTCAGGTCATGATCTCACAGTTTGTGAGTCCAAGCCCCACATTGGGCTTTGCGCTGGCAGTGTGGAACCTGCTTGGGATTCTCTTTCTGCCCCTCCTCAACTCATTAATATTCTCTCTCTCTCTCAAAAAAAAAAATAAATATTTTTTAAAAGAATAAATAAGCAGAGATGGAAAACAGGACAATTACTTACAAAAACTAAAAAATCTATCCAACTCTGATATCAGCTCCAATTATAAACTGTCACAAGGCCAGGATGTGGGAAGTGGTGGCCATACAACTGAGTCAGAAATACAGAACCATGAAAAAGGAATATCAGGTCCAGACCTTGATGGCATCATCATGCTCATTCCTGGATAAGAACTCTACTCTATTCATGGAAGCATTGGTAATTATATAACAGACATGACCTGACATTTACCTAACTTACCCAATGTTATCTATCCATCTGTCCATATATCTACCTATCCATTATGTAGCTAGCTATCCATCCATTTATTACCTATCGACAGCCTGCCTATCTAGCTATCTATTTATCCAAGCATCCATCCAACTGTCATAGGCAAAATTCTAAAGATGTTCCTCAAGACTCTTATCGCCTACTTATAGAGTAAAACACAAACCTAGGTCTGTAAAGGAAAATTGAAGAAATAATTAAGGTTCTAATCCGCTGCCTTTAAAATAGGGAGATTATTCTGATCATCCTAATGGGCCTGACATAATCACATGTGCCTTTAAAGCAGAAGAGGAAGCAGAAGAAATTAGACAGAAGTGGGAAGCAGGAGGCACACCAAGAGTAAGAGAGACTTGATCCGCCCTTGCTCCCCGGGAACCTCAGTCTTACAACAAGGAGGAACTGAATTCAACCAACAATCTGAAAGAGCTTAGAAGGGGATTCATCCCAGAGCCTTCAGGAAGGGGCAACAGCCTGGATGATGCCTGGACTTTGGACACATGAAACTGAAATCAGAGAAACCAATCTAGCTGTCCAGATTCTGACTTATAGAACTATGAGATGAAAATCTGTGTTGTAAGCCACCAAGTTTGTGGTAACCCGTTATAGCAACAACAGAAAAGTAATGCACCACCCATCACTCTATTAACTATCTATTTAATTATTCTCTATTACAACTTATCTGTTATCCATCTACCCATCTATCACTTATATGTTGTCTATTGCCTGTCACTTATTGTATTACCTTACCTATTTTACTTACCTATTGTCTGCCTAAATAGATTTATTTATTATGTATATTTCCACCTATTCATCTGTGTGTCTTTGTTGCCTGAACTGACTCAGTTCCCTTAACAGCAGCCTTCTCTCCCTGACTTCCTGCCTCTACACCCGAACACACATGCTTTCCTCCTGGGAAAGGCCAGCAACAACCACAAAATGTTGACAACTTGGATGGCGACCCCATAGCCACGGGAAGCTACCTGACCTGTACCTGCCCTAGTATCCCTGTCTTTTCCCACAGCCTCACACCTGGCTTCTGCCTTCTGCTTGACCCTCACTCAAATAGCCTGTTCAGCTCTGGATCCTTACTCCACCCTTGGATGCTCAACTCCACCCAACAGGTAAGTAAGTACCTAACTGCCCCAACCTTGGGGCGCCTGGGTGGCTTAGTCGGTTAAGCGTCCGACTTTCACTTAGGTCATGATCTCGCAGTTCGTGGGTTCGAGCCCTGCGTCGGGCTCTGTGCTGACTGCCAGCTCAG
>NW_027528369.1:5753643-5981435 GCF_008692635.1 Crocuta crocuta | reverse complement strand
AAAAAAAAAAAAAAACATTAAAAAAAATAATCTAACTGCCCCATCCTTAATAAGCCCAGGCTCAGTCACTCCCACCACTATGACCAGTATGGCCCTGGCTGTCCAAGAAGGACCCCAGACAGTCATCAAGACATAGTTCATTTTCTTCTATGAATAGTATCTGTTTTGTTCTAAATGAAGCTTTCTTTTCTCTTTATAAAGACCTGATTTCAAACAACTTTCAACTGTTATTAAAAGATACCCAGTGCAGGAAACTGCCACTTATATTTGCCATTCTGGTACTAAGAAGCATTATGTCTTAGAGAACAGTGCCAGCACAGGGCCAAGGGGCCTCTCACAGCAACACTTATGCAATATTTCCTTATAAAGGAGATGGTGCTGTCCTTCTCAGATCACATGCCAGAACTGAAATGGCCATATAAATCCAACCTCATAAAATAAGAGTCAATTTTAACTATTGAAGCCCTTAGAAATATAGGTATTACAGCATATTACTTGCCACAATATTAGATGTGAGGGTTTTTGTATAAATATATAAGTGTATATACATGTGTACATTAAAATATATATAAACTTTGAGTCCTTGCTTCATTCCAGGCATCAGACACACACACTTTTCCTGTATTTCTTCCTATAATGCCTATAGCTCTATAAAATATGTCCTGCTATTATGTGCATCTTATAGATGAGAGGTTAAGATACTTGCCCAAAGTCACATAGCTAGAACATAACAGAGTCAGGATACAAACCCAAGACTAGTTCTCTCAACTATTGCCCTCCATTTTGTTCCTATCATGGTGACAGCGGCCAGGGTGTGAAGGAAGGAGTATCCTTGCTCCTTGGATGAATCATGGCATACCCCTTGCCCTCATTTGTGAAATGAGGATGGTGGGCCATGTGCTCTCTCAGGCTCCACCAGGACCCAGGGCGTCTGCAGTTTCCTGGAGCAGCCCCGTGCTTGGGGTCCCTCTCTAATCTGGATACAGGAGATGGGTGTATCATCATCACCTTTCTCCTTTCCTCACTAACCTCCTGATGTCATATACATCATTGTCCTTCCCTTTTACTAAAGATCATTTAACACCCCATTTAGTCACCCTTGAAAATGCTCTTCTTTCAAGGTACAGTGAGAGGAGCAGCTTTCAAGGTGATTTCTCTGCACTGAGGACACGTCAATCTCTGGAGAGCCCACAGCCAGCATCCTGGTCCTGGAGCAGATGCAATGGGACCAACGTCAACAGCAGAAATAATAATCCAGGCTAGTGAGAGATCAACAGGTTGACCAGTTCTTTATTGAAGAACCAGGCTGTAACAGACATTACTTGTACTAACAGCACCATTTAGGAACTGTCCATCCTGACCCTGAATCACAGAAGAAGTAATCTGTGATGTCAGAAGAGTAAATGCATTTCATCTAAGTCACCAACTCCAATCAATTGTGAATGGGTTCCTGGAGTGCTGGGGTGAAGCACACTAGGAGATGGGTCTCTGCGCAGCAGGAAAGAGCACTGATGGATTAATGATGTCTGCCAGGGCAGAGGGCTAGAAAAAAGAGACCAGGTCCGCTGCCTACTCACAGCCCCTGCAAGATCAGTGAAAGGTATAGGCTGTGCAGACAAACCAGCCAAGGTTCAAATATTAGCCCTCCCACTTACTAGCTGTCTAATACTGGAAAAAATTCTTAAACTTTCTGAATGTCAGTGAAAATAGAATGGTTGCAGGTATAAAGACTGAAATGTTTAACACCTTAGCAATTATCATAAAGTTCTTCAGATAAAAATCAGTGCAAACAAAGCTGCTAAATACAGCCAAGTAAAAATGTTCTCTCCATCCCTTGAACTGAGGCAGAAGTCACAAACTGGCAGTCATGGACTCAATCTTGCCTTTAGATCTATTTCATCTGGTTCTCATTGTTGGCTTACACGGTGTCTAAATAATTTTGGAATTAGTTACAAGTTTATTTCGCATTTTTTTAAATAAAATGCATGTATCTTACTTCTTTGAAAAGTTTGATCTGACAAAACTGACATTCTCACATGGCAACAGTGCACTGGAACTAACCAGAGGCTGCTGCCTTTGGAGGGTTCCTGAACTCTCTTTTCTTTCCTTTTTTCATTGTAGAATACGTCATATATTCAGGAAAGTGCATAAAATGCACCACAGTTTAAACAGCAATTAGAAAGTCAACATCTATGTAACCAAGTCCCAGGTCAAGAAATGGAACACAGCACTCCAGAAGACCTGTCTGTCCTTCCAATCACAACCTCAACCTCCCTGCAAGGTCACCACCATGCTGACTTCTGTGATAATTACTTTCTTGGTTTTCACTTTGTTTTTACTATATATACATATACATATATACACAGTTTGGAGAGCTGTATGGACATGAACTCTAACCAAATGTCTTCTTTTGGGTCTAGCTAACTTAACATCATGGTTGGGAGACTCACTGAGGTTGACAAATTACATTTATTTTCATTGCTTCATGGGTCAAGCATTCTTTCTGTCATCTCTCCACCTGGTCGGTCCTATTATAGGCATTTGGATTTGTGCTTTTATATCTGGACATATGGCTCCCCTGATACAGAGAAATAATTATCATCATAATCATGGTCCGCACTCTGACCACTCCAGCCAAGATTCTCAGCTTCTTCTGCAGCCCCACTGTGAGCTCAGTTTTCTGACATAAGTAGACTCAGTCTGTCCAATTCCCCTTCCATGTCACTCCTCAATTCCTAGTGACCTTCCCTGCCCATCTAGTAAGTGACCCCATCAGCTAAGTCTGACCACCCTGTATTTACTGGCCCCTTCTTCTTGATAAGGAATTAAGAGATTCAGTGAAGCCAGAACCACATCACCCTTCCAGTAGCACATCAGGCAGCTCACAGTGTCTCTATCCATGGCTGTTTGTCATTACTTCGCTTTATGAGTCTTCGTCCAGCTCTCAATCTGTGCAGACAGCTCCTCTGCCAACCCAATTTGAATTAATTTGTCAAGCAAAATTTTGTGAAATAATATATCAGCTGCATTACTGAAGTAAGATCTATGACTTCTACTGCAATCCTTTCATCTTCTACTTTAGCCATTCCATCAATAAAACCAATCAAGTTTTCTTGGCAAATTTTTCTTAATAAATCAGCTTTATGGGTCATGGATCCATATTCTTCTTGATGCGTATGGATTTTCATTCCTAATATCAGTTCCATTGTTTTACTACAATGGAAGTGAGACATCTCAGACAATGAGAATGGGGGTGCTTTCCAATACACTTCTGGCTATAAAAATTAAGTTCAGAGTTTCAGGGATGCCGCGTGGCTTTATTCTACCAAACCTCTGTGGTGTTGGTTCCAATCTCTCAGCCTGGCATAGAAGGCCCTTTGACCACCTGACCCCAACCAGCCTCCCAGGCATGAATGACATGACAAGGCCCTGATGTGTCCTAATCATTAGTCCTTTGTACTCTCTCCACAATACCCCTTGTGTCAAGTAGGACTCTTAAGGTGTGAGTGACAGAAAGCCAAAGTAATGGCCTAAACTGGCTTAAGATAAAATTTATATATACTGGCTCATGTAATTTAAAAGCTCAGGGATAGCACTGACTACTGACATCCAATATTCAGGTGCCACCTGATCAGAACCTCAGAAAAGAGATCACTCTCTCTCTGTCCCTCTCTGTCTTACTCTCTGACATTCTGCCTTACAGTCACCTAAATGCTTGTGGTTTTTCCAATATTTACATTCCTCACTTCCAGTCCTAAAAGACAGAAAGTTTCCACAGGATATTTGAGGAGATCCCCTATGTTCTAGAATTTGTACATCTATGGCCATTCTCAACTGAGAGTGATTTTACCCCTGATGGGATATTTTACCATGTCTGGAAACATTTTTGGTTGTCACAACTTAGGGGGCATGCTACTGAGGTCAGAGGTGTTGCTAAAATTCTACAATGCACAGGAAAGCCCCTACCACAAAGGATTGTCTAGCTCCAAATGTCAATGGTGCTGAGGTGAGAAGCTCTTCTCTATGCTCTTTGCCCTTTGCCATGTGAATTGACAGTGGCTATATTTCTCTCTCCCTCTAGATGCAACAAAATGCTATGTCTACTGCCCAGACCCACACAGGCCCAGTCCCACTTGGACTGGATACAGAGTCTACACAGCGACACTGCACATGACTGTGCATAAAGTGCCCTGCTGAGGGGTGAGTGGGGCTATCCTGGATCTGATGGCCAACTGATCAGGCAGTGTCCACAAAACTGCATCCAATTAGATGATACCTTTTTCCAATTTTCATGGATTCCCAGTGGTGGTAGAAGAGGATGCCAGGCTCTTTCCTGCATCTCCAGCTAGGTTCATATGTTCACTTATGAAGATTTCTAGATAGTTCATGTTTTTCTTTGAGGTCTAAGAAGGACATGATAAGTTGCCTGCTACATTAGTAAGCAGACCTGGTAGAAGGCACATGTGGTTTCTAGGTAACCCCCTTGAAGCATTATTCCTTTGTCCCCCTCCTTCCAACAGACTCATCAGAAGCTCAGTCTTCTAAGAGGTAGTGCCTGTGGTTGCAGGGTGAGGGTCTCAACAAACACCATGGTGGCAGGCAGAGTCTGAGATGCCCCTCGAGGTCCCATCCCCTGGCATGCAAGCCCTGTATAAGGTGCGACTGTGAATATGACATCACTGCCATAATCATTTATGTTATAAAGAGATTTTACAGATATAATTACATCACAAACAAGTTAACTTTAAGACAGGGAGATTATTGGGGCACCTGGGTGGCTTAGTCGGTTAAACATCCAACTTCGGTTCAGGTCATGATCTCACGGTTCATGGGTTCGAGCCCTGCGTCGGGCTCTGTGCTAACAGCTGGCTCAGAGCCTGGAGCCTGTTTCAGATTCTGTGTCTCCCTCTCTCTCTGACCCTCCTCTGTTCATGCTATGTATGTGTGTGTCTCTCTCAGAAATAAATAAAAACGTTAAAAAATATATATATTAAGTAGGGAGATTATCTGGGTGGGCCTGACCTAATTACAGGAGCCCTTTATTTTTTTTTTAATGTTTTATTTATTTCTGAGACAGAGATAGAGAGAAAGAGAGAGAGAGAGCAGGGGAGGGTCAGAGAGAGAGGAAGACACAGAATGAGAAGCAGACTCCAGGCTCTGAGCCGTCAGCACAGAGCCCGATGCGGGGCTCAAACCCACGGACCTTGAGATCATGACCTGAGCCTAAGTCCGACACTCAACCGACTGAGCCACCCAGGTGCCCCCACAGGAGCCCTTTAAATCTGGGTCTAGAGGTCAACAACAAAGGAGATCAGCGTTTCAAAGCACAAGAAGAGGGGCCCCTGGGTGGCTCAGTCAGTTGAGCGTCTTACACTGGTTCAGGTCATGATCTTGCAGTTCATCGGCTTGAGGCCCACATCAGGCTCTGGACTGACAACTCAGAGCCTGGAGCCTGCTTCGAATTCTGTGTTTCCTTCTCTCTCTCTGCCCCTACCCTAATTGTGTTCTGTCTCTCTCTCTCTTTCTCTCTCTCTCTCAAAAATAAATAAACATTAAAAAAACAAAAACAAAAAACACAAGAAGAATTTGACGTGTCATTGCTGACTTGGTGGAATGGCCCATGGTCTAGGAATATGGGCCCAAGATGACAGTCAGCAACAAAATGGGAACCTCAATCCTGCAACCACAAGGAACTGAATTCTGCCAACAACAACAACAACAACAACAACAACAATAATGACACTGAAAGCGGATTCATCCCTAGAGCCTTCAGGTGAGAACTCAGTCCAGTGAACAACTTGACTTCAGTTAAGTGAGTCCCTAAGCAGAGAAGTTAGACATGCTGCAGTGGACATCTAACCTACAGAACCATGGGCTGATAAATGGGAGTTATTTAAGCTGCTAAATTTGTGGTCATTTGTTACACAGCCATAGAAAACTAAGACAACCATAAACAGACCTCTAGTCATATCATACCTCAAGCCCTTTGCTAACCTCAAAACATTTGCTTTCCACTTGGTTCCACTTTCTTCCCATACCACTGTAAAACGTGGGTGATTTACCAGAGGTCTTGCAAGCTCAGTCCCACCTTAATAAATTTTTTTCAGAATAAGACCAAGGGAATTTACCTTAAACTATAGTTTCTTTTAACACTCTATTAATACTCAAGGTTGTGCCTGACCTTGAGCACCCAGTAATGCTCATTTTAAGACCTTAAAGCATATTATTTTTGAAACAAAATGCAAACATAATATTTTTTTAAAAAGCAGTCACCCTGATGTTGAGCTTCACTCGGGAGCTACAAGATTTCATGGCAGGCCCTCTCGATTATTTAATATTCTCTTCATCTCCACCGGAGGCTGTGAGGCTGAATAGAGATGATGTCTCAGGATTGTTAAACATAACTCCAGAATGCGTGCCTGAAACACATTCTGGTTGCTAGAAGATGTAAGATATAAGAGGCAAGCCTGGTCTGTGCTGATGTAACTCTTCCTACTGAATCCCCAAGCTTAGCCAGAGTAAGAATTTTAAAGTATTTGGGCCAAATGTTCATCTACTTGCAATTTAAGGGATATTTAAAAAGTTATCCACCGGGCCCCACTATAATTTGAAAGATATATTGGAAAGAAGTATTGGGACTTGCGAGAAAATTTTCTGATCATGAATTAAAATTTCATAACACCACTACAGCATTTTTGATGGTACTTTTGTCTGCTTATGAAGCATTTCCCTTGAGTTCAGCTGTTCCATTTGCATTTTTAATATTCAGTTGTTTCTAACTCATGCCCAGACTTTTTGACCATGTTTATATTAGAATCTAAAGAATACCAGCAGTTCTCAATTGTTTGCTACAGAATGCTCTTGTAAGTTATTTTTAAGCAGATCATTGCATAAAGAAAGTACTCTTTCCCCTAGAAAACACTTTTGTGAAGGGGTAAGGGTTCCTGACCAATGGTGAGCATCAGAAAAGTTACAGCTATAACAAATATATTGTAAAAGAAAAGATCAATTATAAACTCCTCTGGATAACTAAAAACAGACAAATAATGCTTACCCTATAGAATGAACATAAATATACCAAATATACAGATTATTATTGCATCCAATATAAACAAATATATTATTGGCTATTAACTAACAATTGGGCTTGTTTCTTTAGATTTAGAAAGACTTTTAAAGAAAGTTGCAAGTACTTTTATTTTGGTTTTAAAATCTCTCAGTAATTGTTGATCAAGTGCCAATTTACCCCCCTTGTAAGTTTCCTGGAGCAAGGGATGGTGTTCAGATCATATCAGTCATCATAAAACTACCCTCAACCTCATGATAATTTTTTTAACAAAGCATTGATCAGCTAATGGATGTGCATGTGCATGCGTGTGTGTGTGTGTGTGAGTGTGTGTGTGTGTGAGTGTGGGTGAGTATGCACACAGGAGAACCAGAAGCCTGCTTTCTCCTCTTCTGACTTCTCTGCCTACTCCTTCACACACATACCCATTCCACCCGCCCACCTCCTCACTCCTCTCTGTCCAGATCACACTAGTACAAGTCCTACGTGGAGAAATGGGGATAGGTATAGAAAAGAGGGATGCAAGGTGATACTTGCTCTGACTTGGGGATGGTTTGTGGAACTAAGGATGAAGAAATGAGCTGGTATTGGCTGATTATATGTAGAAAACTATTTTTCCATCAGTTGACTACAGTACTTTGTCTACCTGCTTCTTCCTTTCCATTAGAGAGAGACTCAATAAATAAATCAATATGGTGGGAAATGAGGCAGTGATACTAAATAAAATTGAATAAGCTAAACAATAAAGTTCAAAATTTTAAAGTGGGAACAATATCTATCCGTACTTTCTTTTCATCAATCTTGGAGGCTTTAAATTGGCATTCTACTTATGTCAGTGGGGAAGTGGGGGAAGTGTGATATGGAGTGTGATAGATAGATATTGTAGTTTATTAGTTTGTTTTTCCTGCCCTAGACATTCCTTTCTTTCTCCCTTATCCTCTGTCCATTGGGTGGGTGCCTGATAGTAGCTTACCTACTAGAGTATCCTGTTTTACTGAACACAGTGACAGGGCATGTGATTCCAAAAAGGCCAGTAGCATTTCCTCACTGGAATTGATGTACAGATGACGGAAAAGAGAAATTCCCTTCATGTTGGTATAAATAATCTAGGGCTATCAACAGCCATTGTCCCTATCCATATGGAAAGAACTTGTCTGCTTATTGAGGAGAACCACAAAGTAGAAAGAATAAAAAGATGGATGGACAGCTAAATGGATAAATGGACAGAAGGATAAATAGGTGAGGTCTCCCCTACCTTCCTTTAAAAGAGGCAGAGAGCCCAATAATTGTATCCCAAAACAAGCTGATACTCTACTCATAGACCATGAGCTTTAATCAAATTCATCAGCTACTTTGCCTTGGTTTCCCAGTGTTAGCAAATTGAATTCTCAAAGTCCCAAGGAGATTTCAGTGAGCCCCTGACCTTGGGTAAGGAAAGGACCTGACTAATATTCACTATCCTTTATCAGCCTTCAAACCCAGAGTTACCACACTGCATTCTTCCAGAATGTAAACTGGGTCACACTCCATGAAGGTAAGTGGGATCTCTTGGCATTCGATAATAGCTAATGATAGCCAGCCCCACTGTGTGACCTATTCTTTGGAGCAACTCTTTCATTCTTCATCTAAGTCTTTGCCCAAGTGAATCCTCAGATTCTCATCAGGTAGACTCCATAGTGGCCTTTCCTCACCAGTGCTAAAAGCATTTCCAGGTTTTACAATGAAACAGCTTAGGCCCAAGCTGGGATCCCATCCTGGCAACCTATGTTTATTTCATTTTCTACCACCTGCCCCTCTGGCCTCTGCTGCCAGAATTTGACAGATGATGTGCTTGCTGGGCCAATCACTGGGCTATGGAAGGATGACATGATGGCCTTGGCCCCTCAGGATTTATTTAGGAGCTTCTGAGCCCAAAAAGAAGACAAAGCATTCTAAGTATAAGGAATGATTTCAAGTCACCTTCTTAGGACATATCAACCAAGTATAACACATAAAATTATATCCTGATTCACACAAAGCAACAATAAAAACACCACTTATGATGCAGTGAGGGAAGTAAACACTGGATATTTGATGCTAATATGTAGATACTGTCATTTTTTTTACATGTGATAATGGTATTATGATTGTGCCTTTTTTTAAGAGTTCTTGTCTTTTAGAAATACATACTGACATACATGTGGATGAAATGACATGATAGCTGAGATTTGCTTCAAATTAAACCAGTCATGGTGAGAGAATGGAAGAGAAGTGGATGAGGGTAAAGAAAACACACTTCTGTTGAATACTGTTGAAGCTGGGTGATGGTTACATGGGGCTTCATTGAACTACTCTGTCATTTTTCTATTCTGTCATTTTTCTGTCTGTACTTGAACATTTTTGTAACATAAAGTTAAAAGATAATTCCAGGCATCTCCAGAGGCTGGGGTTCTGGAGTCTCCTCACTGCAGGCAAGTGGTTATATCTACATTAGAATTACCTGGGTGCAGGAAACTCAGTTGCACACGTAGAAACTTATTTCACATGTCTAGTTACCACCAAAAATATACAAGAAAGTCAAACGCTGTACACCATGACAAGGTGAGTTAAAGAAAGCAATGTCCCATCAAGACACAAAGATCTAGAAAAATGCCTGTTTATACTCAAACTAAACAAAAACTTTAGTAACATCCTGGCTCAAGCCAAAACACCTATCTCCACCTTCTGGAGTCAAAGACAAGGGTGTGGTTTCTAATTGGAGGCAGCCTCCTTGAATATATCCAATAACCACAGGGAGATTAGGAATTACTCATTTCCTTCTCAAGTGGTCAGTGTGGACTACATCTCTATAATGGGGGCTTTCAGTGCCAATAACTACTGTTATTGTGTATCCATCATTTTTGTATTGGGGTTCTCCAGAGAAATAGAACCAATAGAATATATACAGATGTACATAAAAGAGATTAATTATATTAACTGACTCACATGGTCATGGAGGCTGAGAAGTCCCACGATCTGCCATCTGCAAGCTGGAGAAACAGGAAAATCAGTGGTGTGCTTAAGTCTGAGTCCAAAGGCCTGATCATTGGAGGGCTATGGTATAAGTCCCAGTCTGAGTCCAAATGTCCAAGAATCAGGAGTGCCAATGTCCTAAAGCAGAAGATGAATGTCTCAGCTCCAGGAGAGAGAGTTAATTCACCCTTTCTCCATCTTTTTGTTCTACTCAATCCCTCAGCTAACTGGATGATGCCCTTCCACATTTGTGAGGGCAATCTTCACTGCTTAGTCTACTGGTTCAAATGTTAACCTCTTCCAGAAACACCTTCATGGACACACCTAGAAATAATATTTCACCGGCCTGCTGGGCATCCCTTAGCCCAGTCAGGTTGACACGTAAAAGTAGCCATCACAATCATACTAGAAAAAGGCATTCAGGGTTTCTTCCTTGTAGTGTTCAGAGACATGCGGTTGTTCCTGTTTTAAGCCTGTTCACGTATGAAGTTTTTAAGAAGCAAAATAATCCACATGAATGGAGGACCCACTGTACCTGATATGACCTGTCCATCATTTATTTCTACCAAATCAGTGTATCATGGCTGTTCTCTCAGAAAAAAAGGAGTCTCTGCTTGATTTTATACAAGCAATAAAAGAGACCTTTGAAAACTGTGTGTTGAATAACTCCACAGTCTGCTGTGCATCACTTTTATTGACCATGAGGAAGATGTTATCTGTGTGGCAGGAGTATCATCTGAGTATGGCTGCACACAGGACCTTTAGAAAATATTTGACTTTATTCTCACTTGGACCCAGCAGGACTCAGCAAGGGAGGCAGATGGTGTGGTAAGTAGAATTCAGCCCTAGCTCTGAAGGAGGAGATACCACCCAAATATCTCCAGGTGCATCCGTGGACATTGGAATCTCCTCCCCTGCCTCTTATAGTCCCTGATATGCCCAGCTATGGTCAGCTGGGGGCCCTGAAAACCCTCATCACAGCAATAGAGGCCCATATCCAACAAGGGGATGAAAGTTTCATCCTGTGTCTCTAAGTCAATGACTAAGTATGACAGTACCACTGTACCATGTTCCCCCAACACCTTTGCTTTGCCTTTGCTCCTTATATAAACTATACACACCAGTGGGCCTCAGCCTTCAGTATACAACAGAATCACCTGGAGTGTTCTTTGCATCACATATTACAGGCTCCACCCCTCTAGAACTTTTTATCCCGTAGAATTTGCATTTATAATATTCACCAGGTGATTCTGATGCTGCTGATCTGAGGCTCACTCTTTAAGAAGTACTGTTCTAGGGCTCTCCTTGAGTCTGCAGCCTCTTCCTGAATCCCATTTCCTTGGCTGAGGCCTTCCTCTTCCTTGGCCAGACCTTGGCCTTCACTCCAGCTGGCAAAACTAGATAGATCATGACACAGGGATTATCCTGATTCAGCTTCAAGACTCTTGCTGGTTCACTATGAGAGCCCTACTTAGACACCAAGGTTGATGGTCACCAACCTTGTAGAAGACTGAATTCTCCATACTTTCTAGGACACTGTGATTTGAGTTGTTACTACCTCAATGCCTTTCCTAAAACTGGGTTAAATTCCCTTAGTTCCTGTTCTACCCATCCACGACTTTCCTCATGCCCTGTGGCCCCAGTGCTGTGATCCCAATCCTATGTATCCAAACCAACAGGATAGTGTTCCAACCCTCTTGTACATCTCTCTACTGGAAGCCCAGCTCTGAGGCTGCTAACTTGACTTTGTCTCCTGCACTGCTGATTCATCTTTTATTATTGGTGATAATGATGACGATGTGCTCTTCCAGGACAGAGGAAGGCCTCAGTTCCAGCCCAACTGTATAAATAATTACTTAGGAACAATTTGACCAAACTTCTGAGCTTCGGGGCTGGAATAAACAACCTATAGATGCCCAGCTTCCACCTGCAGGTGCATGTTCCAATTCAAGGAGCTGGGAAGGGACCCAGGCTTTTCCATTTTCTCAGAGCTTCCTTGGAGATTGCAACCAGGATTGCAAGCCACTGGTCCATACCCCGACTTCACAAATAAATAGGCCAGGACTTGGAACAATCTTGGAACAGTGGCATGTTGAAGTTCCACAAACAAATATTGGAATCTAGCACTATGATTCTGGCCTCCCAATACCTAGTTCAGCGATCCATGCAGACATGGGAATAGACGACACCTTCCCAGCCCTGGGCAGGCCTAAACCCAACCAGTGGCTCTTAAGCCTGAGTGTGCCACAGAATCACCCGAGGGTTTTGAGGTTTGTTAAAATGGAGATCTAGAATCTCACCTCAGCGGCATAGAGATTCCCACATAGAGATCCCAGGATGGGGGAGAGGGGCAGGGGACAAGGAAGGGAAGGTGACTAGAGTGTCTCCTAGCCATCAGCATCTGCCAAGCCTCTTCCAAACCTGAGTTAGTATCCCAGAAAGGAATTGGCCCTCCATTCTCTGGCTGTGATGCTCTGAGAAACCTGACAGCTGATCCTGACTTGGGCTCCAGATATGAGGCTCTAGATTGGCATCTTGCCCTAGGCCCCTCACCTCTTCACCCTCTCTCCTCAGCTTCCCCAGCTGAGGAGGTTGTGTGCCTCCCTTACAAAGACCAAATTTCACCACCACTGGGCAAACCTTCAGAGGCCTTCCCTGCACATACGAAAGCAACCCAGCCTCTCCTCTCAGGGGCTGGAAAACTGGACTCATTATACACACTATTATCCATAAAGGCTTCAGGGGCTATTAGAGAGAAACAAAAGTCCCCCCCGTGACTTCCATGGATGGTCTGAAATGTTTGTCATTGTCCTCAAACAATAGTATGTCACAGGGACATATAATTCAGCAGTCTGAGCAGGCTCCTGGCTCCTCACTGGTTTATTTATGTCATTTATTGGGAGCTTTTAAAGAACTGTTTTTCCCAGTCAGCCAAATGCACTGATGGAAGCACATTGTCAGCCTTCAAAAACCAGAATCACATCGTTGTCTAGTAAATATGTTCCTGCTCTTTAACGGAGTTTTAAAAATTGTACTGCATTGAGGAAAGAAAAATGGCATGTGTGTGAGTATGGATCAAAACCCCTCGTGCTTGAGGGACGGTCAGCTGGGTGCTAGTATCTATCTTTCAACAAAAAGCAGCAATTTATTTGTGGAAATCCCATTATAGCTAATAGGAGTTAAAAACCATTAAAAAAGATAAGAATGTCTAACCATTTCAAGATTATCTTGTGAAATGTGCCCTGCTAAAAAAGGAATGAATTTTGCAAAGAACATCACAAATCTAGTCATACCGATTCAACTCACATAAAACAATTAAAACTAAATAAATCTGATACCAGTGCTAAGTGCTTTTTTATATCTTTAACTACATCAAGCTTAGAAATTCTCACTACTAGGAAAACATACGCTACACACAGGCATCAAAGGCTATTCTCAGGCAACCCCCTTTAAGCAAGATAATTAGACAAAATTTTAAATTAACATGAAGAAAGATTACAATTCATAGAATTAGAAATTTCAAACATAAAGAAATTTCAAACTGGAGTAAATCATACCCTTGAACCTGTTCTGCTCAACGTGTTCAGTAGCCTCTTGGATAAAGATGGAAAGAAAGCTTTTCCAATTTACAAGAGAAACAAAACTCAGTGAAAGAAGTGATCCAATAGAGAATAAAATAAAGATGATTCACATTGATTTTGACAGCCTTGAAGAAACTGTACCCTTTACTAAAGTAATTCTATTCTATGTCTAGAAATTGATTCCAGAAGAATAATCCTAAGAATGTTGGAAGAGGAAATAAAAAAGAAAAAGAAAAATACATGTACAAAGATGTTCTACACAGTCTTATTTATAATATGAGGAACAAGAGTAGCATGCTAATATTGGATGAATGCATCAATAGATTATGAAACATAATGCTGCAGTATTTAGGGAAAGTTTATAATAACAAAAAGAAGGCTTGTTTTATTTTTGAGATTTAAAAAATCAGGATATAAAATGTAGGATAAAAAGTTTTTAAAAATATAATAGACCAGGAAAAATAGCAAAAAAAAATCCAAATACCAGCATGGTAACAGTTTATTCTTTCTTTCATTGTTGTAATTCTCACTCAACAGTCACTCTTCCCACCTTCTAATGTTATTAAAACACCAGCCTGGGCCAGCACTTGGGGCTGACTTTTATTTTATTTTACGTCATATTTCTCTGTGATTTACAGTCTGTATGTGAGGTTGTGATTTCCTCCAGAGGACCCAATTTTAAGAAGATTCTCATTGAGCTTATGAAATTATACAGACTCTCCTCTTTCTTTTATTTTTTAAAAATATTTATGTATTTATTTCAATAGAGGTGGGGAGGGGCAGAGAGAGAAGAGAGTGAGACTCCCAAGTAGGCTCTGCACTGTCCACACAGAGCCCAACATGGGGCTCAGTCACAGGAACCATGAGATCATGACCTGAGCCAAAATGGAGAGAGTTGGGAGGCTTAACCAACTGAGTCACCCAAGTGCCCCTCACCTCTTTCTTTTAAAATGCAAATCCCATCTCTGTTACAGGCTCCCCAGGTCACCTGGACCATCTGCTCCTTTGGTTCTCTGCCCTGAGAGATGCTATTTACCACTCGATTTTAGGAGTTGCATGCCTCCAAGAGAAGACCCACTGACTGCTAAGAACTGTCTGAGCTGGTTCCACTCCTCCTCTGAATCCCCTCCCCCAACAAAGAGTAAGATAGTCTCTCCAAACCAATCCCCTATATTAGGTATCAGTACCACCCTTGATAATGACCAAATGGGTTAACACATACTATAAAGAAAGGTGTTTATCACACAACTGCCAAAATGCTCAACATTCTCAGACAATCTAAATCAGGGCTCTATGGGTTACAAGTACTTGAAACTTTCTCAGTCTGGGCCCTTAGAGCCGTGGCATGTGGTATTCTCTGTTTGCAGAACACTCTTCTCCCAGATATCCACCTGGCTTCCTCCATCATTTACTTCCAGTCTTTGCCCTAATTTCCCCTTCTCAGGAAGGCCTGTACAACCACACTATTTTAAAGCTCTTAACTACTCCAATCCCAGCCCTCCCTGTCCCTTTCTCTGCTTTTATTTTCTCCATTGAGCTCATCTTTTCTTGTTTACCATATATTGCATTTATGTTGTCCATTGGTTCTCACTCTCCCACCTCTTACCAGTAACCTCCTACCAGTAATGGAAAGTTCCTGGAAGCCAGGGATAATTTTTTAATTTATTTTTATTTATTTTACATTTATTTTTGAGAGACAGAGCACAAATGGAGGAGGCTCAGAGAGAGGGAGACAGAGAATCCAAAGCAGGCTCCAGGCTCCAAACTATCAGCAGAGAGCCGACGCAGGGCTCAAACCCACAAACCATGAGATCATGACCTGAGCCAAAGTCTTAACTGACTGAGCCACCCAGGTTCTGCCAGAAATATTTTTGTCTTTATTTTCTGCATCTGTAATGCCAGCCACAAGAACAGCGTCTGGTACATTATAGGCACTCAATAATATTTACAGAATGAATGATGAATAAATGGTGCAATCTCAAGGAAAACTGTCAATTGTAGCAATCATTTTTCAAAACTTACCATCTACAAATAATATTTGATATGCCATATCATCAAGTGCTCTCAAATAAGTGATTCATTTTACAGATGGAGAAACTGAGGTCCAGAGAAGTGAAACAACTTGTCCAAGCTCATGTAAGTAGTGTATTCATTTGCTATGACTACCGTAACAAAGTACCACAGGGCATCAACAACAGAAACTTACTTTCTCACAGTTCTGGAGCCTAGAAGTTCAAGATCAAGATACTGGTGGGATTGGTTCTTTCTGAGAGCTGTGAGGGAAGGATCTCTTCTAGGCTTCTCTCCTTGGATTATAGATGGTCTTCTTCTTCCTACATCTTCACATAATCTTCCCTCCATGCATGTCTGTGTCCCAGTCTCCTCTTTTTATAAGGACAACAGTCAGATTGGATGGGGCCCCCAGTAAGACCTCATTTTACCTTAATTACATCTTTAAAGGCCCGATCTCCAAATACAGTCATGTTCTGAGATACTGGGGGCCTTCAAAATATGCATGTTCCCATAACAGGTAGCAAGCAGGTGGCAGTGCTATAATTTGAACATAAGTCTCTTGACTACAACCCACACCCTTCCAACATCACTCCTACCTACCCTTGGATAGCCCCTGATCTACAGATATAACAATCACCCCTTATGTGGACCATCCACACATGCACTGTGCCTGAGCTAGACAGCTTGATTTCTGACTTCCTAGGACAGCATGTGACCCAATTTCTCTCCAGCCTTGAATCTTGCTAATCCAATTCCTCCAGTGCTTCAGATCCCATTGTGAGTCACATGGGGACCATCCTCTGTGCTGTGTCATGTACACAGAACATCCTTCTTCCAAACAGCTCCCGAGGCGGTACACAGACACTGCAGAAACCCACAGCCCAAATGATCCCACAGGAGTCCCAGATGCCACTCTGGAAGGGCCAGTGAGAATCTGCCAGAGTTACAGCCTGAGATGACCAAAGCTCCACCTGCCACCAGACCATTCCATCACTCCACCTCCCCAAGGTCATTATATTTCCTCTCCCAATCTATGATAAATAAATGCCCTTTTTTTTTTTTTTTGCACTTCCTCTTTAGGGACATTTATTCAGCTCTCCCATAGTGTTTATTTGGTCCTGAGCACTAGACATTCTCCCCATCGACCAGACACTATCATCTAAGGCTCAGACCAGGCCTAGGCAATGACCCTTTGCTGTTTCATTACCACTCAGCTCAGATCCAATGTAGCTATTAAGAAAGTCCAATTACCGGGCCACAAAGCAGTCTCTTTCCACCATCTAAATTTATAATCAACCCAGACTGACCAGGCACACTGATAAGACCAACTGGTTAGTGACTGATCATTAAGAAAGCTTTAAAGAAAAATCTATTTGGTGGGAACAGTAAAGCTGTGGGGCACAGAAGACACACTTCTGATGGGAATATTCATAAAAAGAAGAAAGTCCCCCATTAATCTTATTAATACTGAGCTCCTGTCAAGTCTCAGGCATGGGCTGAGCACTGGAGTTACCCAAATGAACAAGGCATGGTTGAGCCCCTCTAGAAGTCCACCATGTCATCAAGGTGACAGGAACACCTCATCAAAGTTCAAGATGGTTCAAAACAAGCTCACCATGAGATACAGCCAGGGTAGACCAGGAGAGAATGACCCACACCCTTCACTCTGGGGAATCAGCTGACCTGGAAGCAGATATGGTCAGGTGGAGAAGGATGCTGGGATGACCACCAGCAACCAGAGCTAAGGCAGAGCTGGCTCACAATTTCCTGTGTCTTGCAGTCCCTCCACTGGCCTCCACCACCAGCATATAGCACTTGGCCAAAGTGAGCTGCCACATACATGATCCAGTCCTGGGCAGAGAGCCTCCGCACCTATTTCCCTAAATACCCACTTCACACTCACACACATACACACTCACACATTCATTCATGAGTGCACACACACACACACACACACGCTTTCATTTTTCCCTTCAAACCTTCAACCTCACATTCAGTTTCAAACTGAGGTAGGCTCCAAAGATAGCAGACATGCTAAAAGTGGTCCAACATAAGGGGCTATGTGCCCCACGACATTCTCAAGGGAAATCTGATTTTTTGCCAGGATTCATTCTATACTAAGTTCAGCCTGTCCTCTACGCAGATAACAGAAACACCCTGTGAGATGTGAGCCACACTGGGTCTCCTTCCAAGCCCAAACTCTCCAATGACTCCACATCTGACTCAGGACTCTCAATGGCTCATGCGGTCTTTCAGACCTACCCTGTTACCTTGCTTGCCTCCTCTCCCACTCTGCTCCCCACCCCACTGGGATTCAGGCCCCTAGGCTCCTTCCTCAACACTCCATCTCACTGGCCACCCCACTTGCTCTTCTCACAGCTGGGAACTGTCCTTCCCAGATAGCCTACCCCTTTCACTCAAATGTCCTCTTTCCAGTGTGGCCTTTACTGGTCATCCTGTTGAAAACTGTTCCACTGACACCTCCATAGACCTCATCTCCTGGTCCTGTTTGGCTTTAAGTTCACAGTGCTTATGCCATCTAATGTAGAGTAGACTGTTTTCACTCACTTTGTTTGTTTTTGTCTCCATTCGCTCAGGGAAGAGAAGCTCCCAGCTCCCAGGAGCAAGGAGTTTTATCAATTTGGGCCACAGCTATTTACTCTGAACATACGGGAGACCAAGGATGGTCTCCACAAAGAACCAGCAGGAGATGGACTCATTTGTCTCCAGGCCCTCCAGGAGGCACTGAGGTATAGGACAGTCATCTTTACACTCAGAGGTTCCAGACAAGCACCTTGGGAAAAATCAGAGCAAATGATGGGAAGGGGCACTCAGTGCTCTGCAACACTCTCCCCCTTCACCCTGGGCAGCTCCATCTGCATTCATTTCATCTCTGAACTTGCACATAAGATTGTACACCTGAAATTGATACTACACAATATGTTAACTAACTGGAATTTAAATTAAAACTCAAAAAAAGAAAAAAGATTACTTTTAAAGAAAGATTTCCAGTGCTTAAGACAGAAGTTTGAAAACCACTGGGAAACATCAGAGACAAAAAGAAATGGACTGGAATCCATTTCTCTACCACTTATAACAGTGAAATATTGGCCAAGTAACATGTTTTCAGAGCTTCATTTTCTGTATGTGAGAAATGAGGATGATGCATATATACCTCCAGGGGTGGTATTGATAATATTTAACAAATGGTGAGGCAGAGGGAGCAGCCAATCAGAGAGCACTGGTGTCAACATTACAAGAGACAGGATGGCTGTGCCTGGCATAGACAGAGGGTCATCAAAGCACAGGTTCCCAAGTCAATCTCAGGGTCTTCCCAGGAAATTTGAGGGCTCTTGGTGGTCCCTCTAAGAGACTTAGGAGTGTGGGAAAAGGGCAAGGTTAATTCAGAGTGAGCAATAAAAACCAAACCTTTTTGCAGCCACATTTGGAGAGTAGACCTAGAATGCCCCAGGAATGAAAATCCAAAACAAAAGGTCTGACCCATCTTCTTCCTAAAAGCCCTTGCCAGGGATTAAACAGCACACCCTGAAGCCACAGACAAGTCATAATATGCCCATATTTTATCTGGGTCATATTATGTGCAGCATAATTAATGTTTAAAAAGCATTTATGCAATAAAATGTCTCTGGAATAACTGGCATGAATCACAAGGAAGCTGTGGCCATGTTTAATTTGATTGCAGAAGAGATTTCTAGTTAGTGGAGCATTGCCGCCAATGGCCCCTTACTGGACACAGCTAAACACAGCCAAGTGATTACATTTCCAATCAGAGGCAGAGTCTGGGACTGACAAGTCCCCTGTGAGAGCGTTTCCTGGCCGAGAAAGCCCTTTGTTCCCTGTCTTGTTCTGCGAGTGTGCTTTCTCCAATGTCTCCGATTACTGGGCCATTTACCAGCATCTCCAAGGAAGATCTTTGCATGACTCTGATGAAAGAATTCTCGGATGAGACTGCCTGATGGCAGACCTCTGTTGAGTCGTTCTCTCAATTTGGTGAGCTGATGAAATGCATCAATTATCTCAAAGCACTAAAGTTTGACAATTTCTTCATGAAATGAATATTTTAGTCCCCACATAACAATGGAGGCAAAATGAGTTGGGAGGAGTAGAAAATTGACAGGCCAGGGTTTTGCAAAGGGAACCAATTTATCCTTGGTACAACAGACTTTTCTTCATCCATTCCTTCCTACTTCCTGCTTTCTTCACCTCTTGGCTGCTACTTCCCTGAAAGCCTCAAATGTGGGGTGGGGAATGGGGAGGGGATGTTTGTTTCACCTATGAATTGGCAGATACATGACAGGATCTGATAGAAACAGGGATGATTTCTGGACATGAGAGACATGATGCACTAGGTCTTAAAAAAATAGTCCCCTGTCCCTGGCTTGGCTATGGACAAGCAGACAAGTGGTCCAGTCTAGTCTTCTAGATTTCACTGCAGTGCCCCTCCTTGTTGCTTTTAGCCTGATTCATAACTAATCAAAACATGGCAATCCACTACTAAACACTGAACTGTCAAAAGTTGTATATCATCTACTCTTCTATACAAGTGTAAGTAGGATCAAATTAATGGTTATCCCTACAATAATGTGTTTTATACTTGCAAATGAACTCGCTTTCCAAATAGGTAATGTTGCTTTGTGGTTAAGGACTTGGGCTCATGAGTCTGAATGCCTGGGTTCAACCCCTGACTGCCATTGCTTCCACATCCATAAGGCTGATCCTGTCTGGTAGTAGCCATTATACTGATATTCCTGCTCAAAGCACTAACTAGTAACCCTTCCAAGCACGTATAATACTTAACAGTTTGCAAAATACTTTAAATGTATATTATATCATGGCAATTTCCCAGCACCCTGGGAAAATACTCTCCCATTTTTCTGGCCTTCACAATGGCAATCTTTCTGCTCTAAAGATTCCACTTCCTGGTTAACATTCAGTTATCCTTCAGATTTCAACTAAGCTATACTCCCTCCAGAAGACACTACCCTTAACCTAGATGTGGTACTTGGAGCAATAAACTACTACTGGACCCTCAGCTTCCCCTGCTGGAGCATCACTGCACTTTACTGTCACTGACTGCTTGCACATCAGACTTCACCCCAAAACAGAGGTTCTGTGAAGGCAGAGACTTTGTGCATTTTCCGATCACCACATCAGCCAGAGCTTAGCACAATGACTAAACCTAAAAGGTATGTACCATTTCCATAACGCCTACATTATTTAATAGAGTAATTAGTTTGAAGATACAAAAACTGAGACCTAGTTACAGCCCAACATTTCCCAGCCTTCTTTCAGCAGATAAAGCCATGAAATCAGTTTGGCCAATTGGTTGTGAGCAGAAAATACGTGTATCCCTCAGGGTCAAAGCTTAAAAGAATGGATGGAGGTTCTCCCAGCTCCCTTTCCCCTGGTGCAGTGATGGGAACACCCATGTGACAAGAAGAAAGAGCCCTAGGACAGAATCACTTGGACCCCCAAATCATAACTAGAAAGAGAACTAGCATGAAGAGAACTTATAGGGGCACCTGGATGGCTCAATCTGTTAAGCGTCTGACTTCGACTCAGGTCATGATCTCGCGATTTGTAGGTTTGAGCCCCGTGTTGGGCTCTGTGCTGACAGCTCAGAGCCTAGAGCCTGTCTTCAGATTCTGTAGACAGATTCTGTAGATTCTGTAGATTCTCTCCTCTCTCTCTGACCCTCCCCTGCTCATGCTGTCTCCCTCTCATAAATAAAGAAAACATAAATTTTTTTTTTAAAAAAGAGAACTTATATAAGCAGAATACTTCCTGTAAGTGACTATAAACTCATGGATATTTGAGGGGCTTGTTACCACATCAGAGCCTTGTCTGACCTAATTTGAGGGGTGTGTTTGTTACTATAGCATAACCTAGCCTAATCTAATTCAGAAGATTTTCCAGGATGGTACAACACAATGGTACCCAAACTCAGATCCCTTGATTATAAGTTAACACTAAGTGAATAATAATGTGTTGCCTTTAATTCCTTATTATCCTAATATCTCTTTTTTGGGGGGGGGGGTCCTTAAACCCAAAATCCCAAAAGAGAAATATCGCATAAACTACCTACACCAAAAATCTCTGGAGAAAATGACCAGCCATTTGTCAATTTGCAAACACTCCCTGTGTATACTACATGGATGCCTCTAGACCCTACAACCACACTATTTACCCACAGAAAAAGCTGTGTGGTAGCTTTGTGAATGAGCTACCCTCTTTGTGAATGAGGCTACTGTTCCTTTGTTCTGATTTGACTGGGTTGTGCCTTTTCCCTGTGAGTAGGTGAACAGTCATCAGTTAATTCGCTAGATAGTTTCCTCAGATGTAATTACAGTACAATTATATTGATAATCAGCTCAGTGTGTAGTCAAAATGTCTTCTAACAACAACAACAACAAAAAGTATCCTAGTACATGAAAATAGGAGTCTTTACAGAGTAGTTAATTCATAGGCTAATGTCTCCTTATACCAACTATGATTGCAAACAAGGGTCCTTTCTATGAAGTTAGGCTATTGAAAAGGAGATAGACCAGGTAGGCAGGGATACAGAGGCTGAATCTTTGAGTTGGGGCAAAGGTGGTAACTGGCTCCTTAGCGTGTTTCATCACAGGGTAGTACAAGTCATGCTTCTCTGTACACTGCCTTCCTTTTTCCTTCAGCTCCGCAGGGCTAGCCCTAACCCTTTAGAAAAAGAACACCAGCATTTAATAAGAACCTACCCTTCATGGTTACTTTTATACATTCTCATTTAAGCCATCAACCCTTTTGCCGTAAGTGTTTGCCCAGTTCAGCATGTAGCACCTGGATGGTCTTTGGCAAGTCACTAAAGTGCACTGAACCTCCACTTTATCATGTATGAAATGGAGGAACTATCTACCGCCCCTGCAAGGCTGGAAAGGAGTCAAGCATTGGGAGATTTCCTGGGAAACAGATTCTGATACAAAGAATTACATTCAGGAAGCTTATTAAAGAACGTTCTCAGGAACAACCCCTCTGAGGGAGTAGAAGGAGCTAGATTAAACAGAATTTGCACTGTGATGCAGTTCCAGTGATTTTAGTCAATCACATGGGAGCTCTAGGACGGATAGGTCCTTCAGAGTTGTCTTAGATTGAGGCAAGGTGAGCAAACCTCCATATACCTCCCCCCTACACACATACAAACACACACACACACACACCGCAGTCTAAAACCCACTAAACATTGGTTGGTCACAGATAAGGGGCATAATCTAAGACAAAGCAGTTCTCTATAGCAGGGCAATGGCAGGCCCAGGGAAGAACTCTGCCACGAGCCATCAGAAGGCAAAAAACACATCAGTAGACAGGAAATGAATACTTAATTCTTGAAGGGGGAAATAGATGGTAGACCACAGCATTCACTGCAGTGGTAAACAAAATAGACAAGAGGTTTGTTCACACAGAGCTTATAATCCAGTGGTGAGAGGGAGTGAGAAGAGTAAACAAAGATTTGATTCTTTACAATGCAATTGGTTGCATTATAGATGCACACTGGTATCCATTTAGCATGGAGGAATATATTCCTGAAATGGAAGTGGTCACTACATTGGCACCATCTTGAATCCTTATACTGAAGTTTATTTGGATGTGTGTCTTATCATTGTACCTGGCAAGTGGTCTTCAAATTTTCTACAATATGACTTGCCATCCACTCATAATTTCTTCCAATGGCTGGTCTCAAGCTATTGTTGGACAATCCTCTCAAGTTTTTACCATGATACTAATAGTTGTCAGAGGCCTTCAAGCCTTCCGACAACATATGCTGGGTCTCTGCCTTCCGCTTACCTTACAGTAAACTCCAGATATTGTCAAAAGTGAATGCTAGCCTCCAATGAGATAGACTTCCTTGGGTTATCTAGACCAGGTGCAGCAGCATCACTGCCATACTTGGCCTCAGTCACTGGAGTCAGAACTGCTTTCTAGGACTCAAAATATACATGACAGGAAGAAAGTCCCTCGCAGAGGAAATAGCATATGTTGCCAAACATACTCACTTCAGGACCATGCTGTAGGTAGGGGCTCTCTGGAGGAGAATATTCCAAAAGTATACACTGACATTCATTGGTCAAGAATATATAGAAGAGCCTGCCCAGCCCCACCTATCCATGACTGAAAGACATTAAGATGCAGGACATGATAGAGGTATGGGGTGGCTCAGTCAGTTGAACGTCTGACTCTTGACACCATGCTCAGGCCATGATCTCATGGCTGTGCAAATGAGCCTCACATTGGGTTCTGTGGTGAGTGTGAAGCTTGCTTGGGATTCTCTCTCTCCCTCTTTCTTTGCCCCTCCCCAACATGTGCATGCGTGCACATTCTCTCTCTCTCTCTCTCTCTCTCTCTCTCAAAATAAATAAATAAAAAAAGTTGCAGGACATGATGAAGAAGAAACACAGATACACACACACACACACACACACACACACGCAGTAATGTAATGGGTTTTTCATATTGAAATATTTTATAATTTATATAAATGGCTTTAGAATGTATTTCAGAGACAGATAGCATTTAGCAGTACTGCCCAAGGGTGGTATTAAACAGAAAATGTTTACACAGGATATATAGGAACTCATAAAAGGGTGCTTGACTTAGATGTAAGGAACAGGGAACATTTGCTGGTGGAGCTGAGATCTGAAAGGTGAGTGGGATTTAGCAATGCTTGGGGGTGGGGGAGCATATTTTAGGCAGAAGCAGCAGCATATGCCCAGCCTGAGAGATGAGACAGAGCATTGGGCATATTTGAGGAAAGAAGCCCATGTGGGTGAAGCACAGAGGCTGAGAAGGGGACTGAGGAAAGGTGATGTGAGGATAGAAAGGGAGGCGGAAGTCTCCCTGAGGAGAAAGGGAAACCAAGGAGAGTGTTAAGCAAGGGGTGGGGAAATAAAAGGCTGTGATTTTATAAAAAGAATATTGAACACTATGAGGCTCCTCCGTTAAACATCAGAACCTCAGAGTGTTGCTGTTCTCAGAGCTGCGAATGTCTCCCCATCAACCCAATAACCTGTTAAGAAGAGTAGAAGAGCAATTGCCTAGAATTTACAGACTTTCATATTTACAGCTCTTTATGATTTCAAATACATTATCATTGCATATATATCATATAGATACATTCATATATTTCATATACATCATCACAAAAGTCCTGTTAGGTAGACAGAGCAAACTAGAGATAGAGAATTTTTACATTTTACAGATAAAATTACATACAGTGATTCCCATTATACAACTAACAAACAGAATCAGAACACAAACCCAGGTGTCCTTATTTTCTCCAGGCTCTTTCCAGGCATTTTTCAATGAGAACAGCCTTTCCTCAGACACAAAGGTGTTAATTTTTCCTATCCTTTTTACTGTCATTGAAAAGTAGTTTTCTGAGGGTGCCTGGGTGGCTCAGTTGGTTAAGTGGCTGACTTTCAATTTCAGTCCAGGTCATGATCTCACAGTTGGTGGGATTGAGCTCCGCATCAGGTTCTGTGCTGACAGCAAAGAGCCTGCTTAGGACTGACTCTCTTTCTCTCTCTTAAAATAAATAAACATTTTTTAAAAAGAGAGAAAAAGTAGCTTTCTAGAGCCCGTTGAGAATGATGTATAAAACAGATGAGAAGTAAAGTTCATGTGGGACCAAGAATCTCTTGACTAGAAATAGAAAATAAGCTAGCTTGTGAACCACTAACAAATTCTAGTCTAGTCTAGCCTAGTCTAGTCTAGTCCAACTCTTGATATAATGCTCAGCACACGATCTAATGGTTGTGTGATTCAGCCTCACACTGGGCTCTGGGCTCTGTGTTGAGCACAGAGCCTGCTTGGGATTCTCTCTCCCAAGGGTTACATGCCATATGATTCCATTCATGTGACAAGAAAAGGCAAAGTCTATGGAGAACAAAATATATTGGACACATGATGATGCAGGCATCTTATGCTGATCAAATGGATACAAAAAGAAGGAAGACAGACAGTCTCCCATCCCTTGAAGGGCTCAGACAGTCTCCCATCCCTTGAAGGGCTCAGAGGTTTTCTACCACATGAAGTTTGACTGTTTCCTCACTTAAGAGCTGTGATAATGGAATTACTGACCCTAGTTCTTTGCTATCCTGGAATCATATTATTCATCCACTTCTCTACCATGGCCTCAGAGTGGGATAAGAATACATCCCTCCAGTGGACCTTAGGCTTGGTCATGTGAGTTGCTTTGGCCAAACGGATATTGACTGACATCATATCAGCAGAGGTTTGAAACATACTTCACAGCAGGGCTTGCCCTCTTGCTCTCCTCCTCTACATAAGAGAAAACCCTGCCTTTGGCAGACACAGTCCAAGGAGGATGAGAAACATGTGGCATAAACTTAACCCAGCACACAGCTTGGAGACTAGCTCAGCCTAGAGCAGCTAAGCTCCAGCAAACCCACAGATATGGAGCAAAAAATAAATGTCTATTGATGCATATGCCACTGAGCTATGGTGGTTATTCGTTAGACAGCATTATTATGATGAAAGCTAACTGATACAAGAGATATACATGCACAGTATCATCCCTTCGAAACAGGTAAGAACTGATCACATGAGCCTGGCTGCTGCTAAATAAAATTAATATCAGATGATATCAGCTCCTTGTTTAAAACACTTTAGTTTTCCCCCTAAATCGAGAACAAGGCAAAGATGTCCACTCTTACTCCTCCATTCAATATTATATTGGACGTTCTAGACAGTAAAATATGGAAAAATAAGAAATAAAAAACATACAGATTGGAAAGAAAAGAAACTGTAATTATTTATACATGTCATGATGGAGTAGAAAATCACAAAGAATCTATGAAAAATGCCACTAAATGTATTTGTGAGTTTAGCAAGGTCACAGGAAACAAGATCAATGTGTAAAACTCAATTGTATTTCTATACACCAGCAATGAACAATTGAGAAATTGAATTTTTTAATGCACCATTTTCAATAACATCCAAAAATATGAAATACTTAGGGATAAAGCTAACATAATAAATATTATACTTGTATTCTGAACACTACAAAATATTAATGAGAGAAATAAAAAATAATAATAATAAATGAAAGATATACTATGTATAGAACAGAAGATTTGATATTTTTATTTCTCTCCAAATTGATCTAAAGATTCAATGCAATCTTAATCAAAATCACCCCAGGTCTTTGTTAAAAATTGGCAAGTTGGTTCTAAAAGTTATATGAAATGAAAAAGCAAGAACCTAGAAAAAAACAAAATAATTTGGAAAAGAACAAAGTTGGATAACTCACACTACCTGATTTTCAGAATTACTATATAATTAGAGTAAGTAAGACATTATAGCAGAGGTTAACAGACATTTTCTGTAAAAGGCCACAGAGAAATATTTTAGGCTTTGCAGGCCATATAGTCTCTGTCACAACTACAATAGAGGAAAAGTAGCCATGGGGATATACAAATAAATGGTTGCGACTGTGTTCTAATAAAACTTTATTTACAAAAACAGGTAGAAGCATAGATTTGGCCAACAGGCCACAGTTTGCCAACCCTTATAATATGGCATTGGTGAAAATACGGACATATGGGTTAATGAAATAAAACAGAATTCCCAAAATAGACCCAAATATATGTGGTCAATTGGTTTTTTTAAATAAAGGTACACTGGTAAGAATCATGACCCATACCATACATCATATTAAGAACCTAAAACCATAAAACTCTTAAAAGAAAAATTTCTACAACCTTGGGTTAGGCAAAAATTTCTTAGATAAAACATAAAAACCATGAACCATAAAAGAAAAAAAATGATAAATTAGACTTTATAAGGCTTAAAATTTCTGCTCTCTGAAAGACGGTATTAATAAAATGAAGAAACAAGTCATAGACTAGGAGAAAATATTTTCAAAACATACTACTGATAAAGGACTTGTAGCTAGAATACTTAAAGAACTCTCAAAATTCACAGGCGCCTGTGTGGCTCAGTTGGTTAAGCATCTGACTTCGGCTCAGGTCATGATCTCATGGTTTGTGGGTTTGAACCCCGTGTCGGGCTCTGTGCTGACATCTAGCTCAGAGCCTGGAAACTGTTTCAGATTCTGTGGCTCCCTCTCTCTCTAACCCTCCCCTGCTTATGCTGTCTCTTTCTCTCTCTCTCTCAGAAATAAAACATTTTAAAAAAATTGTTTAAAGATCTCTCAAAATTCAATAAGAATAAAACAATACAATCTTTTTGAAATGGTCAAAATGCATTAACAAACACTTCACCAAAGAATAACTATGAATGTGTGATAAATAAATACATGAAAAGATGCTCAATGTCATTAGCAACTGGGAAACTGCAAATTTAAACCACAATAAATAGCTACAAAAGATGTTTTTAACTGATAATACCATGTGCTGATAAAGATATAAACTAATAGCACTTCTCACTCATCGCTAGTGGGAATGCAAAGCCACTTTGGAAGAGAGCTTGGCAATTTCTTAAAAATTAAACATATACTTCCTATATGATAAAACAATTCCACTGTTAGATATTTATGCAAGAGAAATAAAAACATGTCTACACAAATACCTGTATAAGAATGTTTATATCAGATTTATTCACAATCTCTAAAAACTATAAATAACTTAAATGTCCATCAACTGTGGAATGGATAAACAAATTGTGTTACACACATTGAATTTAGTATTCATAAATAAAAAGAAATACACTACTGACACGCAATAACATGGATTGATGGCAAAAGCATCATGCTAAGTGAAAGAGGCCAGACACAAAAGGCTACATGCTGTATGACTCCATTCACATGACACTCAGGAAAGGGCAAAGTCTATGGAAAAAACTGATGAGTGATTGCCAGGGATTGGGAGAGGAATAAGGGCTGGACTGTAAAAAGGGCACAAGAGAACTTTGGGGCTGATGTAAATATTCTGCATCTTGATTGTGACAGGCTGGTGGTTACATAACTATTATTTAGCTATTGCTAAAACCCACAGAACTTCTAAACGTGAATGAGACCCATATGGAAATTATGCCACAATTATATCAAAGACCTTCTTGGTGCACCTGGGTGGCTCAGTCTGTTAAGCATCCAACTTCCGCTCAGGTCATGATCTCTCACAGCCCATGAGTCTGAGCCCTGCATCAGGCTCTGGGCTGACAACTCAGAGCCTGGAGTTTGCTTTGGATTCTTGTGTTTCCCTCTGTCTCTGCCCCTCCCCTGCTCATGTTCTGTCTCTCCTTCAAAAATAAATAAAAATTTAAAAAAATTACAAAAGAACTTCTTGAGTCATTCCCTAATTCAATAAAGATAGGAACACTTATCTTTAACATGGTCTCACTGTGCTGTTGGCACTGTTGTCTACAACTCTGCTATGTCAACCACCCCAAGATTCTCATTAAAATGAAGACCTCTACCCTAGATCATCTGAGTCAGAACCTTCAGAGGTCCTACATTCTTAAGCAGCTTCTCAGGGCAATTGTGAAATTCACTGAAAGTTGAGAATTCCTAAGGAAGTATTTCTATCTGATGATCTACCTGCCTTCTCAGCTCTGGGGCTTCCCCACCCCACACTGTCTGCACTCCAGTCACAATGGCTTACTTCCACCCTGTTGAGGCTGTCCCCTAGCCTCCTGAATCCCAGCATAAATGTCACCTTCCAGGGACAACTTCCGGGACATGCCCCAAGTGGACCAGAGTAACTGAATTCACTCCCACTGTACCCTGCATGTCTGTTTCCCTGCACTTCTTGCAAATATTGCACTGGGACAGCTCATCTCCCCAGGAGAGGTATGCCCTGTGAGGGAAGGGCCCTGTCCTGTGCTGCTACCTAGCCATGAGCCCAATTTACAGTATTAACACAATAGCAGATTCTTAAACTGCACCCACCAGGTGTCAGAAATAACTCAGTTAACATATGGAAATATTAATTCACTTAATCCTTGGGGAAAATCCCTATGATATAGAACCTTTTATTAACCCCATTTTATAAATGAGGAAACAGAGGCACAGGGAGGTTAAATAACAGAGGCCTCATAGCTGCCAGATGAAAAGCCAAGATGCAAACCCAAGTATGGCTCCCGAGAACATGCCCAGAGTCACTATGCTGTGAGTTTAATACCTATCTGCTGAAGGAGGAAGAGGTGAATGAATAGAAAAGTCAAGCTGACAAATCAACGAGACTGTTAGTAATAAACTGACACCACAGCACAGCTCTGTTGGTCCCCAATCCCAGTCATTACCACCCCTTCTCAGACACTCCAACTTTCATGCAGGTCACCTCTTCAAGAGGAGCAGTGAGGGGAAACCTGCACTGTCTCTCAGAAAATGTGCTGTCATTGAGATGGAGAAGAGAACCACAAAGAGAAGAATTTGCTGTCAGACAGTAGACTCTCCAACAACCCACAACCCCCACCGCTCAACCACGTGTTTGCTTGAAGGATAATCAAGTCCATTTATCAGACATTTGAAAGAGCAGAGATGCTTTCTCTAGACAGATAAGCAAGACAAAATCAAACTAATTTGTGCTTCCTTTCTTGATACTTGGATTTCTCTAACTAATCAGTCGCAAACTCTTAAGGAGACTTTTGGGGCCTCAGGAAAGATAACAGTGACCACAGCTATGGTGCCTGGCATCCAGTGGTACCACAGACCTACAGAGATGGAGGAAATGAGGTCCGGCCAAAGGCATCTGACACTAGACAAACAAGTAAAACGTCCACAGATGCAGGCATCTTATCTGGCCTCAGTGGGTAGTCTCCTAAAAAGTTGTGCACAGAATCTTTACACAGAGTTGTCCATCTCATTGGGCCTGCTCCATGGTCCTCAGGACAAAGGCTGATAAAAAGGCCAATGGACAAGGCAGAAAAACTTTTTAAAGAAACTTATCTATAGCTAGTAAAAAAAAAAAAAAAGTATTTGGAAAAAGTTTGGGTAAGAAAGATGAAATATAACTAGACATCTAGATTAAATTAAAATGTTTTTAATTTATTTCTGAGAGAGAGAGAGAGAGAGAGAGAGACAGCATGAGCAGGGGAGGGTCAGAAAGAGAGGGAGCCACAGAATCTGAAACAGGCTCCAGGCTCTGAGCTAGCTGTCAGCGCAGAGCCTGATGTGGGGCTCGAACCCAAAAACTATGAGATCATGACCTGAGCCAATGTCGGACACTTAACCAACTGAGCCACCCAGGCACCCCTAGATTAAATTATATAGATATACTTAAACCACAAATGAAGCAGAGAAGAAGGGGGCTGGGAGGACATTTGAATTTCTGCCACATTTCCTGCAAGTGATTCCATATCTACCACCTTCAAGGACACACGAAATCACTCTGTAGGTGGGCTTGTTATTATCCTATTCCCCAAATGAGGAAACTGAATCTTTGAAAAGTTAAATGATCACTCACTGTCACTCCAACTAATGTCCACATGAGTCCTGCTCTGTCACAGTGTCTCCAAGGGAAGCCAATGCACAAACAGAAGTCTATGAGTGCACAAGTGCCCCTATGAAGCCCTTTATGGTTTTCCAAGTATCTTCACACATTTTTTGTGTGTGTTTTGTTTAAGATACAAGAAAATAAATCAGAAGTTCATTTCTTAAAATAGATTTCATGTAAAGAAAGATGCATGGTGAGTGACCCAGTAGTGAGCTCTAAAGGTACAAAGTAGAAAGAGATTTGACATCCTAACATCATAAAAGGGACACAGATATCAATAATAATCAATAATAACATTGTGGGAACTAACCGTGACTGAATGCCTAAGAATGTCAAACATTCTTAACAGTAACTGGAATGTCAAAAAGTGTGCCAATGGCTCGATGCACAACACATCACTTGATTCTCAGAACAAACCCAGAAGGAAGAATGATAACCAGTCCTATTATCCAAATGAGGAACTGAGGCCCAGCTAGCTAAGTACACTGTCTAAGATCACATGGTTAGAACAAGATAGAGATAAGATCAAAACCCAGGTTTCCTCTGGAAAGCAGTGTGGAGGTTCCTCAAAAAATGAACAATAGAACTCCTCTATGACCCAGCAATAGCACTGCTAGGGATTTACCCACGGGATACAGGAGTGCTGATGCATAGGAGCACATGTACCCCAATGTTCATAGCAGCACTCTCAACAATAGCCAAAACATGGAAAGAGCCTAAGTGTCCATCACCAGATGAATGGATCAAGAAAATGTGGTTTATCTATACAATGGAATACTCCATGGCAATGAGAAAGAATGAAATCTGGCCATGTGTAGCAACATGGATGGACCTTGAGGGTGTTATGCTGAGCGAAATAAGTCAGGCAGGGAAGAACAGATACCATATGTTGGCACGTATAGGAGGATTAGGAGGAACTTAACGGAGGACCGTAGGGGAGAAGAAGGGGAAAAATAGTGGGGAGAGGGAGGGGGGTAAATCATGAGAGACTCTTGAATGCTGAGAACAAACTGAGGGCTGATGGGGGTGGGGGGAGGGGAAGGGAGGTGATGGGCATGGAGGAGGGCACTTGTGGGGATGAGCACTGGGTGTTATATGGAAACCAACTTGACAGTCAACTATTAAAAAAATAAAATAAAAATAAAACCCAGGTTTCTGGACCTCAGAGCTAGTATTCTTACCCACTGCATTCACTGTGGATGAAGATGAGTTTTGGAATGACTCACTGACCCCAGTCTTTTCTAAGACATTTTATTATTTAGCAACTGACCTGGGATGCCATGGATGCTCTAAGCTCAGTCCTTCATGAAAATGTTCACATATGAGGCCAGTGTATTGAGAGGCAACTAGAAGAAAAGTCAGGACTGCAGGTCAGATAGGGACAGAAGGTTCCAAGAGTAAAGAGGAGATCTCCTGGAAGCTGAAGCCTTTCTCAGACCCTTATAACTTAAAGTGCCAGATGAGTTAGATGGTCTGCTTCCAGTTTCCACATTATACCTTCTAATTGCTTAAGGTACCCAACAAGTTACTCATGCAGTCAGTCAACAATGATTGGTTTCCTCCTACAATGCCAGCCACTGGACTAAGCACTAGGTATAGAGCAGGAAACTAGATTAAGCCTCTAGCCTCATGTAATTTATACATGGTGTAGGAATGATAGACAATTCAAACAAGGACTTAAGACAATGTCAGGCATTGATAAGGACCATGAAGAAAAACAAAGCAGAAATAAGAATGAGATAGGCATGAGGGTATTTATGATTCTGTTGAAGCATAATACACACAGAGAGAAGTGTATTAGTTTATAGCTGACTGAATGTTAACATGCTGAACACAAAAATGTTACAAGCACTCAGATCAATAAAAAGAAGACCATATTTTAGAATCCCCCCCCCCAAGACCCTCTTCCAGGCACAATCCTGGATGATGGGGGAGAGTTCTCTTTAAGAAAGTGACATTAGAAGAGAGACCCAGATAAAGGAAGAGAACAGTGAGATATGTGGGTATGAGGAAAAGAGTATTCTGACAGAAGGAACAACAATGCAGAGAAAGAATAAACTGAAGGCACTTAAGGAATAGCAAGAAAGCAACTGTGTCTGAGTCAAAGTAGATGGATGCATGCAGGCATGCATGGGTGCGTGCATGCATGGGTGCGTGCATGGGTAGATGGATGGATGCATGCATGGATGAAGGATGGATGAATGGATGGATACACACATGCATGGATACATGCATGGGTGAGTAAGTGGAAGGAAGGACAGATGCATGGACAAATGAAATGATGAATAGCAGATGACATCAAAAGAGAAGCAGGACCAGATCAGACAGCATTTTGAAAGAAAGAGCTAGGATTTTATTCTAATAGGACTGGGAAACCAAACCATCAGATGGTCCTATCTGGGCACTGTGTGATCTTATTTGCATTTTCAGAGCTCAAGTGGAAGACAGATTTAAAATTGTTTTTTAACATGTTTATTTTTGAGAGACACAGAGAGACAGAATATGAGTGGGTGAGGGGCAGAGGGAGAGAGGGAGACACAGAATCTGAAGCAGGCTCCAGGCTCTGACCTGTCAGCACAGAGTCTCACGAAGGGCTTGAACCCAACTGTGAGATCATGACCTGAGCCACAGTTGGATGCTCAAATGATTAAGCCACCCAGGCACTCCTAAAGTGGAAAACAGACTTAAAGGATAGACTGGAGCAATGTTCCAGTGAGAGTGGCTTCTTACCTCTGAGGTAGAGGAATCATACCATCCACTCCTGCCAACTCCACCCCCAGACCTTTTCACTACCCATGTCAGATGAAAGGGGCCAGAATGACTTGCAACTTTCCAGAAAGACACTATAGCCTTGGAGAGCCTTACAGAGAGCCCAAGGGCCTGCTCTCAGTTATAGGTGCTCAGTGGTCAAGCTGGACAAGGGAAACACAGCACACTGGCATCCTTTCAGGATAAATTCTGCAGATTTCAAGATTCTGTCTCCACTGCCTCCAGGCCTCCACTACCCCCAGTGACCCTCTGGGTCACTCCTCCACTCAGCATCCCCTACCCTAACACCCCTACCCCTTCAGACACTCCGCATTCCTCTGCTCTCTAGCCCCCACCTTGACCCAAAAGCACAAGGAGCTGATGTAGCAATCAGCCTGGAACCTGAAACTCTTCACATCAGCATATGGACAATCTCAGTCTTCATAGTGTAAGCCTGAGCTCCCTTAGTGTTCAATGAAATGCCTGTCTCCAGTTGAGAATCTCAGGCTGTATGAAATAAGAAGTGGAGAGGCTTGCAGACAAAGAGAGACAGGGCTGTTAGCTGGTGCTGCATCCCTAACTGGCCTGGACTTTGAATGACACAGTGAGGAGACTATGCTCTTGATGTTTTCTGCAAGAAACCCCTCAGCTCATGGCTGCTGCTCTTCCTCCCCTAATCTAGCCTCCCCTCCCCCAGACTTGATCTTAGGACACCTCTCACCCCTCACCAACACCGGGGTCACTGGAAGCCTTCCCTGCTCCATCTGCCACCCAGAGCAAGTAAGGGGCAGAGAGGAGAACGTCAAGGATTCTAGAAGTAGGAAACCAAGAAGGGATCTGGTCAGATGAACATCAAAAGCATATTTTGATCCTCAATCTAGAGCCACTGGTAAGGAGTGACAGGACAAGGGAGGCTGGGCACGGAGTTAGAACTAGAATCTGTGTTTCAGAGCATGGGAGGAGGCAACACTAATGCTAATTAGTGAGAAGGAAGAAGCTACAAGGTGCCAGTGGAAGAGCTTAGGTTGTCCGCATAATCAATGCTAATCACAATCTTTTATGGGAATTGTTTCCCATTTTATTCCTAATTACCACTCACTACAACAATGCTAAAGCATATCACTAAATATAATCTCAAATTAACTTTGTAGTAAGTTCCATTTGATTATAATGGTAAATTCTAGATATGTCCAGGGAGTGATTAAAAAGTACTGAGTGGTCCTAAAATTAACTCTTAAAAAGCATACTCTTTGCTGGTAACCCAGACCTCAGATACATAGGCTATGATCACTGACTTTTACATGTTGTGGTCATGGGTCCTGGATTTTCTCAGGAGGCCCCCATTTTAAAATATCCCATCCCAGGGGCACCTGGGTTTCTGTAAATTGAGAATTCGACTCTTGATTTCAGCTCAGGTCATTATCCCAGGTTCATGGGATCGAGCTCCACATCGGGCTCCATGCTGCGTAGGAGCCTGCCTTTAGGTTCTCTCTCTCCCTCTACCCCCCCTTCCCTGCTCATGCTCTTTCTCATAAATAAATAAAATGAATAAATAAAATAAATAAATAAATAACCCATCCCTGTTGTCCTCATGAGTATTCAGATATTAGCCAAATTATGATTCTCACTTTTAGTTTAGAAGTATGATCACTAGCCTCTGACAATGAGGGTTGATACCCAAACTTTAGGAGGTCTGAGAACTCACAAGTCAGGGTAGCCCCATTGTCTCTGGAACACTTGTCTTTTCCAGTCTGGTTCAGGACAGGCTCCCGTCATTGCATAAGAACAAGGAGGTACTTTTAAGCTCTCCTAGGTCTGTGATAAGACACTGACTCCTCCTTAAGGTTAGCATTTGGACACTTGGATATTCCATCTCAGCAAAATCCAAGAATGTAAGTCCCTTCTCCTCAATAAGTCATGCGCACATGTACATTCACCAATGGTAAAAGCATAGGATTACTAGTCCAGGTACGGAGATGGTGGTTTTAGCAAGGCTGTTACCTGAAATGTATCTGGACGTCCCTGAGGGAGCCACCCCATTGCCAAGGCAACAGCTTACCGACTCCCAGCCTGACCCCATCCAGCCTGGGGCCATTATGTAGGCAGCAGGGAATTCCTTACCCCACATCATCCCACCCTCTAGAGCACAAACTCAATCTGGTCTGTGGGTCAACCTGTATCACTCAGTACAAAAAAACTCCACAGCCACACACGTGGGTCCCATTTGGGGCACAGAAGCTCTCAGCAGCAGTGAAAAGCTGGAGCCTGCCCCACCGGCTTCCCCCAGCACAGCCCCCGGGCCATTACAAAGTGCTTTAATGCTGAGAAAAACTAGCCTGAATTATAGGCAGATAGAGACAAAACATTGTTTATAATCTCAAGGGATAGATGTAATATCATTATATCATACCATTATGACTATCATTTATTAAGGGCATACTTAGGGCCCTAATGGGCATGGGGGATGACACATTTGGCCCAGACCCCATCTCCTTAAGAGCATGGATTTACACTTTTGAGGTCACCCTCAATGAGGCTATTTACATGGTCCTTCTATTCTTGTATGTTTATTAAAAGCATTCATCTGTTCAAAGTAAACATTTAAAATGTAGCACTTTTGTAACAACTTTGAAATTTCATTTTTTAAAACATACCTGGAGGCTCAACAATGTAAACCTTCCAGCCTCTAGAAAGCTGAGTTCCTTTCCCTAGTATGTATTAAATGTACTGCTTGGGGGCACCTGGGTGGCTTAGTCCATCAAGCCTCTGACTCTTGATTTCTGCTCAGGTCATGAGTTTGAGCCCTGCATCCGGCTCAGGGCTGATAGCACAGAGCCTGCTTGGGATCTCCCTCTCTCCCTCTCTCTTTACCCCTCCCCTGCTTGTGCTCACTCTCCCTCTCCCTCTCCCTGTCTCTCTCTCAAAATAAATAAACATCTTAAAATTTTAATAAAAAAATGCACTGCTTGGCATTTTACATGTATTATTTCCAATTCTCACAACAAAACTGGCATTTAGGGTATTATTATTTCTATTATACAGCTGATATTGGGAGGTGAGTACATAGTTTCTATTAAACAGATGAGATTGTGAGGTGGGTAATATGATTTCTATTCTATAGATGAGGTTGGGAGATGGATTATATTATTTCTTTACAGAGATGAGGAGACAGAAACCCAAAGAAGCTTAGAAGTTCATCTAAGAGCACACAGTGTGGACAGATGAAGAATCAGATCTAAAGAAGCTGGCCCTGGTGGGGGTGTGCAGGCCCGGTGTCTGCAGGTAGGGGCCAAACAGCCATGGAGAAGCATGATGCCCTCTTCTGGGAAAGAGGAAACTGCCTGCAAACCTCCATGGAGGCTTTACCCCAGCAGCAGCCTGTGTCTTTCTGCACATGTCCCCTGGGAATGAACAGTGCACATGCAGTTCTCTGCCACCTCCCTCACCCCTAGCACCTGTCACAGAGGAGTTCCCCTAATGGATGGGACGGGCCCTGGGCTTTCAAAGCAATTTTGAAAAATGAATCTGAAACAGTGCATGTCAAGGTTGCAGACAGTGATGCTTCAGTGACAAGCATCTGTAATAAAGTGACAGTACAGTTTCTGGGCTAAGCTGAGGAAGCTCAGAAACCTCCCTCTCACTGCTGGCAATACTCAAGGCATTTCCTATGGAGTGTGGCCAGTGCTCCAGTCCCAGAGTTCTATGTACCAGCATTTCACCAGGTAAGGAGAGCCGGCCTCTGCTTCAAAGCTGCAGCAGAACAGTGACTGCTTTTCCATACTGCATGCCACAGAAAGTCACACACTTCACATACTCCTGAGCAGGGTATAGTTCCAGGTCTCCTGCAAGTCACAAAGTCACAAAGCAGACCTAACATACCTTGCAGCGATGACTAATATTCACCAGCTGCTACTTGAGCTATCTGGAAATCCCTGCTGTGGGGGGTCTGGGGAAGGGGAAGACAGGAGAACAGAGATCTAGATTTGCCATTTGCATGTCGTCCACTTTTAGCCTGGCTCCGAATTACAAGCTGAGGAGCCAACGTACCTTTGTCTTGTGCATGTGTGTGTGTGTGTGTGTGTGTGTGTGTTCAGCTCTACCCCCTGTTTCTCCAACAGGCAGCAGCCTCTCCCATAGCACTTAGGTAGGGGTTCTCAACTGTATTCTGGGGAACCCTGGGTCCCCCTAGAGATGCCCCAGAGCTAGCCTGGGGAGGAGAATGAGAGAAAGTCAAGCAGCTAGTTTCCAGGGTAAACACACCAAGTTCAGTTTGAGCAAACTCGCTTTGATCTGTATCTTACACTGGGATTTTGCATAAGATATTCTTTGCCAAAAAGGTTTCATTGCCAGTTTTTAAAGATATGGAAAGGAGAAAGAGGTAGAATAAAGGAAAGCCATCTAAGAGCCATCCAGGTGTATCCCATTTGAAGAAAATCCTTCCATGGAGAGATGGATGTCTTTCCAGGGGGAGGAAGGTAAAAATTGGGCAACAGGACTTTAATTAGAAACAATCTCCTTGAAAGAACCAATGAGGTCTGTTCTCTCCCATTTGACCATCTTCAGTAGTGCAGAGATCAGGGCTCTCAAACTCAAGTGCCTGCAAGGGCAGGAAGGAAGTATACAAAGAGAAGGGGCCTGTGGGGTGTCTGTAGTTTGCATTCAAAAGCTGTCACACAGGTCCTCTCGGCCGTTGTCCTGAGGAGACGAAAGCCAGTATTGCCAGACCTTCTGGTTTCACAAGAGAAATTGGAACTCAAAAATTGTATCTGACTTTTCCAAAGATTATATGGTGGTAACTCTTCCAAAAACAAAAAAGAAAAAAACCATCAAAACACATTGTGGACCAACATACACGTCTGGCCTCATGCTCCAGAGAACTGGAGCAGACAGACTGGTCATCTTCTGGGGAGCCGCAGAGGAGGCACCGCCCCCCCTCCGTCATGGACATGGATGGACAGTACCGCTGCACTCAGAGATGAGGCCACACACTTCAGATCAGCCCCCATGCTCCCGCACATCTCTCTCCACTCCACAGCATCCCACACCTGATCAACTCCTTCTCCTCCTTTAGCTCTCCATTCAAATGCCCTTCTTCAGCACAGCCCTTCCTCAGTCTCCACTTCCTCCCAACTAGCTCAGAGGCCCCAGTAGAGTTGGCCCCTCATAGCGACGCCCAGCCCTGTTCTTTCCCAGCAATTAACACAGTTTATTTTTCTATCCCGTTAGGTTTTTGGAAGAACAGCTCTACAACATCTCCCCCTCTAAACTGTAAGCTCCAGGAGAATACAGGCTGTACTTTTGGCTCCCCACTATGAATTCCCCACGGTTAGCACAGCACCCGGACCATGGTGGGGGCACAGATCTACATGGACTTGTAAATGAACTAGCCCAGAGCACCTTGAAGCACCAGTCACCATCCCAAGCATCCGCGGGAAACACATCAATTCCCCAGGCCACCTTCACCTTGCGTTCCTGTAAACTCTGCCCATGCCCTTGCCCTTAGAGGCATGAGTTTAGAAATGAGGATACTGAGGCCCAGGGTGGTGAGGTGATTTGTATGAGTCTATAACCAATAAACTGCTGAGTCAGCTTTTAGCCTGGGTGGTCACTCTCAACCTCCTATAAGAGCTACTGGAGGCCTCCCTGGCCTCCCCTGCTGGAGCAGTCCCACAGTACACTCTCATTGCCAGTCCCTGTGCTGTGACTAACACCGTTAACAAGAAGAATTTCTTTTCAGAAAAATCTTACCTTGGGCTTCTGTCCCTCCTGAGTGGCCCAGCTCATGCCACGGAGATTTATCACACTGAGCTATGAGCTGGCTTGACGTTATTCCTTCGTACCCCAAGCAGAATATTTCAATAACTCAATCACAGCCTACCTACCCTCAACAAAAATTTAGAACACATCTGTTGCTTGTAATCAAGCGTCTTCCTTCTCCTGTTACCTTTTCTTCTCCAACCACTGAAAACCCTTTGGATGGAGGGGGTGGGGCAGAAAACAGCAGGATCTCAGATAAATGGAAAAGTATATAGCACAGGCCCCTCTCGGTTCCAGCTCAGAACATCAGCCGTCCGAAACAGGCCTTCTTCCAGCTTCCAACCCAGAGGTCAGGAGGGGCAAAGTGAACATGGTAATTTTTCTAAGTGTCTTATTAAATCTCTGTCAAGTGGCTGAACATCTGTTCTCTTTTCTGCTTGTGTTTTGAGGAACAGATCTAGCCTGAAATCACAGGCCTTCGAGGGACCCTGGTTCATGTATAATCATACCAAAGCTTTCTCTCAGGCTCTTGCCAAAGCAATTAGCAAAGCTGCTTTTAACCAATTAGGCCCATCTTTTCAGCTCCCTGAGGCAGAGGCTGCCGCCTCCCTCCCCACCGCTTGGCCTCCATGGAGGCCATTTCAAAAGGCACAATTTGAACCAATTATGCCTGTCTTGTTATTATAATCATTAATCATCATCACCCTAATGACAGCTAATAGGCTACTTCAAATCCCTTTCTGGAACATGATGGGGGCCTACATAAATTTAAAAAAAAAAAGAAGAAGAACAAATATTTTGAAGAGTGCTTCCAAGTTCTGCATAGTCTTTTCACACACGATCTCAGTTGGGTCTTCAGTGCTACGAGATGAGTTATTAATGGGAAAATAAAAAGCAGCCTTCCTCTGGCTCTCAACTTCCTTAGGCCACAGCCAATTATTAAATCACAAACAGCACTGCATAAAAACAAAAGAGGGAACCCACGGTGTGGTAGGATGCAGAGACAAAAGAGAAAGCCCCGTATGTCAACATCTGTATCATGATTTCCTGCTTCCGAAGCCCAGTTTTCTCATCTGTGAAGCGGGCATCATGGTGCCTGTCCCACTGAACTGTGGCGAAGGCTCAGCAGCATGATGCTCAGAAAGTGCCTAGAACATGATGATGATCGAAGAGCAGCCACAATAATGATGAGAAATAGTTCTTGAGCTCATTCGCTGTGTCAAGCCGTGCACTCTCCCCCCCACCTGTTCCATGTCCTTTAATCCTCCTGGCAACCCTACAGGTAGATGCTTTTGTTCTAGTGCTTTCTAGTTGGGATACATAAGGCAAGGAGAGTTCAGTGTATTGCCTAAAACCAAGTAGCTACTAAGTGCTAGGTAAGCCCAGGCAATCTGGTTCCCAAATGATATCCTAACACTCCATAAATGGACTAGCAAAAACATTCTTACATTATATACATTATATATATATACACACATTACACACACACACACACACACACATATATATATATATATACACACATTACATATATATATGTAAAGAAATCAGAGATAGTGGAGACAGGATTCAAACAGAATTAGCTCACCGGGCTAATGTGAGAGAGGGAAAGAAGAAAGATTTGAGGACACAGTGTGACTTCCTACACATTGCCTCCCTTGACTCTCCTGACAGTGCTTCAAGGTGGTTTGGCAGTCTCCATCTGGGACATGAGAGCAATGCTGACCCCATGGGGTAGAGCTAGGACTCAAGTCCCCTTCTGCTGCTTCCTCTGCTTCTGCAGCTTCCTCTGCTTCGGCCATAGTCCATGACCTTCCATGCATGCTTCCTGCTAGTGTGTGCCACCCAGTCCCCTCCTCAGCACCGTGCCTGGAGTTTTCCAGCCCGTTGTTTGGCCTCAAAACTTCTGACTACATGAAACTCAGGGTGTTGACTGTATCTGGTTTCCATGAGGCGACATTCTGTCTTGAATAGCATCCAGCCGCGTAGCAGGGATCCGTGCCTCCCTACGGGGCACACAGCGCTCAGCGCACATATGCACCAGCAGCTACACCAACAAACTCAGCTGCTCCCTCCCTCTCCACATCCAGTCCCTTCTCCAGTGTCCCCATTGCTCCCTCTGTGTCTTTCGCCCATTTTCTTTTAAATTCAGAATGTTTTCCAGCTGCCGTCTGGCCAATTGACTTTCTCGTTTCACTTAAAAGGAGAAGTGCAACAAAGGTAAAAACTGGAGGCTTTGGAGAAAAACAAGGCTAAAGTCAAAGCCTGGCTCAGCCATGTACCTCTTTGGGTCTCAATTTTCTCATCTATAAAATGGAGACATTAACAATACTGGGGCATCTGGGTGGCTCAGTTGGTTAAGCGTCTGACTTCAGCTCAGGTCATGATATCACTGCTTGTGAGTTCGAGCCTCGCGTCAGGCTCTGTGCTGGCAGCTCAGAGCCTGGAGCCTGCTTCGGATTCTGCGTCTCCCTTTCTCTCTGCCCCTCCCCTGCTCATGCTCTGTCTCTCTCAAAAATAAATAAAATGTAAAAAAAAAAAAACAAAAAACAATACTTACCTGACAGGATTATTGTGGGAGCTAAACGAGATAATACCTGAGAACAATTTAGCACAGTATCTGGCAGAAAATAAGCACTCGACAACAACAGCTAGCTTCAGATCTATGTTGTTTTTGACAAGTCCAACCCCCCAAAATTTCCTTATATTACCCAGCTGTTCTGGTGGAGAAGTTGTCTATCTCACTAGAACATTTGACTTACGTGATCCTCCCCATTTCATGAGGCTGGCCTGTCCATAACTAACCTCTCCAGTCCAAGCTTGTATGTGGGACTATAATCCTTCATTTGCTGGTTACATGTAGACTGCATGCCCCTCAGAGAATGAAGCGCCCACAGGGACAATAGCTTTATCCAGTTAGATCCAAACTGTCTGAGAACCAGATATCCAGATCCTGTGGCTCTTGGGTAAACATGTTGTACAGACTGGACCATCAGTTTCTTCTATTTTAATGTTTATTTATTTTGAGAGAGAAAGAGAGAGGGAGAGATTCCCAAGCAGGCTCCATGCAGTCAGCACAGAGTCCGACATGGGGCTCGAACCCACAAACCCTAAGATCATGACCTGAATGGAGATCAAGAGCCAGACGCTTAACATACTGAGCCATGCAGGCATCCCTGGACCATCGGTTTCTAAGTGCTGCCCACAGGGCAATTCTCACAGAACCAGAGCTCCAGGTCTGAATCAACACAACTGAATTCATTTGACCCAGGTCACTGGCTTAACATACCCAAATCACTCTGTTAATAGCAGAGACTTTCAAAGACATTTTTCATGATAAAAATGGGGAGAGAATTTAGTTACTCAAGAAACTCCCATGGCTCCCAGCTGCCTATGGCAGTACTTCTCAAATATTTCGTTCACCAGATCCCTTTGCAATCTTAAAGAATATAAGGACCCAGGACTCCTGGGTGTCTCAGTCAGTTGAGCATCCAACTTCAGCTCAGGTCATGATATCACAGTTCGTGAGTTTGGATCCTGCTTTGGATTCTGTGTGTGTCTCTCTCTGCCCCTCCCCTGCTTGTTCTCATTCTCTCTCTCTCTCTCCCTCTCTCTCTCCCTCTCTCTCTCCCACCCTCTCAAAAATAAACATTTAAAAAGATTTTAAAGAAAGAATATTAAGGATCCAGAGGGCTTTTGTTTATAAGGATTATATCTACCAATATTTGCATTTTAGAAATTAAAACTGAAGGGGCGCCTGGGTGGCTTAGTCGGTTAAGCGTCCGACTTTCACTTAGGTCATGATCTCGCGGTTCGTGGGTTCGGGCCCCGCGTCGGGCTCTGTGCTGACTGCCAGCTCAGAGCCTGGAGCCTGTTTCAGTCTGTGACTCCCTCTCTCTCTGACCACCCCCTGCTCACGCTGTCTCTCTCTCTCTCCTAGAAATAAATAAAACATTTGAAAAAAAAAAAGAAATTAAAACCGAGAAATTTTAAAAATATTAATTTAATTACATTAAAAACAAAAATAAACTTTGAGTGGATCTCCACCCCATACATGATTCTATTACATCACACATTGGGTATTTAGAATTTACTGGATCAAGGAGTTAATGTATCACCACTGCTTTTACTCCAACAGTACAAATATCAAGACAAATTATGAACTGATATTATTGTGAAAAAATTTTGATTTCATGGACTGCTTCTGAAAGCCTCTCAGGGAACCCCTTTCCCCCAAACCCTAGTTCTGTGCACCACAGTTTGAGAACTGCTAGAATCTAGTGGCTAAAGAGAGTCAGCTGTGGAGTCCAGCACAGTCAGCCTCTGCCACATGCCAAGTTCATGACCCTAGACAAGGGGCATCCTTCTCTCTGAGCCTCATCCGTAAAACAGGACTAACAACAGTTCCTACTTCATAGGACTGAGGTTAGGGTCACCTGAAATATGTTATGTGAAGAGCTTAATACAGTGCCTGGCACAGAGTAAGGTACCCAATAAATAATACGTAAATTTTAAGAAAGTAAATTATTACAATGTGACATGAGTGCGAATAGAGGACAACGCACAATACAGGTTATAAAGGGGGAAACAGCATTTTATTCTACTTTGTGTAATACACACGTAGATGCATGCCGGTCTTCCTCATTCTGTTTCAGGATCCTGAAGGAAAGAAAAGGACTAAGCACTCCGCTGAATTTACAAGCATTTTCAGGGAGATATATGCCTTATTTAACCTGCAGAGCCTCTCGGTGCCCATATGTAGTTAATGCTCATTATCAAATAAAAAATAAGTAGCAAAAAGGCAGTAGTTTAGCTCAAACATGGGTTTTCATTTGGATATGGATCTTTTTCAGATTTTTTTGTCCCTTGTTACATTAACTATTCATCCATTACACCTAACTGACACTAATATTGCTTTCACATGCTGAGGGGAGACTTCAAATTTAAATACTCAAAGTTCTTAGAAGTCTCCTTTACTGTAAAAAATAATATGCCTTATTCTTTCAGAAGTCAGATCAAAGTAAAGAGCAAACCTTTCCTCTAAAAACCAGCAGCAGCTTCCTCCAGAAAAGACAGCTGCGTACATCTCTCCACAGTCGAAAAGCAAACTAACAGTGTTTGGTTCAATACAAGACAAAAGAGAGTTACGAGCCTGTCTGTATGTTGAAATATGGAAGTGCTGCCTTGCAATGATTCTACAGGGGTACCTGTTAGCCCCTTCCTGCTCACGCAGACTGCTGGTCCTCACACACCCAACCTGCTGCTCACCTTCCCCAAGACTCTATGGCTCCCTATGGTCACGTTGTGGATCTGGACTTCTCTCTTTATCTGCCTCTCCAATTGTCCAGCATCCCCTCCTAACGAAGGAAAACCTGTACCTCACTGATGAGTTGTGAGAGAGTTGGCACACAGGGCAAAAGAAGAAAACTGGAATTACTTTTAGAAAATGCTTCAGCCTCAAGCTGACCCAGACAGAGATGTCCCACATGGGACCATCAGTGGGAGAGGAATGCAATTCCGTTTTTCTTGTAAACAAAGTGGTAAAAGTAAAATGTTTGGGCAGGAACAAATGAGGTACTTCCCCTCATCCCCCCACCCCATACACACACACACAGGCAGGCTTTCCCATGAGGCAGAAGGCTCAGGGCTTCTCCAACATCAGGGTGCTCAGAATCGCCTAGAAAGCTTACTAAAATGCAGATTCCCTGACCCCACCCCTTAAGTGATGCTGAGGGAAAGCCTCTAGGTTCCTCTTGAGAAGTATTCTCTACCAATATGGATTTCCAAGCTACTAAATGCCAAACACAATTAGTCACATATGTATGTCATTATATACATTATATATATATATGTATGTATAATCATTGGATACATATGTACTAATTTTATATATATTGATATATTGTTATATATAATATAGAACAAACTTGGCTTTCACAGAACTTATATTCTAATGACACAAGTCAAATAATCAACAAATAAATAACCTGTGTGATATATGCTGCTGTTCATAGCAGCATTAGTCATGATAACCAAAAAAATAGAAACAATCGAAATGTTCTTCCACAGGAGATGAAGACGTAAAATGTGATATATCCATACCATGGAATATTATCAGTAATAAAAAGGAATGAGGTACTGATAACATGTTACAACATAAATAGATCTTGAAAACATTATGCTAAGTGAAAGAAGACCAACACAGAAGGCCACATGTAATGTTTAATTCCACTTATATGAAACATCCAGAAAAGGAATATCTACAGATACAGAAAGTTGATCCGTGCCTGCCAGGGGCTGGGGAGGTGGGGGAAAGAGGAAGTGACTTCACACAGGTTGTGCTCCCTGTGTCTGCGTTTAGGCCTCTAGAGTAGGTTGAGCCATGACACAGGGCTCAAGAGAACCCTATAAAGAGCCTGTAGTCAAGTACAGTGTGAGATGGAGACTGGTGAGCTCAGAAGTGAGTGGCACATGCTAACCCACCCATCAACCCACACCTCAGAGAAGAAGAACATGTAACTGTCAGAAATATGGTAGAAGGGACACCTGGGTGGCTCATTCAGTTAAGAGTCAGTTAAGGACTCTTGATTTCAGGTCATGATCTCACAGTTCATGGGTTCAAGCCCCGTATTGGGCTCTCAGCTGACAGTGGGGAGCCTGCTTGGGAGTCTCTCTCTGCCCCTCCCCCATTACTCTCTCTCTCAAAATACATAAACTTAAAAAAAAAAAATGATAGAAGAGCCAAATAGCCATGAAATCAAGCACCTATCATCTGACATGATCCTGTTACTTGGAGATAGCATAATAACATAAGAATTAAGACTCATGCAGAGGCTAAAATTTAACAAGCTCACCTTATGTGCTGGGCACTATTTTAAGCTTTTCATATATACAAACTCATTTAGTCATCGCAGCCACTCTAGGAAGAGGTAGGGTCCTGTTAGGACACAGATGGCACATTCAAATGAGGTGATTGAGGAGAGCTTCATAAAAGGCCATTTACAAAGGTGTAGGCAGTGTCTCAGGGACCGGCAGGCACCGGTACGGCACTCCAAGCCTGGCATCAGCAGGAAACTATCACTTCCCTGGGTTGTGAAAGAACTTGCAAGGGGAGAAGTAGGGACCAGCACCAGAAGGAAGCCACCCTGGCTAGGAAAGGGGATGAAACCAATTCACAGTGACCCAGAAAGAAGGGAGCTAGGGGAATAAATTCCCCAACCTCACTCTCTTCCCTTTCTCCAATTTCCTGTTGACAACTCCCATTAACCATTCAGACTGCACAGAACAAGGAAGCCCATTGATGCAGCCCATATAAGTCAACCTCCTTGGCACAAAGAAGGATGGAGAAGGGTGGAGAGTGAATCTGGAGGGACAAATGGGAAATACCCACTGTATAACCATTATCATTCGCTCTTGACAGATTAGGAAACTGAGGTCTGAAACAGCTGAGGAAGATGTCCAAGGTTCTACAGCTCAAAAGCCAGAGCTGGACTAGGAATCCGGGTGTTCTAGTGACCCTTAACCATCACCTCTAGGCTGCAAGGGTTTCCCTTCAACCCCAATCAAGGTCAAAAATGGTCAACAAACACATGGGAAGGATGATCAGGGCTCTAGAGTTCCAGGTTCAGGGGAAGCAATTGTGCCTTGCATAGCATGGTAATCCAGAACTAAGAACAGCTCCTGTGACCCTGTACTCCCCATATGTACCCACACCCAGATATTTTAGTCAACTTGCTCCCAGAGTCTCAGTCCCTTGGGACAAAAGCAGCCCAGATGTGTTCATCAACTCTTTGTCCACATCACTGAATGTGGCTCGAACACCTATCTCTAGGCACCAGGTTTTCAATGAAAAATATTTTAGACTCTTCCAAGTGGGTACTGATTTTCTGCCACCTTCTGCACTGCCAAACTGTTGGGGAAGCAAAGTTCCTGCAATTCCTGCATGTCCTTCAGCCTCAGAGAAAGTACCACCCAGGGAGATGCTTCAATTTATACAGTAAAATCCTCTCCAACCCTTAAAAAAAATAATAAAAGTGCCTCTCCCTGTTCTGATCTGCAGCAATTTGCAGAATCAGTAGGTGACGAAATGGGTCACGGGGTCTCTGAGTCCCCAAATGGACCCGGTTATGAGGAGTGTCCTTCATCTGACCTCTCAGACCCCACAGACTGGGCTTGCAGGGTCCCAGAGCTGTCCTCAGAAGACCCTGATCCCAGAGACAGACACAACCTAGGAGCCACCCAGCTGGAGGGCTCTGCCCTTGGAGGCCTCAGTAGCCCCACAGGAGAAGCAGGCAAGGTGGGCCTCCTGGCAGCGGCTGAGCTGACGGCCAGTTGAGGAGTGGGGCTGACGTGGAAAGAAAAGCCTGTCTGCCCTTCCAAGCCTTTGTTATAAACAGCTCCTACAGAGTGGCTGCAGAGAACACATCAATACAAATGCAGGCAGCCTTTCAGAAGGTAGATGCTAGGCCTGACGTTAGCCGAGGTCCTAGGGGCTCTGAGCCCATCTATTTCATCTTTGACTTCCAGCTTTATTGTTCTGTGATGAGGATGAAGGGACCACCCTCCCCGTGTCCATCTCGTCTGCCTTCTCTACCATGCACTGTGATGGTCTCTGCCCCCGGCAGGTTGCAAAACTGAGCCAGCTTTATGATTGCTCTCCCTGTTTCCCCAGTCTGTGGATCTTTCTGTCCCAAATAAATCAATGTTACTATTTCTCCTTTTTCTCCTCACTCTCCGCAGGCCACCACTCAGGCCATTTCTTTCAGATAATGAGCCAGGCCTGCTCTTGAGCTTGGGACTCAGTCTGGGATGGAAATAAGACTGCATGGTCCAAACCAGAGGATTTCTGAGCTGCTGCTCACATCTCCCCCTGGCTGGGTCCATCACGGCCATTTCTCTTCTGCATGATGTATGAGGAGGAATGTGGGACAGTGCAGGGCAGTGAGGGTGGAAAGAGCACGTAAAAAGGCCCCAGCCTGAGCCATATAAGTGGACTCTCCAGTCAGCCCACAAAACACACTCCATCTTTACGTCAGCAGGCTTCTAATACCATTTCCACTTCAGAGCTCAAAAGAAGGATTCTAGAAGCTATTTAGCTGGACAGTTACCAAAACAGAGACTTAAAAAAAAAAAAAACTAAACAAACTCCTCCATGGGATCCCAATACATAAAAGAGGTAACTGTAGTTTTGTATCAGCTGATATTGAGAGGAGGGCCTGCTTTCTCTCCCCATCAATACCACAGGCTACCCACGTGTCTCCTGAAAGCCCAGATTTCTGCCAAATGTCATTTGGAAATTGTGAGTCAGCCCTTCAATAGAGCTGAAATCCTCTCTTCAGAATTTCTAGCATGTTCTCAACTCCAGTCTTTTAAAAAAATGTTTTATTTATTTCTGAGAGAGAGAGAGAGAGAGAATGAGCAGGGAAAGGTCAGAGAGAGAGGGAGACACAGAATTTGAAGTAGGATCCGGGCTCTGAGCTGGCTGTCAGCACAAAGCCCGACGCGGGGCTCAAACCCACAAACCGTGAGATCATGACCTGAGCCAAAGTAGGACGCTTAACCGACTGAGCCACCCAGGCACTCCTCAACTCTAGTCTTTCGTGGCCACATCAGTGAGTCTGTCCCAGGCTGGCATCCACTGTTCTCCTTGTAGTAGCTGCTACCAAGCCAGCGTGGAGGCTCTGCCTTCCCTCTGGGCACCCCCTCCCACACCACTCCCAGTAACAAGGAGGCTGAGTATGGCAGGGCCCCTAACCCTGTGCTCCCCAGTCCCCTGCTTGGCCTTTAATGTCCAAAAAGCCTCCCTTGACTTGCACATTGACCAGCTCCTCCCCAAGGTGAGAATTTCCTAGAGCCCTCTGCCTGCATTCAAATCCCAACTCTGCACCTTTCTAGCTACATGATCTTTGATAAGTTAACCACTCCATACGAAACAATGATAGCAACCCATCCAACTACATGGGGTTCTTGGGAGAGTCAACGGGGTCAATATAGCACAGCTTTTTGTATGGCCCAAGTACATGGCAAATGCCCAGTAATTATTACTCTATTGCACTCACCCCATTTTCACCCCAGACCTGGCACTCAGGATCCAGCAGGAGCTGGGCCACCAGACAGTTCTCTACCTCCCTATTCCTGTGTGCACACTTCAAGCCACACTGCCACCTGCTGGTGGCCTGCACACACTCCAAGGGCACCCAGCCAAGATAAAACCTCAACTCATAAATTCATTTTAGAAAAATCCATTCAATAAATATTTACTGAGCACCCATGCAATGCCAGAAACTATGCTACGTACTAGTAATGCAATACGGGGTAAAGGAGACAAGACTTTTACTCTTGTGAAACTTGGTGTGCAGTAAAATTTTCCCCCAAGGAACCCAGAGGCAAACACTGACCGTGAAAGCTGAAAAAAGACTCAAGAAAATGTTAGCTCCCCTGCCCTTTGTTGCACACATGACCAGTGGAACCCCTATGGCTAAGAAAAGAAGGATAGAAGCATCACCATGATGGTAGCCTGGGCTCCCTTTTTCTCTTGGGCACAGGGCTGTCTTTGCAGTTTTGTGGCCATGGGACTGAGTCTGGTCCACAGAACATGGGCAGAAATTATATGAGCTGCTTCTGAGCCTCGCCCACGAGGACTTCCAACAGGAGATGCTCTCCATGCTTTTGTCCCTTTTTTGGTACCACATCTTGAATAGAAAGAACCCCCATGGCAACTTGATAGTCACCTGTTGAAGACAGCAAAATCATGAGACAGAAGGAGTCTGAGTCCCTTGAATCACCACTTGGGAGGAAGCTGATCAACCAGAAAACTTCTGCACTGGAATTTGACAGGAGTGAGAAATAAACTTTGAAATTTGGGGTTTATGTTTTATCATAGCTGATACAATATTAATGTACAGAAGTGGTAAGGGATTGTGGGGAGCAACAGAGAAGCTAAATGAGAAAACAAGATGGATGATGAATAAGATGGGAATTCAATCATATTCTGTTGCTCTTGTAAGTTTCTGTTCTTTAACATCAAAAGGTAAATGTGGTTTATTTTTCCACTGAGTTTACTAATAAAACATGAGCCACAAAAGGGGATTATATGCCCACTGTTTTAGAAAAAGAAAAACATAACTTTAGATTCACATGATTTCTTTGACAGAGAACAGGAGAAGGGAAAAAAAGAGAAAATACAAAGGAAATCCTCAGGCTGGTTGGAGAATTTAGAAGCAGAGTCTCGGGCACAGAGAGAGTGCAAGAACCTTGAAGGACATAAGACCAATTTCAAAGGCTGAGAAACATCTTAGACTAGAGAGCCTCAGGCCCAGGGAAAGGTCTGATGAGATCACCTAAATCACAGACGAGTTAACAAAAGACAAAAGCTATTACCTTCTCAATTTGTGATCAGGGTTTAAGAATCCAAGCTAGCCTAAACATGTTACACAAGAGTGGTAAGATGAGAGATACCAGAAGGGACTTTTCCAAAACAACATTAAAATTATTCTCAGTGGGGTTCTTCATACCGTCAGCATCAGAATCAGCAAAGAATGTTAGTTGAAATGTAGTTATATTTATTCATAGTAACCAAAAACTGGAAACAACCCAAATGTCCATTAACTGGTGAATGGATAAACTAAATTGGGATCTCCACACATTGGAATATTATTCAGCAATGAATACGATAAGCTATTGATAAATGTAACATGTATGAATCTCAAAAATGTTATGGTAAGGCAAAGAAGCCAGACATAAAAGTACGTACTGTACGTTTCCATACACGTGAAACTCTAGAAAAGGCAAATTTAAGCTACAGTGACAGGGCAGGGGGATGAGGGGAATAGAGAGTGAATGGGAAATAACACAACAATGTGGGATTGTTCTCAACCTTGATTAGAGTGGTGGCAACTCTCCATGTGGGAGCTTATGGGTTTATAAATTTGTAAATTTGTCCAAACTCATCAAAATGTATGCTTAAAGTGGGAGCATTTTATTGTATGTAAAGTATACCTCAATAAAATTGACTTATAACTCTTTTTTTAAACACTTTATTTATTTATTTTGAGAGAGACAGAGACAGCATAAGTGGAAGAGGGACAGAGAAAGAGGGGGAGAGAGAATCCCAAGCAGGTGCCCCATTTCCAGCACAGAACCTCACGTGAGGCTCAATCCCACAGACTGTGAGATCATGACCTGAGCCAAAACCAAAAGTCATATGCTTAACTGACTGAGCCATCCAGGTGCCCCAATAAAATTGATTTAAACATTAAATTTTACAAAAGATGGGCTTATTGGAAGCAATACCACCCCAGGAGCAATGAGCAAAAACTAGTACTCAAATGTTGGTTTCTAATATCATTCCCCAATTCAAAGAACCAGGGCTGATTCTAGAACACAGGCATATACAGATGAGTCCTGAGCTAATTGTAGTGCAAGAAAGTAAGAAAGTACTTGAAAATAAAAAAAGAGCCCACAATGATGTAGATATGTCAAGTAGAGAATCAACCAAAAGCACTCCCAATGGCCAAAGCTGAAACAATTTGAGCAAGAAAATAAAGTAGGATTGGATATAACCCAAAGATATAATGTAAATAACCATATGTCCATATCAAGGGAAAGAAGGAAGGAAAGTAGGAAAGAAGTAAAGAAAAAAAGAAGGAGAAAAGGAGGGAGGGAGGAAAGAAGAAAATATTAAACACTCTCATCAAGAAAAATTACAAATAATTTATGTAGATACTCTACCTTCAAGGAAATGGAACTTAATTCCTCAATCTTTCAGTGTGGCCTGTGCACAGCGATTTCTTTCTAAAGTGTACAAATATGACATTAGCCACATGATCAAGGTCAACATCAAAAGTGGTAAGTCATGTTGATAGTATACATACTGATACTATGTGATGAGAATGGCATCTTACCCTGTGGTTTAAAAAAAAACAAAACAAAACAAAAACAGGGGCACCTGGGGGGCTCAGTTGGCTAAGCGTCCAACTTCGGCTCAGGTCATGATCTCATGATTCGTGGGTTCGAGCCCCGCGTCGGGCTCTGTGCTGGCAGCTAGCTCAGAGCCTGGAGACTGCTTCAGATTCTGTGTCTCCCTCTGACCCTCCCCTGCTCACACTGTCTCTCTCTTTCTCTCAAAAATAAATAAAACATTAAAAATTGTTTTTAAATAAAAAAAAAGTTTCTAGATGGGTGATGGGGATTAAGGAGGACATGTGTCAGGATGAGCACTGAGTGCTGTATGTAAGTGATGAATCACTAAATTCTACTCCTGAAACCAATATTTCACTGTATGTTAACCAACTAGAATTTAAATAAAAATTTAAAAATAAAAATAAAAAATGAATTACAGCCCTATTCAATCAGAATCTCTGGCCTGTGGTGTCTTATCATCTGTGCTCAACACACTCAAGTGTATCCAGAAAATCCTAAAGCAGTAGTTTTCAAACATGGGCTGCTCATTAGAATCATTTTGAAGGGGCCCCTGAGTGGCTCAGTTAGTTAAGCATCCAACTCTTTTTTTTTATGTTTATTTTTGAGAGAGAGACAGAGCACAAGCCAAGGAGGGGCAGAGAGAGGGAGACTCAATCCGAAGCAGGCTCCAGGCTCTGAGCTATCAGCACAGAACCTGATGCAGAGCTTGAACCCACGAACTGTGATACCATGACCTAAGCCAGATGCTTAATTGACTGAGCCACCCAGGCCCTGCAAGCGTTCAACTCTAGATTTTGGCTCAGCTCATGATCTCACAGTCAGTCATGAGATCAAGTCCCATGTCAGGCTCACCCTGAGTGTGGAGCCTGCTTAAGATGTTCTCTCTCTCTCTCCTGCTGCCCCTCTCCTTTGCTCAAGCTCTCTCTGGGAGATTTTATATATATATGTATGTATTTGGAAACTTAAAATCACTTAGGAAACTTAAAAAAAAAAAAAAGATACTTAGACCCCACCCCCAGAAACTGATTCAATTGGCATGAAGAGGGATCAGACATGGGTCTTTTTGAAAGGTTCCCTGGCGATTCTCTTGTGAAGCCTGAGTTGGGATTCACTGCTTTGGGAATGGTGGATTCCTTTATTCCTTTTTATGTCTACATCCAATATTTCTACTTTCCTTTCCCTTAAAACATTTAATCATACCACTTGCCTGCTTGGGAAAAAACAAAAACAAAAAAACCTGCCATGGGCCTGCAGAAGGCAGGAACGACTCCCAAGCAGCCACATCACAGCCCTTGGCCACCAGCACCTGGCCATCTCCCAACTGTACCTGTGCCCATCCCCACAGAGCCACCAGCACCCAGCGCAGCAAGACTCTGCTCCTTCTCAGCACCACAATCCACAGAGAAGCCTCCTCTTTTCCAGTGGAAATTTCCTGCCTCTTCTGCCTGGCAAACTCTTCCTCATCTTTCAAAACCTAGACCAAATGTCCCCTCCTCTCTGAAGCCTTCCCACACATCACCCTAGAACTTAGTTGCTTTCCTCTTTTGTCTTCGCACCATACCTTGCTAACACCTGTCTTATCGCCCACTGTGTTGCATTGCAATTAATTGTTTGGGTGTCTCCGTCCCATCACTGAGACATGAGCTTCTTGAGGATAGGAATCTGGCACTGCTTGTCGCTCACACCCCCCATCTTCTCAGCCCAGTGCTGGGCACAGAGGCGTTCCTCAACATTCACACAACTGAGTGAGTGAATAAGAGCATTAATGAACAAACTCATTCTGGAGGACTTAGCCTTGTGTTAGGGGAGATAAAATCCACCAGCTAAGAGAAGATCTCTCTCTGTATCAGATGGCCCATCTATTTTTGTTCATTTGCTCTGCAAGCGACATTCTGAATGTTTCCTTAATGTGTTTGTTAAGAACTATATACAGTAACTTAATGAACAGGCTCTCCTATACACAAGCCAGTCCAGGATATCAGTGATGCTGCTGGGAATACGGAATGCAAGAAGACACCCCAGTCTAGAAGCTGCAACCAGCCTAAAAGCAGCAAACACCTTGCAAGGAAGAATGCAAGCAGAGGCGGGGCCAGGAGACCAGCGAATACCTAAGAGCATTTTTACTGTTCTGCCCTCAGCTTACTCCCCTGTAAAACATAAAGGCAACACTTTTAAACCTCTCTTTTTTTTTTTGTGGGAGGAGACTGACTCTCACAGAAGTTGGGAATGGGAGCTCGTATCAGGGGCAAACCCCAAAGCAGCCACCAAAAAAGGAGAAACTGACCTAAAGCACCTTCTTCTACATTTGTAAAAGTTTCATGAGAACCATAAATTCAGCTCCATGTATCCTTGCATTGCATTTCAAGAAGTAGCAAGTCAATATCCCCAGACTCTTCCATGGAGGAATAAGCACTGGAATCCAATCTTCCAATGACAAAAGGAAAGATTCCATGTGATATAAAGAAGAGGATCTAGGGCCACAAATCACATGAGGATTGGATAAGAGTTATAGACCCTCTTGCCAGGAAAAAATTCAGTGCTCAAGATTCTGCACAAAAGCCAGAGTCTAAAAAGCTCTCTGAAATAAGCAGGGACTATCCATGAGTCCATGGAACCTGGGTAGGAACCCATCAGCTAGATGGTCCTAGAGTTCTCCAAATCATGACATTCCCTAAATTATCCTTTTTTGAACAAAAGCAATTAGTACAGGCTGCAACATAATAGCTTCTCAATAAATGAAAGCTATTAATTATAATGGTGTGAAAATAAATGTGAAATTAGTCTCTTTCAATTGCAAGGAATAGAACCTCAACTGAAACTAGCTTAAACAACATGGGGATTATTGGGAGTAACAGCTTTAGGCACAGCTAGATCTAGGTGCTCAGAAAAACTCCTCTAGAAATCTGGAACTTCTTGGTTTATCTTTCTATGATCTTGTTTGATTCTCAGCCACGCTCCCTCCCTGTTGGGGCAAGATGGCTGCCAGCTGCTGCAGATTCACATCCTATCCTTGCAGTAACTCCTGCACAACTTTCCCAATAGTTAGAGTGAAAATTCAGGAGGGTCTTATGTGGATCACTTCAAGTCACCTGCCCATCCTTGAACCATTCTCTAGGCCTGACAGACAGCATATCCTAATGGCCTTGCTTCAGTTTCAAGCCCACAATGAGATCTAGAGGTGGGGAGGCCAACCACCCAACCCACACGCAGTGGGATTGGAGAAGGGGCGGCTCCCGGAGAAAAATCCATGTGCCCTTACCAGAGGAAATGGGCAAGGGACCCTGAATAGGCAGAATCAATCTGTGTCCAACACTATAATAATAAACAGCTATCATATCTAGTGGATTGTTGCCATTTGGGCTGGAAGCTGATGCTTATTCAATGCTTCTCTTAATGCCTTTTACATCAGACAAGGCAAAACAGGACGGAGTAGCTGGATGGCTCAGGAAGTCCATGGACCCCTTCATCCCAATAACGTCCCTGTTTGCTCATTTCAACTGCTCTCCTTTGGAGAGAGCAGCCCCAGTAATAGACATTCTCCATCTCCTGCAGTCTTGTCTCTGCCAGTCAACAGCCACTGTTAAAAGGCGAAGAGAAAAACTTCCTATCTCCTGACAGGCCTCCTGCTCAGGTGTATTTTTTCCTTTACCCAACCCTGAAGGCTATCTTTATTTTTTCCCCTACTGAGTGGTTTGGTGACTGTCTGCTTTAATCATTATAGAGATTTAGAAATTTGCTGGAGGGAATACCGCAATCCTTACAGAACCAGGATATCTGAAGTGCTTTTTCTATTAATGACCTCGGCCCTGAAAAGGAATCTGAGCACCAGTGATAGATTGCCATCCTTCAGGCCTTGGGAACGGGGACTGGCCTCTCTATCCCCTTGTCCTCCATCAGCAGCTGGCCCCAAGACATCGCTGGTATGGATGAGATGAAGTAAAGGGCTTTCAACACTGTTTCCTCCTTCGAGTCTGCTCTGACCCACCGCCCAGCTCAGGTGAGGTCCCTTCTCTTGCAGTAACCGAACACCCTCTCAGAAACCCTGATAGAAATGATCTGCCTGCAGCCTTGAAGATATGGTTGTGTAGTTTTGTCTGAAGAGAGGGCTCAGCTATTTTCAGGATAGTTTTAAATGAGAGGGAAGAACATTTAGTGTAATGAATATAAAAAGGTAAGAAAACTAAGTTGCTATCTAGGCAAACAAAGTCTGTTTCATTTCTAAGAACAAGGAAGAGAGTCCAGTGGTGATATCAACACTAAAATCTGCTTGTCCCCTGCTCAAAAGCCTTCTCTGGCTCCCTATTTTCTTCTATATAAAAATCAACCTCCAGAATGCACCTTGCAGGCTCTGTATGATCTGTCCCCTACTTACATTTCCAGTCTCAGTTCTCTGTGTTTCATCCCTCCACTTTTCTACAACATATCTTTAAGAGTGGATCTTGCTCTCTTGCCAGAAAGCTTACAAGATGTTCTCTCTTTCTAATGTGTTTCTCTACTTGGTTACTGCATTAGTTTCCTTTTGCCACTAACAAATAACTACAAACTTTGTAGCTTAAAACAACACACTGTATTTTCTTACAGTTTTGGAGGCCAGAAGCCCCAACTGGTTTCACTGGACTGAAACAAAGGTGTCGGCAGAGCCATGCTCCCTTCAGAGGCTCTAAGGGAGAATCTATTTGGTTGCCTTTCCCAGATTCTAGAGCTACACTTCTTGTATTCCTGGGCCCCTGGTCACTTCTTCCATCTCCGAAACAGCATAGCATTTTGTATCGTTGCTCCAACAGCCTTCTTCTTCTGTGTGAAATCTCCTTCTTATAAGGATACTTGAGCATGCATTTAAGGCCCATCTAGATAATCCAGGATAATCTTCTCATCTCAAAATCCTTTTCTTAATCACATCTGCAAGTCCCTTTTGCCATATAAGGTAATATCCTCAGGTTGCAGGAGGTTAGGACCTGGATATCTATTTGGGTCCATTAACAACCTTCCACATTCACTTCCTACACATCTGTCAGGAGTCACCTTGGACGTCAGCTGGTTGCTCCAGGATACCTTCACTGCTCTCTTCTCCCCTCAGCTCAAGGTTATATGCCCTCGCCTCCTCTCACATTGAGCGCACTACAGTGTGTAACACTGTCACTGGTCTGTTCCCTGATTAAACTCATCTCTCTGAAGGCAGGGAGCAGATCTAAGGCACAAAAAGATTCACCATTTATGGAAGGGCACATAAAACAAGAAGTGAGGGAGAAATGAAGCCATAGAACAAGAGGTACAATGTGGGCACTGGTTAAAGAGTACCTCTTGTGTTGGGGCGCCTGGGTGGCTCATTTGGTTAAGTGTCCAACTTCAGCTCAGGTTGTGATCTCACGATTCATGGGTTCAAGCCCTCTGCATCGAGCTCTGTGCTGACAGCTGGGAGCCTGGAGCTGCCTCAGACTCTGTGTCTCCCTCTCTCTCTGCCCCTCCCCTGCTCACACTCTGTCTCTTTCTGTCTCAAAAATAAATAAACATTTAAAAAAATGTTTTTAAAAGAGTACCTCTTGTGTATCTGGAGAGATGCAAACCAACTTGTATCTGTGTTAACTTTTGAAAGAAGGGCAGGATCGAAGAGGGAGACTTCCACTCCTGGGTTGCTTCAGCTTTTATCACGAGAAGTTGTTCATGAAATACCTGAGAACCTGAACAGTGACATGTTTGAGATCCTGTGACAGTTCCCAGCTTTCTGTTTGAACAAACAGTTGTTTTACGTTTGTATGCCATGCCCAACAGGCCCCAATTTGAAAATATTCGCAAGAAGACCACTAGGTCTTAAAGCCTCGTTATTCAGTCTTCTGCCAAAAGCCAAAACGACATCCCAAGATCTCAAGTCCTGCCAGTCACTTTCTTCTGAAAGGATCCATTTAGGGTAGGACATGCTCCGAAAAACCCAATCTCTAGTGAGTGAGAGAGCCAAGTTGCCCACACCCTGCAGCCAGGAGTAACTGCTGCTGCTTCAGGATGCCTCTCAGGGCTGTGATGATGCTCGTCCATCCCTGCCAGAGCAGGGAAGGGGGTCTGCAGCCAACTTATTCAATAGCAGATGTTACCAACCAGCCAGCAAACAGCAGAGGTCACCAGGTCTGAGCCAAGACAATTGTTCTCATTAAAATATTACTTACTGGGGCGCCTGGGTGGCTCAGTTGGTTTAGCATCCAACTTCAGCTCAGGCCATGATCTCATGATTCATTGGTTCAAGCCCCACATCGGGGCTCTGTGCTGGCAGTGCAAGGCCTGCTCGGGATTCTCTCTCTCCCTCTCTCTCTGCCCCTCCCCAACTTGCGTACACACACACACTCTCTCTCAAAATAAATAAACTTAAAAATAAAAATAAAATATTACTTACTACAGAAATGCTGACTCAAGTCAGCCAAAATTTGCCCCCTAACACATGGTCCAAAGAAGCAAGGAGATGCCCAGAGAAACCCACTTGGGGACACAAGAAATATCTGTAAGCAGTCATGGAAAGAGAAAGATGAAAGACGCAGGGTAATAAAGACACCATTAACAAAAATTTCTGATAAACAAGTTAAGGGCAAGAGACGGGCAAGGAGAAAATATCTGCCACACATGTAACAAAGACTATTATCTATATACACATATTTTAAATTTTCTCCCAAATGGATAAGAAAAAGGCAAGCAGCCCAACCGAAAATTGGACAAAAGATACGAACAAGTAATTCATAGACAGAAAAGGGTGTTCACATGATCCATCATTCATGAAAAAATGTTCAAATTCACTATATGATCAGGAAAATGCAAATGTTATTCCCATATTCTATTTGTAGAAGGGCAACCTGTTAACATAGTTTTGTGAAAATTTTGGGTGTATATAGGAAACTTTAAAATGCATATATCCCTCCATGCTGCTGAGTATCAACCCTAGGGAAAAACTCACATACCTGAGAAAGTGAGAAATGGATTTTTGTTGCAACACTGTTTGTTATTGTGAAAATCTGGAAATAGCCTAACAGTGCAGTAACAGATGAATCGCTAAGTAGAGTATAAAATATTCATACTGGGAAACACTATGTAAGAGTTTAAAAGAATAATACATATCTTTATATACTGACATTAAAAGACCTCTAAGATACCCTATAAAATTTTTAAACGATATTGAGGAATTATACTTACAAATTATTTCTAGGTATCTGTATGACAATAGTCAGGAAAAGTATAATCCAAATTGCTAATAGTAATGATAAGATTGGTTTTCTCCAAGCTATCTTCCCCAATATAATTTATGCAAATATGGCTTAACAGAGCACATAGGAAATTAGAAGTATTTGCTGATTATATTAGCTTAAAATCAATACATAGCTATAACAATAAGAAAGAAAGAAAGAAAGAAAGAAAGAAAGAAAGAAAGAAAGAAAGAAAGAAAGAAAGAAAGAAAGAAAGAAAGAAAGATCTTTATTCACATTAATAGAACTGGTCCTTGGAATATTTTAGGGATATTGGCTGATAACTTTTGAGACTATCCTAATTTGCAAATTCCATCCCTATTCATTCTACATCACTTCTATTATCACATTTATGCAGCTAATTTATTCTGTTTTTCTATCAATTACTTAAAACAAACAGTAATAAAATATTCTAAAATATCCCAGTATAATAGTGGATTTTCCATTTATCACTTCAGTTATATAATTTTTTTCTATATCTTGAAGCTTTTTTTAATAGAGGCATACACATATTAGACTGTTGAGTATTCCTGACAAACTGACAATTTAATTAATGTAAAATATCCTTCTTTGTCTTTGTTAATACTCTTCCGTCTTGACATCCACTTTGTCTAATATTTATATAGCTACATCTGCTTTCTTAAACTTAATGTTAACCTGGTGTATCTTCTCCCATCCTTCAATCTGTGTCTTTATATTTAAAATCTTTCACAAATGGCATATACATCTTACATCTTTATTTACTCTGACAACTCTGCTGTGTACACGAAGTGTCTTGTTCATTTATGCTTAATGCAATTATTGTTAAGGTTATGTTTAAGACCATCATTTTGGTATGTTTTCCATTTACTCCATTTATTTCATCTGCTCCTATATTCCTCTTTTCTTCCATTAATTTGGGTAATTTGGGTATTTTTTGGTATTGCAAATTTCTCTCCTTTATTTGACTTTTGAGCTGTATCACTCTGATATATTTTTAGTAATTCCTACAGAATAGCACGGTCTAATAGAAATACAGTGTAAGGGTGCTTGGGTGGCTCAGTTGGTTAAATGTCTGACTCTCGATTTCAGCTCAGGTCAAGATCTCATGGTTCGTGGGATAGAGCCCCACATGGAGCTCTGTGCTGACAGCACAGGNGAATTAAAAATTAAATTTTTTTATTTTAAAAAATAAAAATAAAATTTTAAAAGTAAAAAATAAAACTAGAATAGAATTTAATTAAAAATTAAAATTTTTAAAGGTGAAATTAACAATATATTTTATTTAATCCAATGTACCCAAAATATTGTCACTTCAACAAGTAATAATTAAAAATATTGAGAGGTGCCTAGGTGGCTCAGTCAGTTAAGCAGCCAACTTTGGTTCAGGTCATGATCTCGCTCTTTGTGAGTTTGAGCCCCACGTCAAGCTCTGTACTGACAGCTCAGAACCTGGAGCCTGCTCCCGATTCTGTGTCTCCCTCTCAGCTCCTCCCCCACTTGTGCTCTGTCTCTGTCTTTCTCTCAAAAATAAGTAAACATTAATTTTTTAAAATATTGATATAGTTTACATTCTAAAATTACATTCACACTGAGTCTTTGAAATTTGATGTGAATTTTATCCCTATAGTATATCACAACAGTGAAAGGTAGTTGTACAAGAACAATAACATGGTATTTCATAGAATAATATGTATGCCACTTTAGTTTTTCATCCAAATTTTAATAATGAAAATTACAAATTCATTTCCTCAGCTTCAATAACCATATTTCAAAGTGCTTAGTAGCCACATGTGGCTGGTGGGTACAGCTCTAGAGTTTATACCATGTAAGTTTAATGTATTATAGTCTAGCCTAAAATAATAATCTAGAACTTCATTAACAGTGGAGTACTCTTCTAATAGCATAATTCCTTATTCCTTGCCTACCCTTCATGCCAATATTGACTATCTTTTTCTCCCACCTATATTACAGACCTCACAACACATGGCTATAACATTTGCTTCAGTCAGTAGTCTTTAAAAGCTCAGCTATATATTTAGTATGCATTAAAAATTTTTCCTAAAAATTGGATTTTCAGTTTCCCTGCATATTTATTTACCCTTTCTCACACTCGTCAATCTTTACTGTGGACCCGAGTTCCCATCTTGTATCATTTCCCTTTAGCTTGAAGTACTTTCTTTATCATTCTGCTGGCAACAAATTCATCCAGCTTTCCCTCACTTAAAAATGTCTTTATTTTGTCTTGATTTTTAAAGTGTATTTACTCAGGAGACATAGGATACAAGATTCTATATTGAGAGTTCTTGTTTTTATTTCAGCCCTTTAAAGATGCCATTCTAGCATCTCCTGGTCTCCACTGCTTCTGAGAAGAATCAGCTTTAATTCTTGCATTGTCCCCATGTATCTAATGTACATGTATTTTTTCTCTGATCTTAATATTTCCTCTTTAACTATCATTTTTGTCAGTTTGACTACAATGTCTTAGGAAAATGTTGTTGTTGTTGTTTTAATTTATCCTACATGTTCTCTGAGCAGTTGTCTTAAATTTGATAAATTATCATTCTTTTTTTTTTTTTTTTTTTTTTTTTTTGGTAATTCTCTTGTTCCCTCAGTTTACATGAAGGTTTTATTACTGATACAGAATTTTTCAATCCTAGGATTTCCATCAGATTCTTTTTCATAGGTCTCAAATCTCTTTTGCAATTCCTCATCATTTTACTAATTTATTAAAATGACTTATTTCTATAGATTGTTTTATAGACTTATTTTTTATAAATTTGTACTAAATTGTTATTTTTAAGTTGTTATCTGAACGTTATATCTGAGTTGCCTTTGGGCAATTAACCACACTTTTCTACCTTTTGCAGGTTCTCTAATTTTGTATTGTATGTTAAACACTGTTTTTAGGAATGGCTCCTCCCTCTAAAGTTAAGTCCCTTTACATTTCTTTGCCTCCACGGCTCTTTGATGATGGCTTGAAAAAAAAGTGTGACTGGGGCACCTGGGTGGCTCAGTTGGTTAAGCCTCCAACTTCAGCTCAGGTCATGATGTTACCATTCATGGGTTCAAGAAACATGTTGGGCTCTGTGCTGACAGCTCAGAGCCTGGAGCCTGCTTCAGATTCTCTGTCTTCCTCTCTCTCTGCCCCTGAAGTCATTATTCTCTTTCTCTCTCTCTCTCTCTTTCTCTCTCTCTCTCTCAAAAATAAATAACATTTTAAAAAAGAAAAGTATGATTTTATTGCTTTTGTTTGCTACTGACTTGTGGTTGTATTGTTGGGTTGAGGGTCTCTCACATTTTCCTATATCCCAGCCAAAGATGGAATACCTCATTCAGGTTTTGTTGCATAATAAGCCTTCCCCAAAACTAGTAGATTTGAACAATACTCGTGTTTTGTTCACATGTCTGTGGATTGGCAATTAGCTTTGAGTTCAGCTGGATGGATTTTCTGCTCGCAGCTAGGCTTTCATGCATCTAGCCAGGTACTGGTCAGATTGGAGGATTCACTTCAGAGTGTTGACTATCAGCTGTACAGTGTGGGCAACTCAGTGACTTGTATCTCATCCTCCAGTAGGCAAGCTCGAGTGTGTTCTCATGACAGCAAAACAGCCAACTTAGCCAAAGCATGAAGGTCTTAAGGACTATGCTCAAAACTGGCACACTGTCACAACTGCCACATACCATTGGTCAAACAAGTTGTAAAACCAATCCAAATTCAAGAGATGGTAATAGAAACTTTACCTCTTGATGGAAGGAGATGGCAAAGTCACAGCAATGGCATGGGTCATGGAAAAGTTGAGGATTGTAGCTTTTTTTTTCTTTTGCAATCTACAAAAAGTGTAACAGTTTGTTCTTTTTAAAAAATGTTTTGCAGTTTTAATTAAGCACTCAAATTACCTTTTCCAAAAGAACAACAAAATCTACTTTTTTAATGTTTCTCAGAAAAAAAATAATGAATCACGGACTGCAATCCATCAAAATTGAGAATGTTTAACCCATAAATACCAACAATGTGGGGTAATCGTATAATGACTTCAGGGAGGGAGAAGCAGGTTTTATTCTACTATAACCCCATGAGTCTGAACTAGGTACAGTGTTTTGATTTGGAAAGGGATATCATAAAAATAGCACTGCCAACCTGGGGTATTTAGGGAAGAAATCAGTTCAGACCAGGAACCAAAATCATATCATAAGACAGATGGCTAAAGAAATCAGAGCTCTTTTTCTTGGAGAAGAAAATCTTCAATAAATACAAACTGGTCAGCTTCAAATATCTATAGATTTGTTTCATTTAATCATTATTTTTTAATCAGAAATAAAAAACTGTTTTTGTTTCTAAGTAATTTTTTGTGTTATAATTCAAATACCATAAAATTGATCATTTTAAAGTATACAATTCAATGGTTTTTATTACATTCTAAAGGTTGTATGACTATCACCACTATCTAACCCAGAACATTTTAACTGCCCCAGTAAGAAACCCTGTACCCACTAGCAGTCACTCCCCATTCCTCCTTCATCACAGCCCTTGGAAATCACTAATCTACGTTCTGTCTCCGTAGACTCGCCTATGAGCATTTCATATAAATGGAATCATATAGGGGCACTTGGGTGGCTGAGTCAGTTAAGTGTCCGACTTGGCTCAGGTCATGATCTCACTGTTTGCAGGTTCAAGACCCACATTAGGCTCTATGCTGACAGCATGGCACCTGCTTAGGATTCTGTGTCTATCTCCCTCTCTCTTTGCCCCTCCCCTGCTTGCACTCTGTCTCTCAAAAATAAATAAACCTTAAAAAAATTAAAGACAATCATATAATATATGGTCTCTCATGACTAGCTTCTGCCACTCAGCATGATGTGTTCAATAATCATCCATTCTGAGGGGCGCCTGGGTGGCTTAGTCGGTTAAGCGTCCGACTTTCGCTTAGGTCATGATCTCGCGGTTCGTGGGTTCGAGCCCCGCGTCGGGCTCTGTGCTGACTGCCAGCTCAGAGCCTGGAGCCTGTTTCAGTCTGTGACTCCCTCTCTCTCTGACCCTCCCCTGCTGACACTGTCTCTCTCTCTCTCCTAGAAAAAAAAAAAAACATTAAATAATAATAATAATAATCATCCATTCTGTGCTATGTACCAGTATTTCATTCCTTTTCATGGCTGAGTAAAATACCATTATATGAACATATCATATTTTTTAACCATTTGTCAGTTGGTGAATACTTGGGTTGTTTCCACATTCTGGCTATATGAACAATATTGCCATGAACACTCATGAGTATGTTTTTTTAACATAAAATTTTAATTTTCCCTAGGATTGGTGGGTTATTTCTGTTTACCATTGAAGGCAATGCCAGTTCAAAAAGCAAAGAATTCTCCACCAAAGTAACTAAGTTCACAGTGGAATGAGCTTCATTGAAGACAATAAGCTACCTGTCCCTGTGGTGGTGGAAGGGGAACCAGATGAGATTCTAGGTAGGCTATGTGGAATGTTAAACTAGCAAGAAACAGAAGTATAGGGTCTAGGAGCAAATAATCTAGAGCTTAACTACTTACACTTCTGCTCTTTGTCAGCTATGTGACTTTTGACAACCACATAATCTGGTTTAGTTTTTTAATTTCCTCATATTTAAAATAAAAGCACCTAACTCCCTGGGATTAAACTGCATGCTATACACAAAGCTCCTGACACAAGGCCTGGCATAGAGTAAATGCTCAAACAATACAAGCTACTATTATTACTATGATCATCATGAGACTTGAGTTTTAGAAATCCTGTTTTAAAATGCAAATTGAATATCCCTTTATCATTTTATTCTTCCACTCACTCACAATCTTTCCGTTTATCAGTTCCTCAATGTTTTTTTCTCCAAATACTTTTGCCCAAAATAAACACATTAAAAACAACCTGGAAAATAACCCAAGCTCTACAACAGTCCATAGAAAATTGGTTTGTTTCAGATTTAAAGAAATGAATTAAAAGATTAGTTTCTAGGGGTGCCTGGGTGGCTCAGTCAGTTAAGTGTCCAACTCTTGGTTTAGGCTCAGGTCATGATCTCATGGTTTTTGGGATGGAGCACCACTTTGGGCTCTGCACTGACAGTGTGGAGCCTGATTGGGATTCTCTCTCTTTTTCTCTCTCTCTCAAAATAAATAAGTAAACTTAAAAACAGAAAAAGATGAGTTTACAGCCAAGGTCTAACTCCTTGAGAGGAATCCAGTCTCCTTAGGTCAATGGGGCCATTGTTGGGCCGGATGACTTTCTAGATGAGCCTTCCAGCTTTCCCAGGAAGGAGCTCAAAGAGCTCAAGACTGCCCAAGGATTCAAAAGCAGTAAAACCATGGGTAACAATGACATTTTAACTATATTTATTCTTCCAATCCATGAGCATGGAATGTTTTTCCATTTCTTTGTGTCTTCTTCAATTTCCTTCATACGTTTTCTATAGTTTTCATCATACAGATCTCTTATATCCTTGATTAGGTTTATTCCTAGGTACTTTATGGTTTTTTGTGCAATTGTGAATGGGATCAGTTTCTTGATTTCTCTTTCTGTTGCTTCATTGTCGGTGTATAAAAATGCAACCAATTTCTGTATGTTGATTTTTGTATCCTGCAACTTTGCTGAATTCTTGGATCAGTTCTAGTAGGCTTCTGGTGGAGTCTGTCGGGTTTTCTATGTAGAGTATCATGTCGTCTGCAAAAAGTGAAAGTTTGACTTCTTTGCCAATTCTGATGCCTTTTATTTCCTTTTGTTGTCTGATGGCTGATGCTAGGACTTCCAGCACTATGTTAAACAACAGTGGTGAGAGTGGACAACCTTGTCGTGTTTNGGAAGGGAGGTGATGGGCATGGAGGAGGGCACTTGTGGGGATGAGCACTAGGTGTTATATGGAAACCAACTTGACAATAAACTATTTTTTAAAAAAGCAGTAAAGCCAGAGTCACAGTTAACAAAATAGGGTGGAGCGGGGACCTCAAACCTGGATCTAGAACTCTGCTGAGTGTGCTAAAAAATCAATAGTTCATCAAATGAATTCATGAGGTTGTTGAAATAATGCCAGCATTTCCTTCTTTAACAAAACATCTATGTATATATGCACATACATACAACATTAGTATATATTGCTTACAATATACCAGGCACCAATCCTGAGCACTTTCCGTGTGTTACTTGGCTCAAACCTCCTAACAGCCACATGAAGAGGTACTCTTGTTATTATTATTACTATGTCCATTTTACAAATGGGTAAATGAAGGCACAGAAAGATAAGTACCTGTCTAAGATGAGCTAGCTGATAAGTGGCAAAGTTGGGACTCCAGGGCTGGTCTTAGAGCCCATGCTGTCACCCACTGTGCTACGTTGCTACTAGCATCGAGAGAGGAAAACTGACAGCAACAGAAAACTCTACCTATTAAACATATACTTCCCCCCAGATTTCCTCCTTGTCGGATGCAAAATCTCCTGTGACCAGAAGAGAAGTCTCACATCCTAGACATCACTGAAGGAGTCTGAATCACCAGCAGGGAGTTCCATGGTATTCTCAGACCCAAAACCACAGCAGTGAGGAAAGCATCCTCTTGCAAGAAGCCCAGGATGCTCTCCCCATTACGGGTGCATCAGCTGCCCCAGTCCTTGGCCAATGCTCCACTTTACAGAGAGTGCTCCTCCGCTCTCCACTTCTTGCTGTTAGTTCACCTCAGCAGACTTCTGGTGTCTTCAACCCAATAACTCTGAGCTCATTCTGTCTACCCAGAGGCTGGTTGCCCTTGACCTGCACTCTGCCTCCAGCCACAAGCAGCAAGACCCTGAACCCCACAGATTAGTAATAGTGGCTCAGCCTCTTCTCTCCTGATGCTCTGGGGCTGGAACTGCATCCTCCTGTGCCCCTTTCACCTCATACGACACAACATCCTTTGCTTTGGCCTCCAGTCAACATGCAAATGAGCCAGGTCCTCACTCCAGTGGGCAGCTGGCTTCAGAACTGTCTCAGAAAAATATGTGCTCTGCTGCATCACATAATTCAATTAGCTTCCACCCATTGCAGAGATACTCTTAAGCTCAAAGAACCAAATGTCATCTTTGAAGAAAGCATTTGAAATTGCCCACATTCAGCATCATTAGGTTATTTCTAAACGTCTCCAAAACTATGTTTGCATATTTTACTTCTATGTGACTGATTTAACTCATACCCCAAACCCACTTTATGGTTTAAAAGAATCAGGGTACCCGGGTGGCTCAGTCAGTTAAGCATGCAACTCTTGATTTTGGCTCAGGTCATGATCTCATGGTTCCTGGTATACTGGCAGCTTGGGATTCTCTCTGCCCTTCCCTCTCTGCCCCTCCCCCACTTGCGCACACACACGCGCACACACACACACACGTGCTCTCTTGCTCTCACTCTCTCTCAAGATAAATAAATAAACTCAAGATTAATAAATAATCTCTCTCAAGATACATACATACATACATACACACATACATACATACATAAAAGTATGATACTAAGACATTTTAAATTATTTACATCAGTGGCTCTCAAAATTTAGTGTAAGATACACANTTACTGATGCCCCCCATCCCACCTGTCACCCGCCCCCCCCCATTTATTTGATGCAGGTGGCCTAGTGCTTTGAGAAATACTGCAACAGAGTAAGCAAGGGAGTCTGTGAACAGGATTCAAGGGTCTACAAACTTGGATAGGAAAAAAGCTTTACATCCTTGTTTTCAATATCTTCTCACTAAAATTTAGTGTCTCCCTCAATAACGAACACAGGCAACAGACCATAGTTGTATTAACAGTGCCTGTGAGTTTGTCACCAGAACAAGTCACAGATATTTTTATATCACCAAGCTTTGCAGGCATGTCAAAACATCTTTTACAGTTCTTCAAAATTATACTTGTTATGAAACTTGCTGCTATATCTCATCAGTATATACTTTTAAAAGCGCATTGCAAATTTTGTTTTATTTAGTATTTTGATCATTGTAATTTAATAGAATTGGCTGTCTTTGTAATCCAACACATATTTTTATGCATTTAAAAATGTTATTCAGAAGAGAGGTCAATAGGTTTCACCAGATTACTAAAGGGTTTCTTGCGTTTAAAAAAAAAAATTAGGGGGGCGCCTGGGTGGCTCAGTCAGTTAAGCATCAGACTTCAGCTCAGGTAATGATCTTGCAGTTGGTGAATTCAAGCCCCATGTTGGGCTCTATGCTGACAGCTCAGAGTCTGGAGCCTGCTTTGAATTGCGTCTCCCTCTCTCTCTGCTCCTCCCTTGCCCTCCACTCATTCTCCGTCTCTCTCTCTCTCAAAAATACATAAACATTAAAACAAATTTTTAAAGAAGTTTAGGAACCTCTACTCTCAGACTTCCCCCTCACCACCTAGATGTTTATAGAAGTTGGAGGATGATGGTACCCTGACTCAAGACAAGCCAATCAATTGGTTGGGTTGAGCCAATCAGGCTCTCCCTCTTGAATTAATTGACAGCACCATTGTCAGTGGGGGCGGATTCTGGGGCTAAGGTGTGTGTAGAATCAGACCTGCAGTGAGCTCCACTGAAAGCACAGAGAGAAGTGAAGAGGCTAAGAGAGCTGGCCCACAGAAAGGATCCAGCAGGCACAGCAAGGGAGGCAGATATTTGCTCCATGAGCTCCAATCTATGATCCAAGAGGGTCAAAAGAGTAAGACCATTCCAAATGCCCCATGGCTCCCTGCTTTCCCTGCCCTGGACATTCATGAGATTCTCACTTTATAATCTATTTCCCTTCCCTCTCCTAGTTGGTGTTTCTGCTCCTCATAACTAAGGCCTTGACTACAAATGCCTGTGTGCCCCTTATTACTCATTTCAGTGCTTGTCCATGTTCACCACATCATCACTTAACCACATGGTAGCAAAGAATCTGTGTGTTCTGGTCAGACTTCCTAAGGGAATCCTCAGCCAATCTCTCATCCTAAGAACAAAAGCAAGTGGATTTGCCTCTATGTGCCTTGCTCCCTTACCTGGAAAATGTGGACATTAACAGTATCAACCTAATATGAACAACAAATGAATTAGTATATGTAAAATATATACCTGGTAGTGAGCAAGTGCTCGGTAAATGCATGAAATTATGATGCTCATTGTCCCCAAGTTACAGACCTTGGACTCTACACAGTCTGCACCTGCTCACCTCGTTTTTCAGCACAGCCTTAATCAGAGCTAACAGTGATGTACAGGCCTAGTTTGGGCCCAGGCGTATTCACAAATTAGCATTCTCCATCAGCAACCTTAGACTTGCTCTTTGTAAAAAGTTTCCTTAGTAGGATTGTGAAGGTTCCCTCTTGGAGTCCTGTTCAATTATTAGAATGGATTTACTTACTTATGAGATAATTATTTCTCTTATGCTGAGGCTACTCTGCTTGTCTGGGCGAAATTACACCACATCTCCACTACTATTGGGCAAATGGCTCAAACCCATGCTAAAGCTAGGATCCCTGCCACAAGCACTGGGCTGGATACAGGTGAGGAGTTGCATACCTTCCGGGGAGCACGGTCACAAATGTACCTCTGAACTGAATGCTGAAGCTCTGAAAAAGGACAGCCACCTCTTTAGGTTAACCACCTGACCATGCACATCTCCATGCTGTGACCCTGGGTGCTTCCTCTCCTACAAATGCTGTCTAGCACCAGGCTCTCAGCACAAACACACAGTGCAGAAACTGCTGCTGCTTCCTGGATGCACATCTACCCTTGGGGCTGTCAGAGATACAGATGTACAGGAAGCCTGTGCCATGGGTCCAATTCCAGATCTCAGGTCTATTTGGCTTAAATTCTATACCTCTATCATTGACATACTCATCAGGGAAGTCACTTGGACTTGATGTGGAATGCTAGAAAAGCTTGTCTGTGATTTTTTATTTTTTCCTAACCATCAGGCAGTTTCAGTGCTGCCTTGGGGTTTAGATTTTTTTAAGTGACTGATAGGGCAGGGTGGGGGGTGCACTTCTAAAATTCAACTAGACTAAGGGGTGCCTGGATGGCTCAGTCGGTTAAGCCTCTGACTTTGGCTCAGGTCATGATCTCGTGGTTTGTGGGTTTCAGCCCCGCATCAGGCTCTGTGCTGACAGCTAGATCAGAGCCTGGAGCCTGGTTGGGATTCTGTTTCTCCCCCTCTTTCTGACCCTCCCCTGCTCATGCTGTGTCTCACTCTCTCTCTCTCTCTCTCTCTCTCTCTCTCAGAAATAAATAAAAAACATTAAAAAAATAAAAAATAAAAAAATTTCAATGAGACTAAGGTCCTCAATTCAAAGAAGATTAATAATATGATCAACCTGGATAAAAGCCAGTCTAATGCTTAAAGTCTGCAAAGATTGTGAAACCCCTCCATCCCCTTATTGTACTTTTAATCATGTGAACATATGAAAGGTTATTAGAATAACTAATAATATTAATAACAGTGAGTGTTTAATAAATAGTAATGTCCCACACACCTTCTAAGTGTATGTGCTAGTTCATTTTACTTTCACAAAAGATGAATTTGCTATGTTCGTTTCCCCACACCATGGCCACAGATGATGCTCCTGACTGTGAACTCCATCAGCATGAGTGTTAGGGGAAGGAAACGCTGAGCAGAGCCCCCAGCCAAAGCACTACAGACATGTAATGAGATCAACAAGTCACCCTGTCCTTTGTTAGGCCAGAGAGGTTTAAATAACTGTTACTGCAGCACAGTGCAGCCCGACCTGACTGCTACACGGTAGGATCCTTATGTTAGAGGTTCTCAGACTGGCTGCATGACAGAATCATAGGCACAGATTCAAAATAATAATGTCTGGACCCATCTCAAAGCAAAGTGGTAAGTAAGACAGGATCACTCTGTAGATAGTGAGACAATATAACCATCAATATATGGACTGGGTACGTGGGGAATTTTTCAGACTGAGGTTTGGAGGGAGAGAGAAACAGCAATGAGCTGATGCATAGATAGAATAATTTAATGATTTTAATGACCGTTTAAGACAACAGTGGCTTATAGGTACCTCTAAGTACCAAATGGTATATTTATTAAATAACAATAAGGAGTATTGAGGTGTCTAAGTTGGTTGTGATTATTCAGGGAAATGTGACAGCTTTCCTGATCTACCAGCAGATACTCCTATCCCAGCCAGTTTAATTAACTTTTGTCATGTGGTTCACTGAGTCTAGAAATGCAAAATTATCTGACTGTGTCCAGAGATTTGTCAAACATAACCTGAAAAAAAAAAAACTACTTTTCATTTACTATACAGAGAGAAACAGAGGAGGAAGGAGGAATTCAAAAACAACATAAATGTATCACTTCAATTCCATTTTCCTAGAGCCACCCTTTGTTTCAAAAACAAAGAGAAATTAGTTGGACATGTGACAAACAGACAAAAACCCAAAATAATGAAAACTTGCTCTGGAAAAAAAAATCCCCATTATTAGTATGCCTGGGGAGATCGCATCTACGAAGCAGCTGGGCTCGGCTAGTCCCCAAAGATAAGCAGAGAGGAGGAAAGCAAAGGCTGTTACAGAGATGGTGCCGCTGATACCCGGAAGAAAGCCACCCTCTTGATAATTGGCTAAGATTTTAAAATTAAAATACTGCTCATTTGGCTGACCCAGATTGCAGAATTACAAGTGCATACAAATTTGCCTTTAGTGGGAAAGACGTTTCTGTGCAAAAAGATGGGCTTCAGGTGCCTCTTTTGAAGTTGAACACTCAAAGCTATTCCAATCCCATCTTCCACCTCTGGATCAACAGCCTTGCACTGATGGCATGAACAACAGAGGACAGCTTCCCTAGATTTTCAGCTTGCTACTGAATCCTACCTGAACTCAATGAAGAGGAAGCCAGAGACCTGTAGCTCCTTCTCAGGAGCTCTGAGAAAGGGCTGAAAGGGGTCAGAGAGACAAGGACCCTGTTTATAAATGGCCCATCAATTTCTGCAACACATTTGCCTGTGAAATATATACGCATGGCTTCTAAAAACTAGAATCACAAGCAGTCCTTGGGAAGTGCAACAGTCTAGTAAGACAAAGGCTAGGGCTTTCAAAAAAATGTTTTGAAAGGAAGAAACTTTTCCTGCTAAGTACCCACCCCAACAGACACATACCCCTGGCAGACACAGTTAATCAATCATAGCTGTCATTCCCACTGAGTCAGATGTGGGCAGAATCCTCAACATCATATTCCAAGTATTCGCTACCAGTCAATTCAAGTTAGCACTTACAATGAGTGCTATGATCTCCATCTCTGAATTTGAGATTAGGCAGAACTTCTGATGCATAGAGGGAAATCCAAGCACATGCCAAGAATTGCATGAGGCAAACACTGTTGGCTGCCTACCCAACAGCCATTCACCCTTCCTGAAAACACTCCAATTTTGCTCAGGTAGCTACTCTCTCTTTACTTGGCCATGTGCCTCAAGAGAGGTGGACCCCAGCTCTCCTCCCAGGAAGTAAATTATGCATGGTCTAAGCCAATCACAGTGTTCCATTTCCTCTGCCAGTGGCACAACACCAGTCAATGAGACCTGATGGGAGGCTCAGGAGAGCATCTGGGAAAGGTTTTCTTTTACCCAGAAAGGAAAGAAGAGATAGAAGAAGGGGAAGGAAAGGACAGAAGGAGGGAAAGGAAGAGAGGGAGGGAAGGAGAAAGAAAGAGAGGAAAGAAGGAAAGGAAGGGAGGAGGGGAGGAAGAAGGAAAGGGATAGAGAGCAGGCTTCTCTTCTGCAGGACACTCCTATTTGGATGTGGTACTTGGATCATTTTGCTACCAAGGGAAAGGCAAGGCTGAAAGATAAGTCATTATGCAAAGATTGTAACAGTAAAATGATACGAACAAACATGGATTTTTCACCCACTTCAGGACTTCTAATTATGGAAAATAAGGAATCTTATTTACTTTTCAAACTAGCTGAGTTAGAGCTTTTGTTTCTTTCTGCTAAAAATTCCCAACTAATACATAGAAGAGGCTCTGGGCTGATGGGCAGAGGAGAATCCCAGTAAGGAGACCAACAGCCACAAAAGGTAGAGAAAGCAGCACCGCCAGTTGCAGATGTCAGCAAGCAAGGGGCCTGCTCATTACATGAATGTGAGTTCCAGACCAAGCAAGGCAGGCTACCTATCTAGGAAAAGCCCAATTAAAGAGTAGAGTCAGGACTGCAGCCCAGAAGGTCAAAGATAGCTCCCCAGGTTCCACAACTAGAGACAAAGTAAATACAGAGAAGAGGAAGGCACTACCTTCCTCCAATCAATCATGTAAGGCCAAGTGCCCCTCCCTTACAATGTCACAAGGGAGGCTGGTTATTCTTATCTTGCAGCTGAGGAAGCTGAGGCATAAAGAGAGTAAATGACTTCCCCCAGGTCACCAGGTAATCAACAGCAGGGCTGGGATTTGATCCCGGGTCTGACTGTGAACAAAGTTTCTTCTATTGCATCACGCTACCTTCCCAAGAAACAAGGTAGGAGCTAGAAAGCAACACTGAGGATCACCTGGTCCAAAGCTTTGAACTTGAGCTTCGTTAGTACCCTGTCTGGTTATAGTATCAGCCTGGCTTAAAACTGCTGCTGGTGAGGGCCATGGATTCCTGCGGAGGAAGAAGAGAAATTTGGGACCAGCAGCCAGATCCATTAATGGTGCTTAGAGGACGCAGACCCCTCTACAGGCTCTGTCACTAGTAGCAAAATACACTGACCCCTCAGACTGTCACTTGTAGTGACACTGAAGAAGCAGCCTAGAGTGGTCTCTGCCTGGAATCTACTTGCCAGCTGTCAATGTGTAGAGGCCACTAACACAGACACATCAAGGCCATGAGTTTATTGAGGACCAATGTTGAAAGGTGATGTAGAAGTTAACAAACAGATCTAGAGTCAGAAAGGTAAATAAGGTATCCATTTCCCATTGCTGCTGTAACAAATTACAGTAAACCTAGTGGCTCAAAAGAACACAGCTATTCTCCCACCGATCTGAGGGCCAGAAATCCAAAACAACTTCCACTGGCCAAAACCAAGGTGTTGGGCCCCACTCCCTATGGGAGGTCTTTTTTTTTTTATTTTTTTTTTTAATGTTTTACTTATTTCTAGGAGAGAGAGACAGCGTGAGCAGGGGAGGGTCAGAGATACAGGGAGTCACAGACTGAAACAGGCTCCAGGCTCTGAGCTGGCAGTCAGCACAGAGCCCGACGCGGGGCTCGAACCCACGAACCGCGAGATCATGACCTAAGCGAAAGTTGGACGCTTAACCGACTAAGCCACCCAGGCGCCCCTGGGAGGTCTTGAAGGAACTTCATTTCCTTGCAGTTTGAAGCTTCCAGAGATGCTTTCTTAACATTCCTTGGTTCATGGTCTCTTGATCCATCTTCAAAGCCAGCAGCACGACTTCAAATCTCTACCTCTGTTGTTATCACCTCATTTCTCTCCTGCAGTCAAACCCCCCTCTCCTAAAAACGCTAATGGGGAGCCAGGGAGCCTGGAGCCTGCTTCTGATTCTGTGGCTCCTTCTCTTTCTGCCCCTCCCCTGCTCATACTCTGTCTCTTTCAAAAATTAATAAACACTAAAAAACAATTTTTTTACGATGCTAGTGATTATATTTAGGGCCCTTCCAGAGACCAAGGGAAACCTTCCCAGCTCAAGAGCCTTAATCACATCTGCAAAGTCCCTTTTGCCATATAAATTAACATTCTCAGATTCCAGGGATGAAGACCTATCTTTGGGTCCATTATTTGGCCTATCACAGGTAACAATACTGACTCTACCACTTATTAGCCATGTGATTTGGGGACACTTCCTAAATTCCTCTAAGTCTCTGTTCTTTTATCTGTCAAATGGGAAAATAATGAAACCTACCTGATAGGATTATTGTAAAAATTTAGAAAGAATGCATGTTATGTCTTAGCACAGTGCTTGCTTTGCAAATGGATGTCACTGTTAGTGGAAAGAACTCTGCATTTGAAGCCATTGCATTCTGAGTTCTAATCCCAACTCTCCCACATGTCCACTCTTCCATCTGTATGTCCCTGGAAAATAAAATCATCTCTCTGAGCCATTCTGCATCTAAAGAATGAGGATATTAAACCACCCTACTCTGAGTACAGTTTAGAAAAAGAAATTATACTGCCATGTGTAATGAGCTAACACAGTGTTGGAACCACTAAAAAATAAAGGAAAGAGGGGAATCTTTCCTTTCCTGCATAGCTCAGTCGGTTGAGCACCCGACTCTTCTGATTTTGGCTCAGGTCATGACCTTACAGTCATGAGAGCAAACCCCGATTCAAGCTCCGCTTAAGATTTTTCTATCTCAGGGAGGCTGGGAGGTTCACTCAGTTAAACATCTGACTCAGGTCATGATCTCACAGTTTATGAGTTCAAGCCCCACATCGGGCTCTGGGCTGACAGTGCAGAGTCTGCTTGGGACTGTCTCTCTCTCTCTCTCTGCCCCTCCCTTGCTTGTGTTCTCTCTCTCTCAAAATACAATAAACTTTAAAAAAAAAAGATTCTCTCTCTCCCTCTCCCTCTGTCCCTCTCCCTCTCCCTCTGTCCTTCCTCTGCTTGCTAGCTCTCTGGATCTCTCTAATAATAATAATAATAATAATAATAATGAGTGGCAGGAACAATAACAAAATTTAATGGCCATTTTTTATACGGCAGGCACAGTTCTGTGTTCTCCACATGGGTTTCCTCATTTAATCTTCACAACTGCCCTATGAAACAGGAACAATTGCCATCCCATTTTGCAGATGAAGAAACAGACATATAAAGGATCAGTAATTTGCCCAAGGTCACACAGCTGAAAGTGTTTCTATTAGTTTCCTAGGGCTAGTGTAACAAATTGCCACAAACTGGGTGGTTTAAAACAGCAGATATCATTCCTTTCACATTTCCGGAGGCCCAAAATTAAGGTGCTGGAAGGGCTCTAGGAAAGGACCCTCCCCCTATGTGGGATCTAGGAAAGGACCCTCCCTTGACTCTCCCAGCTTCTGATATTGCCAGCAGTCTATGGCGGTGCTTGGTTTTGAACACATCCCTCCAGTCTCTGCCTCCATCACCTCATGGAGTGAGGTCTTCAGGGCGAGCAAGCATTTCCCCTGGTCTCCTGCCTCTGAGCAGCCCCAAATGTGGGGGTGGCTAATGCCTTGTGGTCACGAAAGGCCCCAGGGCAAAAACAACCCTGGGAACAGACCCTCCCCACTAGCACAGGCTCTGTGAGCCTCATGTTTCACTCAAAACTGATTTTACTTCAAACTAAGGCTGGGCCCCATTATCATTACTTAATGTCAGTGTAACGGCAGCGTGATACCCAGGCTTTTCTACGATATATCATCCCTACAGACTTGGATGCTAGCAGGACACAGCAGAAATACAGCATCCCAACTTCCCAATGTGCTCTTGGCCATCAATATTGATGGTGTGTCATCAATCAAACCCGGCAAGCTTTTACATGCTCTCATTTTTAACCAAGCCTTACCATGCATTACAATGGAATATTTAAAACCATGTACACATTTTATCAAGCCTTCGTGACCACTAAATGCTCTCTGGTTTGCAGCTCCAAATATTATTCATTGCATCTGGAGAGGTGGTGTGCAAAAGCAAAGAAACTGTACAGGAACACAGTGTGATTAAGGACAAGATGGAAGAAAGATACCACTGGAATCTGCTGCCTGATCCAGCCCTGCACTCCAGACCAGGCCACCAACCATGGACTCATACCCCCTTCCACCTGCTTCCTTCTAAGCCTGAACAGATGCCTGGTTTGAATCCCAGCTGTCAGTTGAGCTTGGCCAGGCTGTTTTGCCTCTACTAGCCTCACTATCCTCATCTGCAAAATGGGGATGCTTCTATCTATCTTGGGAGATTCTAAGGACGTAATCAAGTCCTGCAAATACACAGGAATCAGCTCCAGTGTCACCTTTGCAGTGAAGCCTTCTCTGACCACCCCCCCTTTTTAAATTTATTTAATTGCCACCATTCCCCATGCTAGTCATGCCCAACCCTTCTTACCAGGTGCCATTTTTCTTGCACTCACCACCTGCTCACAGACTCTCTGACTCACTTATGTATCATATGAACGATCTGTTTCCCCACACCAGAGTGCAACTTCAGCAAAGGTGGGATTTGTGTCTGTTTGGTGCACTGATTTACTCCCAGTTCCCAGAACAGTGCCTGGCACACAGTAGCTGTGCTCAAAAAATGTCTATTGACTAAGTGAATAAAGCACATAGCAGGCCCTTGAAGAGTTCACATTTGCTGGGTGTAGACAAACTGAATCTCATGAACAAGTACAGCAATGGCAGCACATGGGTGTCCAGAGCTGATGCCGTGAGGGACGCTGCAGTGAGCTATGTGTGCATTACCCCCACTAATATGGGGAGGCAGCTGGCTGTCTCCCATGTTGTAGATCAGGGCCCCTGGAGTTCCTGTCCTGCACCTGCTGCACAGTCACTGTGTGACCCTGAGCAGGTCTCTGACTCCTGGACTTTCTCCTCCTTGGCCCCTTCCTCTGTGTTCCCACAGGACTCTGTCATTGTCCCTTTGTATCAGAGACCACACTCCTCATAAATTCTCTCTCCTGAACCACCTGGCCTCCACGCAGGTAGATGCCATGACTTACACACCTCTGTGTCCTTACCACCTGGCTATAATGTCCCATATATGTAGGATGAATACATTAATGAAGTAAAATGAGGAACTCAAACGAGAATCAGAGACAGCAAGAAGTGACAGGTATATGGCCCTTCCTCTCCCCAACCCTGGTACACAAAACTAGTGAACTCTCATACCCTTTATTTCTAAGCATGGACTCAGCCTCAGAATCCCTCTTCAGACCTCACTGCAAACAACCAGTCCCAAACCACAAGAGCTGGCAGAACACACATATCAGCCATCCCCAACACAGAGACGGTTGCAAAAAGATCACCAAACCTAGTCCCTGTTTCATGAAAACATACTCTACCTTTCCCACTCTCTCTGAAAGAGCTGTGCCATATGAGAGTCCCAGCCATGGGATGTGTGTGGCTGTGATGGACACCATGTCCAACAGCACCCGCATGGAAGTTTCCATCCTCCTATCTCCCCTCTGTGGATTGACGCAGACAAACACCATGATCTTCAAGAACTCATGTGGAAAATAGTGAAGCCACAAGATAAAAGAAGCCTGGAGCCCCAGGCCACCTCTTGGAGGAGAGCCACCTGCCAACCAGGAAGGCTCACTGGCAAGGGCCAAAAATAAATACTAACTGCATATCTGGCACGGTTCGATCTGAAGTTATGTTGTGTGATACAAAAGATAGCTTTACCTAAATTAATACACCGGGGGGAGGGGGGTTAGGTTTTTTTCTCAAAATCTCTCTTCTAGTTCCACATTTCTATAGTTTAAAATGTTTCCATTTGTTATCTAATTATCCAAATGGCATTTGCTAGTAGCTTAATGAGGCATGTGGACTTCTAGGTGTTTTATATTATGTTAGGGGGTACTATATGCTCAGGAAATACACTTTTAACTCTGGAAAACACATACAGAATTGTAAGATGTAATGCCTATCCTCAAATCACAGATCATCTTCTCGGGAAATAAGATATATCCACGTGAAATAACTGGCTATCTCAAAAGGACTATTTCAAGAAATACAGCAACAGATGACATGATCAATGAAAAGTAATACAACCACCTCACCACCCATGTTCCTTCGGTAAGTTACTCCCTGCCACCAACACACCAGACCTCCCTTCCCTCCTTCAGTAACACACACACAACAATTGCATCCATCTCCTCAGACTGAGGAAACTTTAAGTAAATACGAGTGATGGGCTTATCACAGTAACCGGTACAAAGCAAGTGTTCTACAAATGTCAGCCTCCATTTGTGACAGGAATGATAAATCACTGTGAGCCAGAACAGCAGAAGATGGGTGTGGTTATGGCCAAGAAAGAATATGATGGGGGAAGGAGGGAAGAATAAGACTATTCAGGAAACAAGGAAGAAATCAGCCTGGATATGTTATAGAGATTTTGAAGCAAAGGAGAATTCCTACCAGGACTAGATTCAGAAGGTCCTTATGTTCTAGAATGAGATATCAGTACTTTGGCTTCTTTTTTGTTGTTGTTGCTGTTAAGTTTATTTATTTATTTTGAGAGAGAGAGACTACACATGGGGGAGGGGCAAAGAGAGGGAGAGAGAGAATCTCAAGCAGGCTCCACACTATAACCACAGAGCCCAATGCTGGGCTCAAACTCATGAACCATGAGATTATGACCTGAGCCAAAATCAAGAGTTGGGCGCTTAACCAAATGAGGCACGCAAGCACCCCTTCGGCTTCTTTTTTGGAAAAGTGCATGATGAAGGAAGGGAGGAAGGGCAGATATATGGCTGAATTGATGAAGGGATGAAGGAAATAGAGAAGAAGGCAAAAAGGAAGTCAGGAGGAAAGAAAGGGGGCAGAGAAGGGGGAAAGAAGGAAAAAAGATCTGCCATTTGGGATCTGGCAATGGAGCATAGTAGAAAGAACTCATGATACAGAAGGGCAAAGACCTGGGTGGACACTTCAACTCTGCTTTCTCTTATTATGTGATTTTGAATTAATTGCCATCTCTCAGTAAACCTCAGTTTCCTGCTATAACAAAGGGGTCATAATCCCCACATGCTGCTCCATGAGAATGAACTAGAGTAAGCTACACGGGGCCTGGCACAGGATCACAAGGCAAGTTCAGCCAGTCCTGCATCAATTCAGCATTTATGCAGCACCCAGGAAGGCTCTACAGTAGGAATGAAGTTGTGTTCCACAAATATTAGTCTTCCCTTCCACATACTATTTAAAAGCCATGCTTACCAATACAATAGCCCTGAAAACCTAATTCCCAGCCAGGGCTTGGCAAGGACCCAACTGGAACCAGTCAACAGGAACAAGAATAAAAGCCCAGAAAACGCCACCATTTCACTGAGTCCTGAGCAGTGTTTTGAGTCGTCACACATCTCTATTAGGGGGAAGACCTGGGAGGCGGTCCATTGTAGTCACGGGCTCCCCTCACCCCACGGAATGGAAACGTGCCCTGGTGTAAGAACACTCCTTTCCACACATACATGTCTACACTTGACTCCCTTCCTGTCATCAAGAAAAGAATAACCTACCCTTCACAATTTCTCAATCATGCTGAAATTCCTGCCCAGCGCTTTCAGCATTGAAGACCTGGGGAGGGAAGAGCCTGTCTAGTGGAATGAGGAACAATGGTTACAGAACTAGCTAGGTTCATAGCCAGCTCTCCTGTGGGTTGTGTGTGCCGTTCTCATCAGTTGTCTTGGCTGAAGAAACAGTCCTCTTTTCAGAAAGCAAGAGTTAGACTGCCTGCTGCTGCCCTACCAATGGAGAGGTTCTGGGGGCTGAGAGCTCTTCTGACCACTTCCCCTCAAATCTGGAGAAAATGCATCCTGCTGCGAGGTGGCCGCCCCTGCCTGTGGCTGTATAGAGGTAACACTCACTGTAGGACACCAGAGGCCAGAAAGTTCGCGGGGTTTCTTGATGGTTTGTTTGTATCCCTGAAATGCCAGAGGTGTCAAGAGCAGTGTGGGGGGAAGGGAACAGGACAGAAACAGGGGAAGAGCAGAACCTTCTGTAAAACCATCAGGACAACAGAGACATGAGTGGGAAAGAAAAGAGGAAGCAAGCGCTGATCCTCAGTGAAGCTGGAGACTGAATAGTCACAGCCTAGCAGAGCAAGGGCTCCAGTGGCAACAGACTTCAAGAACTTGTAGGCTTCTGTCCAACAATTGTCTTTTCAGGGCCAGCCACATAATTTGCAGGACCCAGTGCAAAATGAATTGAAGGGTGGGCCTCTTCCTCAAAAAGCAGAAAACTAGGATGTTAATGGCACTAAAATATAAAGCTCTTTCCTTTCTTCCATGATCTTTCTCTCAATTTGTCATGGTGCTTTTTATATGCTATTTAACATCATTCTAAGTAAAGAAAAATTAAAATTTTAACTTATTGGCATGAATTTTACCATTCATCTTTGTATTGTGCGGTGCCAGTTTAAAATGCAAATATGGGAGCGTTTAAACTTGTATGTGGATTCGCAAAAATTATACAATTCGTATTCCATAGCTTGTACATGTAATTTCATTTCAATTTCATTCTCACCATAACTGTGGAAACAATGCACCAAACCAACTCAACTAGTTTTATTTCACTTCACAATAAGCACACTTTCTACCAACACTTTGTCTCTGGCTTACTGTGAATATGGAGGGACTCGAAGGGGAAAGAACTATGGGTTGCACAATCCTTTGCTCTCCTTTCTATACCATCATTTTCAGTGTAGTGGTTGCCTAATACAGGGAAGTAACATGAATAAGAAAGAAAGGATGTGATAGGGCTCCTTGGTCACTCATGTTCCTTAGAACACAATTGCACTCCTTCTGTTGTTCAAAGCAAGTTCTGGAATGGAAAGTGTGGCCTCCTGTGAGGCTTCAAGATAGCGACAGCAGAGCACCAACCCAAGTGGGGAGCCTCTGAATACAGCACACCACATGACTGCTTGCCTGTTAGTTAATGAGATTCTCCAGGGAGCCCTGGTCAACCCAGCACTCTGTCCTCCCAGATGACTGGATTCAGTATCCTATGTGCCCCATGGTATGCTTTCTATACTCAAGGTATTTACTTATGAGTGGGGTGAACAGTGTTCCCTCAAAAGATATGGGCAAGTCCTAACCCCCAGTACCTATGAATGTGATCTTGTTTGGAAACAGGATCTTCACAGATTCGTTAAGAATCTCTCGATGAGATCAAGTTGGGTTTAAGATGGGCTCTAAATTCAATGACTAGTGTCTCCATTGAAGAAAAGAGAGAGAGAATTGAAACACAGACACAAAGGAAAGACACAGGGGAAAAAGCTAGATACAGAGATTGGAGTGATGTTACCACCTGCCAAGGAACATCAAGTCTACCAGAAGGTAGAAGATGGCAGGAGAATTCTCCCCTAGAGTCTCAGGAGGAAGGATGGCCCTGCCAACACCTTGACTTTGGACTTCTAGCCTCCAGATCTATGAGACATCTGTAGTAGTCTGTTCTGGCAGCCCTAGAGAACTAATATACTCATGCCTTTCCTTCTGCCTGGGCTGCCTTCTCCACCCCACCGACCCCCACCACATACATCATGTTATTATATAGAAAGCACTTAGCAGAGCTCATGGCACGTTGTTTTTGTTTGGTCAATAGTAGCTAAGATATAATCTCCAAAAGCACAAGGACTTGTCTTTCATGATTCTGTGTCCTTGCCAAACACACAGAACAAGTACATAGTGTTTTGTTTTGTTTTGTTTTTTCAAACAAGATCACATTCACAGGTACTGGGGGTTAGGACTTGGTCATATCTTTTAAGAGAACACTTCACCCCAGTATGTTAAGTATGTGCCAACACACAGAAGAGACTTGACACATAGTTGTTAAATCAGTGAGTGAATGAATGAATAAATTTTCCTTTCATGTTCAACACAGGTTTGACCTTTACTAAACAAGTTTTCATAACATCCTGTAAATTAAACCTATCTTTATACATCTCATAGTGCTATTAGAGTTTATTCACTGATTCATTCATTAATTGAGGACCTACTATGAGCTTGGCCCTATTCAAGATGCTGTAGCTGCAGTAGCAGACAAGACAAGTGGAACCTCTGATTTCATGGGGTTTATGTTTGGATGGGGGAGACAGATGATATACAAGGAAACAGAAAATAATGTAACAGAATTTCAATCAGTGATAAGCACTATGGGGAGGAAAGGATTTATATGAAGACAATAGCGGGAAGGCAGCAGCTATTTTAGATATAATGAACATGGAAGAAATTGCTGAAGAGAAGACACACTATTTCAGACCTGAATAAAGTGTGCAGACATGCCACACTAAAGGCTGAGGAAGAGAGTATCCCAGACAGAGGGCAGAGCAAGTGCAAAGACCCTACAGCTTGGCAGGTGGAAAGACCAACAACAATACCATGTGGTTACAACACAGGAGCTGATGGGAAACTGATAAAATATGGTCAAAAGGAGAAATAGGAGCCAGGTCATGTAGAGTCTCATAAGCAATGTCAAGGAGTTTATATTTATTCTAAGACATTGGAAGTTTAGAGCAGGGGGCATTTTTTTCTGATCTAAGTCAGAAAAAAGCTGTGCAGAGAATAGATTGAAAGCTATGCAGGGTAGGAATAGAATCAGAGACCTGTTGGGCTGCCTGGGTGGCTCAGTAGGTTAACTGTCCAGTTCTTGATTTCAGCTCAGGTCGTGAGTTTGAGTCCTGCATCAGGATCCTCTCTCTCTCTCTCTCTCTCTCTCTCTCCCCCTTTTTCTCTCTGCCCCTTCCTTGCTTGTGTATGCTCTCTCTCTCAAAATAAATAAATAAACTTAAAAAAAAAAAAAGAATCAGAGACCTGTTAAAAATCCTTTGCAACTGTTCAGTCAAGAGGGTATGATAGCATGAATGAGCCTTTGTCGAATAAATTTTAAAAGGAGCAGTTTTGCACACAGTTATTCCCATGAAAGAAGGTTTTAAACAAAACTGTGCTTATTTAACCTGACCATGCTGTATTGAACAATCCACATGCCCTGCCCATCAGCGGTCAGACTGACTCAAGGCTGGTGCTCCAAGGTGCACTAAATCCTCCAATAAGATGTTGTCTTCACCTGCCTCCTGATTTACAGTGTAGTAAAATATAAAAGAGCACCTAAGCTCCTAGAAGCGTCCTCCCCATTATTCACCTGGTAGTCAACCCAAGTTGTTTTTGGCCTGGCTATTGCCAACCACAAATGGCAGAAAATATAGGTGCCACAAAAGCTTCCTGTGGATAAAATGCGGAAGATCTCAGATACTCCTTTCTGGGTTGTGATCCCACCTACTGTGGGACAGGCTATAATAGGGTGTAGCTTCACTGTGCAGTTACTCATGAGATAAGTAACCCACCACATGTGTCCCTGAACTGGTTTGGAGCTGAATGACTAACGAGACGTTTTGTATGGGTTTTGAGATTCAGAAGTTCACCACGCAGGATTTAATCTGCCTGAAAGCTTCCTCTCTAACAGGTTGGACTGGACAAACACTCACAGAAGCCACTCTGAGTGGGATATAAAGATAACATGAGCTGGTGCCTCCCTCTCTTGTATTTTTTAGGGTGTCTTTTCCCAGAGTTTGTATCACAATCTTCAGGCATGTTAGAATCCCACTTGGAATAAAGCAATACTTTATTCTAACACCCTACCCTGTCAGATAAGAGGGTCATGATGCAAAAGCAAGTCAACAAGATCCCATTTAACAACTCATGGAGGAAATATAGTTTTACAGGTTATGTAGCACCCAATACTTTGGTTAATACATAGTAGAAACCTACATAATTAATAAGTAATGAATGCTGTTAGTTCACAGCTTCTGAGACTAAAAGCAGAACATACGAGTCTCTTAACCATGTATGTTCCTAGCATGTGAATATCTGCACTGTGGGTAAAGGACTGCAAAATGGTAAGATCATGGGATTAAGATGAACTCATCCATGAATCAGATTTCCATAGAGCATCAAGAAGTCAGAGAAGGGAACCGAGTCTGTGGAGAGCTGGCAGCCTGTCTGGTGATCAGCTAGCCTGGGATGGCCTCACTCACATATCTGGTGGTTCACTAGCCATTGGGAGGATTTCAGAGATAACTGGGCCACAGGTCTCTTATCTATTTGGCCATGCTGGCCACCCTTCTTGCCACATGGCCATGACAAGTTTTCAAGAATGCAAGGCCCAGGCTTGGAACTGGCACACTCTCACTCCCCTAACACTATATAGGCCAAAGCAAGTTATAGGCCAACCCAAATTCCCAGAATTCCCACAGACAAGAAATTCCTGGTATCACTTCTTGATGGAAGAATCACAAAGTCATATCACAAGGGATATATTGTGGCCACTTTTGCAATCTACCTCACAGGTGTATTTCTAAATCTATGGCTAAAAATACAGGTTATATGTCATATAGGCAATGCATTGTTGGAGCTTCCTTGGGGACAGTTCAGGAGATAGACTATTAACTCTAGAAGGTAACACAAGTCTTAACTGGTCATCATGCTGTCTGTCAGGTTCCAAGAGCACCAGTAATAAAGATTCAATTATTTCATCCCTCCTACTGGGGGAAAGGAGTCAAAATAACTAAGAATTATGATGATCATGATTTTTAAATAATAGTAAAAGGAGGAAGAAGAGCAATATGCATTGTACAAGTCCCAACTACATGCCAAGAATGGGCCAGGGACTCTCCTTGTTCCCAGCCCTTAAAATTCCCAAAGAGGCTTTTTCAACCATTTCTCTGATATGGAGATAAACTCGGAAAAGGTAACCAACTTGACCAAACAGAACATAAGCTCAGGTCTGCTGACTTCTGCTGGCTTTTTCTACGAGGCCAATCTCACATGTGAAGATTCCAGGAAGACAATACAAAGTAGGGCAGTAATTCGCTTTACATGGCTTGACCCGCAGTACTTAAAAAATCTCCCGGCCCTGCCATGCTATCTTGCCTGTGCTAGAAATGCCTTCTGGTCAATGGGGGTCAGAGTTTTAGCAGCCACCAGGGCAGCTGGTGTTATTGAAGTTTCTATTGTCTGATGACTTAGGGAAATAGTACAGCTTAATTTTATTAATTCATATTGATTTATATAGCTTGGCTCTTTCCACGAAAGATTTGAGGAAACTTACAACAAAAACAATACAGCTGAATATAGAATCCTGGAAATCAAATGCTCTTAGAAATATATTCCCAGAACCTGTTCTTACATGGCATCTTTTACTGTCCCATGCAAACAAAATGAAAAATCAGCATCACCAAATCTCAGCCCTGGAAGAGGCCATAGTGGGTTTCAAAGAAGAGAATATAAAAATCACTGGAGAATGTGTTTAAAATACAGACTACCTAACCGTACTCCCAGAGACTGATTCACAGGGTCTGCATGAAGCCTTAAAACATGTTTAAAACAAGTTCTAAATTTCCCAGGCAATTCTGCTGCGAACGAACCCTGCAAAGGAACCCTGATAAAATCCAAACCACTTAACAACAAAGAAATCCTCTTGCCAGCATCCACTTCTATGCTAACTAAACCCAGTGCTAGGCCCAAAAGGTGGAAAGATAAATAAAAGCAAAATCCCTGTCCTTAAAAACTCAAAGTCTGGGAGTGTCTGGGTAGCTCAGTCAGTTAAGTGCCCAACTCCATCTCAGGTGATGATTTCATGGACCGTGAGCTTGAGCCCCACGTCAGGGTCTGTGCTGACAGCTCAGAGCATGGAGCCTGCTTCGGAATCCTTGCCTCCCTCTTTCCCTGCCCCTCCCCCGCTCATGCTCTGTTGCCCTCTGTCCCTCAAAAATAAACAAACAAGGTGGGGGGAGCTCAAATTCTAGTCACAGAAATAATGAATTACACAACCAATGGTGACACAATGTATTTAGTGCCACAAAACTTAAAAATCCTTTGAGGAATTAGGAAGTTTTAATCTGTAAGCTGTTTCTGCGAGGAGGGAGGGTTAAGAATATGGGCTCTGCATGGAAACTGTATGAAGGTGATATGAATCCCGGCTCTGAATTGTTAGCTGTATGATCTTAGGCTAGAGACTTAACTTCTCTGTGACTAGACTTTCTCAAATGTGAAGTGTTAATAAGGGTAGTACCTACTGTATTAGGTTGTGAGGATTCAATGGCATAAAACGTTAGTAATGTGTTATGTCTCTGTTTTGTGTGTTCCACTTGTGTGAAAACACCTGTCTCAATGCTGTCAGTGGTGATGGTGTTGAAGACAGTGATGGCAGTCGTGGTGATGGTGGTATGGAGGTGATGGCGGTGTTGGAGGCAGAGGTGGTTAAGGTGGTAGGGGTAGTGGTGGTAGTGGAGGTGGGGGGGTGGTAGTAGTGACGGTGACAGGGGTAGTGATGATGATGACAGTGTCCAACCTCTCCTCAGTCTACTTGGAAACAAAAATAAAGACTAAAAAAACCTATGCCCCAAAGATAAGAAAATCCCAATGCCAGCCCAATGCAGAGCAAATTCGTCATTTCCCAATTCCTAAAAAATAAAAGACAGGACTGAAATTTGGGGTAAGGAGTAAGGGAGATAATGAGTTCCACTTTGGCTAGTAAGTTTGAAATAAACAGGATTTCCAGCTGGAAAGGTTGGTTCTGTAGCTTTGGAGAAAAAATGGTTAGGAAATACAGAACTGAGAATCAGTTACACACAGAGAGAAGGCACTGGGGAGAGAATGTGCAAGGGAAACCTGTAGAGAAAGAAGAGAGAGAGGAAGATACAGGAATAAATTTATAAGTCTGCAACACTAGGATGCCTCCTTCCACAGTGAGGTATTCTTGGTGCAGTCGTTTGGCCAGTTACAAATTCAACTAATTTCTACCTTATCTGAAAAAAAGATGTCAGAGGAAACATTTACCTAATGCCTCACTGAAATCAAAATATGATACATATATATTTTCAACATGATCTTTCCATCTAATAACCTTACAATAAGCTGAAATAACGTCAGTTCAACAAGACTGGGTCTCAGCAAACCTATGCTAGTCTGGTGCTTAATGCTTTCTTTTCTAATGATCATAACCCACACTTAAATCCTTCTGTAATTTTTCCAGATCTCTTCTGCAAGATCTTAACTGCAATGTCAAGATTCTACCATGTTTCCCTCTTTGGAAAATCAGAAGACTTTCCCTTTATAGATATCTAGCTGCTCTCCTAGCCCTTGTTATGTCTCATAGATCACATGCTGCAGTTTCACGATTTTAGCTGAGAATTATTTCCTCACATGTGACTCGTGTGGACTTGTGACCTCTGAATTCATCCAGCGATTCTACACATTCTCTTAAGATATCCTCACCCATCTTCAAGAGTTGATTCCTCCTAAACCACATTTGTTCTCATCTGTCCAGTTTGAATGCCTGTGTCCTTTCCAGATACAGTGGAAACATACTGTTGTGGGTCAGAATATTGAAATTACTGGACACCTCCTTCATGAGCTGCTCATGGAAAGGCATGTCTTCATAGCCAGAACATCCCTGCCCACATGTACCTGCTTAACCCCTCCCTCTGCCCAAAGAATTTGACCACCACCCATACTAGCCCACTCACCTGTACTCCATACCACTTCACACTTGTTCAGCCACTCTATCCCTGTTACTGTTCTTGATCACTAAAAGGCTGGTTGGGATTCTCACAACTAACCACAGAAGAAGTCCCTGGCCAGAAGCAATATTCAATGCCTCCTTGATAGTCCTAAAATCTAAATAGGATTACTTGGGCCACCCTGAAGATTTTGGAAGTGCCCCAAATTCATTCATTTATTTTACCATTATTTACTGACCTCCTATCAGGCATTAGTCACTATTGACAGCACTGGATATTTAATAGTGAGCAAAATAATATATAACCATAGCCCACATGAAGCTTACAGTACACTGAGAAAGATATTAATCCAACTATCCCACAATTAAGTGTAAAGTTCAGACTCTTAAGTACTATGAAGGAGGATAGGTAAATCATTCTTCAGTAATGTAAAATGGGAATAATCTGACCTAATCAGGGATACCAGGGACGGCTTCCTTGAAGACAGAACCACAGAGCTGAGAACCCAATGGCTGCATAGCAATGAACCAAGTCAGGGATTCTCACCCTTGAGGGCATATCAGAGTCACCTGTGGCATCTTTTTAATTTTTTGTTTTGTTTTATTTATTTTTGATACAGAGAGAGACAGAGCATGAGTGGGGTAGGGACAGAGAGAGAGGGAGACACAGAATCCGAAGCAGGCTCCAGGCTCTGAGCTGTCAGCACAGAGCCCGATGTGGGGCTCAAACCCACGAACCGTGAGATCATGACCTGAGCTGAAGTCGGATGCTTAGCCGACTGAGCCACCCAGGCGCCCCACCTGTGGCATCTTAAAATGCTGATTACCAAGCCTCTCCCCAGACCAAGGAAATTCACATCTTTGGTGGTAGTCCCAAGCACTGGGGTTTTTAGAGCCCCTCTCCCTGCACCCAGACAATTCTAATGTGCAGCCAAGGTTGGGAGCCACTGAACCACGAGGAAGAGACTGGGTGGGGGTAAAGGAATGGGCATATGCAAGGCCCCATAAAAGACCTGGGGATTGCCCTTACTGAAACCTAAAGAAGGCTGGTGTAGCCTGAGTACGGAGAGCACACAGGAGCTTCACTGTAGATGAGGCAGGAAAGGAGGTAGGGGCCAGGCAGGACCACAGAGACCATGTTTAGAACTTTGGTTTTTTTCAGTTAGCATCACTGAAAATCTCAAGAAGTTTTATTACCATCATTACTATTATTACTACTACCACTGCTACTACTACTATTATAATAGTGGCTAGGATCAGCTTTGTATTCTGAAGACATTGTTCTGACTTCCTGGTGGAGAATGGACTGGAGGAAGTAAGCAGGAACAGAGTTGCAAGGGGAAGGTGGTGACGCTGGAAGACCAGCAGTGACTGCCATCCACAGCCAGTGGGAGAGAGAACAGGGAACAGTCTGCTCATGAGAGGGGCCGGCCTCAAGCAGGCGGAGCACTTTTGGCAGCCTCGGTGAGCACTAATCAACAAGTTTGGTGGAAACTCTTTTCGGGAGCACCAGGCACAGCAGCTTCAACAGCACCGCTTGGCACAGGGTGGGCCGACACTTGGGTGATCCAAGCAACCCGCCAGAAGCCATATGCCCTGCTTAATTCCTCCACAAACCTACTGCTTTACAGCCATGCAGACATATGCAGCCTTAATATGGTTACAGTGTCTTAAAGTCCTGAGGAAGGCAGGGCGGGGGGGATGTTCCCACCCAAGCACAGCAATGGAGAGGAAAATTGTCAGAAGTGATTCTTGGCTGAGATTGGCAACATACACTGTCACTTGAACCTATCAATAGACTGGGCTGATGATGTTTTTCACTTAACACCTAGCGACAAGGCTGTCAGAAACTGGCAGGAGATCCCTGCATTTTCTGCCAAGAGAGAGGAACATGAAAATCTGTCGAAATCCATGCTTGCTAATAAATATACCCCTGGAATTCTTTTTTAAGGAACCCAGGGTTTTAGATGTCTAGGCAACATTTGGCAGGGATTCAAAAAGTCTGATCGAGCCAGGAGGTTTCTCTCCAGCTCCAGTGTTCAGATGGTTTCGGCTTGCTGGCAAAGGAAAGGGGTGAGGCAGAGGCTTAGTGAAGGAAGAGCCCCAAAGATACTAATTGTTATAATTTCTAGCATGGGGTCTGCTGTCTACAGGCAAAGTAAGCAGACACACGACATTGCCAGTAGGCTCCAGAGACATCCTTTACATCACTGGGGCCAGACTTCCAGTTGTACCTACATCAGGAGAAGGCACGGGAGCTCAGCAGAGGCTTCCAAGGGAAGGTGCAATAACCAGAAGCTGATGTTGTCTAGCTACTGTGCAGTCCTCAGTGCTGTTCAATGAATACTCCTATTAGGATCACACTTCCCCACCCCCTCAACATGCTAGGTGAGATCACGTGACTTGTGCTGGCCAATGAATGTGATGCACATCACACTTCAGGATGGAAGTTTTGCGAGCCAGTGCACAATCTGTTCGTGGGCTCTCCTCCTATCCCAGGGACTGGCAGCAGCAGCTGCTCCAATAGCTGGGTCCCAGAGTAAGGACAATACAGAACAGCACCCCAGGCTGAACGACAATAGACATGCGGCTTGAGTAGAAACTAAAATGAGTTCTTATAAGTCATTGATATATGGGGATTGCCATGGCATAACTCAGTCTACATGCCCTCTGTTAGAGCCACTCGGAATAACTTCTTTCTTCCCGAATGCCTCTCCTTGTAATGGGAATGGCTTGTTGCAAAGTTATTACACTGTAATGTGTCTGTGCTCTGATCTATTAGTGATGATTTGGGGTGAGGTCCTTCAACTCCTGAAACCTCAGTGTTTCATCTCGAAATTATGAATAATAATGCTCTCCATCCGGTAAGATATTAAATAAAATAATGTCTAGAAATGATGAACTTACTGCATGCTGTGCAGAAAATAAACATGGCAGGCTGGATACTGCTGTCCTCAGAAAGCTCTGCTTGCAAGGTTGGCCCCTTGTTGGCATCTGGGAACTTGAATCTCAGGAGGTTTCCCTCCATTCCAAAAGTCACAGAGGTGCCTACTGTACCTAAACGATTATACAAACAATGTGGTTCATGTTGAACATCTGCTTTTCTTCTGGGAGTCTGGAATTTGTGTTCATGCTAGGCAGAAGGTCCTAATGTGACCAGACCCCAGTGAAACCCATGGACACTGGGTCTCTAACAGTCTTTCAGGGTAGACAACCTTGCAAAGGGCCATGTTGTCAAAACTCGTTGTTGGGGGAATTGAGCACATCATGTGTGACTCCACTGGGAGCCTCTTGGATGCTTATGTACGTTTTCCTCCAGACTTCTCCATGAGCTTTTTCCCTTTGCTGATTTTCTGTGTGCCCTTTCACTCTGTAAGTCTTAGTCATGGGTCCAACTATATCCTGAGTCCTGTGAGTCCTCCATATGAATCACCAGACTTGGGAGTGTTCTTGGGAGGTTAAAAGTATGTTTTATTCTAAGTTAATAATAAGTGTAAAAAGATAAGTTAACAATAAGTATTGTTAGTATGAAAAATAAAATGAAGGGAGATGCACAGAAAGACATGAAAATAGCCAATTCATAGGTAACCAGGAAACAAAGCACCAGCAAACTGATGACCCAAGGGTATCCATTCAACTACCAAATATCCAGAACAGTGACTTATCTCGCCAAAGATTCCCAAGAATACTCTGGGTAAGGGACCAGCATTGGCCACAGGCAGAGTCTGTCTCTGACTGAGGTTTGCACACAAATAGCCATTCCTAGGGTGACCTAATAAAAACGATGATAATAGGAACAACAGAAGCCAATATCTGGTGAGTCCTGTTCTCCACCTACAATATACATCATCTCACTTAATCCTCACAATAGCACTCTGGGGTACTCACAACCACTATCCCCAATTACAGGTGAGGAAACAAACACAGAGGTTCAGCCATAAGCCCACCAGACAGCATCACAACTGAGGCAGTCGACTTGGAATCCAACCTGCCATGGTCCCATCTCAACACTGTGTGAGTTTCCCGTAGCTGCTGTAACAAATTGCCACAAACTGGGTGTGGGGTGGGGGGAGATTCAAACAACAGAATCTGACCTTTCTGGATGTTACAAGTCCACAATCAAGGTGTCAGCAAGACCACGCTCCCTCTGAAAGCACTTGAGGAGGATTCTTCCTTATCTCTTCCACCTTCTGGTGGCTCCAAATGTTCCTTGGCTTGTGGCTACATCTCTCCTACCTCTGCTTCTGTCTTTACACAGCCTTCTTTTCATCTGTGTCTGTATGTTTCTTACAAGGACACTTGTGATTAGATTTAAGGTTCATATACACATTCCAGGGTAATCTCAACTCGAGATCCTTAACTTTACATCTGCAAAGATTCTTTTTCCAAATAAGGTCACAATTGCAAGTTCTGGGGACGAGGATGCCAACATATCTCTCAGGGGCGACCAGCCAGCTCACTACAAACATCAACAGTTAGTTCCATGTATTGCTGGCCAGTTACTTACCCTTTTGACATGTCACGGAATTGCTCTGAGGGCCAAAGTGAGGCAGTGTGTGAAAAATGTTTGGCATGTGGTCTATCATACATAAGAGCCCAGTAAACATCAGTTACTGTCATTGCCCATCACCACACAGTTGTTGAGAGTTGAACCAGGCACATGTAACTGCTGTTTGCTCTTACTTCACTCTGAGAACAGTCAGAGAAATCTTTGTAGACCCCAGTGATCGTCCACCCATCAGTCTGCAGTCATTCTGACTAGGACCCTTTTATATACTCTTTTGGTCCAGAGCTTGTGAAGGGGCTGAATTTCCTCCCACCCGACACCACAGGCCCCCTCCTGAGGCCCTCAAAGAATAATTCTGGAGAATCTTGGCTCTTATGTTTCACCATCTCAAAAACCCCGACAGTAATTACAGCTGCCACACTAGAGTGCTTTGAGGGTTATCGAGTTAATGACTATAAAGTCTGTGGAGCTCTTCAGAGGAAAGAAGCCATAAAAATCAGATAAATAAAACAGTCAATCAGAACATGTTTATTGTGTCCACAGGGTGCATAACACTGTACTCGGAAATAAAGATTAAAGGGGAGAAAAGCAAAGGAAAAGGAAGAAAGTTAGTTCCAACCAAGGTCTTTCCAGGCGAGAGTACAAGGCCAGCTATCAACTAAAGAGCTAGAGCCCTCCAAGGCTTTAAGAAAGGAAGGAGGTACCTACAAATCAGTAAGAAAAAGATAAAGAACTCAACTGGGAAAAAAATGGACAAAGCATTCAAGTAAACTTTTCACAGAAAAATAAATATAGCTAGCCAACAAGCAATGAAGAGATGCTTAGTGGAGCTCATAAGTAATCAGAACAATAACAAGATAGCATTTCTCACATATCACAAAGGCAATGTTTGCTTTCTGATACACAGTCCTGGCAAGCATGTGAAGAAACAGGTACTCTCCATCCACTTTGGGGGACAGTATGAATTGGAGGAGCAACCTGTCTGGAGAGAAATGAGGCAGGAGCTATCACAATTAAAACTGTATTTGTCCTTCAACCCAGCAATCCTGCAGCTAGGAATCTGCCCAAAGAATAAACTTACGAAACCAAACCTGGCTACAAATGGATACTCATCACATCGACGCTCTTACTGATTGAAAATTGGGGAAAATCTAATACCTGGGAACAGCACTCTGGATAAATTATGGACAGTGTACATGGTAAATACCAGGCTAATGTAAGCAAGAAAGACGTAACCCCAAGTTGTCATATTAAAAGAAAGACGCTAGATCACAACAGTATGCAGAATAAGACCCTTTTGTGAATGAGTATATTGGGGAGGTGCTCCATGTTCAAGGATGATCCTCAGGACGTGCTGTGAACACACCTGGATCTGCATTCCTGGCCCTTCTGTGACCAAAGGCCTGCCCTACCATGAGGCTGTCAGGAGATGGGAGAGATGGGAGATTTGTTTTCGTTTTCTTTATGAAAACCAAACTCCGACCAGATTCAGTACAAGAAGAACATAGTGTATTAAGATCCTGAACTTGGATCCAGGCTACCTAGGTTCAAATTCCAACTCTGGTGCTTACTAGCTGTGTGACTTTGAGCAAATCATTTCACCCCTCTGTTCCTTAGTTTCTCCAATACAGCAAAAATATCAGTACCTACCGCATCAAGTCGTTATGAGAAATAAATGTGTCTCTATGTGAGGAGTGCTTCAACAATGCTTGGCAGAAAGCCACTCCCTCTGTAAGTGCTATCAAGCAGGTAAATTAGACTCAAACACTGAGTGCCTCATCTCCTGAATCCCAGTGTGACCCCTCTGTTAGTGTGGCCCCAAACACCCCAAGAGAAAAGAAGAAAGGTGTCTTTTATGTATTCAGCGGGCCACTCTACAGGATGAAGTCATTTTGAAAAGGATAATTAGACCTCCAATTGGTTTTCATTTTATTTCATTTTCTTGCCTGCAGTTGACAAGCAGGGAGACTGTGTTACTTCCACAGTCACTAACAGCAAAGTCGCCCGGTACCTCCTATTTCTATAGCAAACACGTGAAAGAGAGAAGCCTGCTGGTGCAAACTGCTTTGATGGGAGGAAGCATCTAAAATTCATTTTAATTTCAATTTGTGTGAAGCTTTTGTATCAAATTACGGATCTGGGGCACGATGCGGCTCAGTGAAGAATCCCATTTTCCATCAGTTTGGATGCGTTCCTTGTGCCATCAAGGGGTAAAATAATTAAGACTGAAATCCTATCTCCACTGGAGACTGTCTACTGGTGTCCCACTTCCTGTGTGGATCAAGTCATGTGACAGACCAACAATTAGTATTCAATGACCAGCGCTGCCCCCTTGGGGGTCCCAGACCAGCCAAAAATTCCCAGGCAAGTCAATTAGTTCAAGGCACTTCTCACTTGGATGTGATCATGCCAGTGGCCAAATGCTAACTGCAAGGCCACCAATCAACTAGGGCAAGCCAAGGCTGCTTGGATAAATTAAAAGAGAAGCTGGAATAATTCAGTAAAATAGCTGAATTCTGCAAAACCATCAAGTAACTGGTTACTAGGCAGCTGAATTCACATTGTTGCTTTTAAGAAAGATTGAGCCTACATTTGGAGACCAAAGCAATCAGGCTAGGAAAGCCACCATTGATTACATATATATTTTTTTTTATTTCTCTGGTCTGGCATATCAGATAGTCTCACTGGAGTGTGCAAGTTCTGCTCGGTACAAGGGTCTCCATGATGGGGACGATGTACCCAGGCCCCAGCTGCTTTGAGGGTTGGCTGCCAACAGGTCACAGGTGCCTCCCTTCTGAGAGAAAGGCTCTGCTGACAGGAGTCATGTGGAGGGTGCATGCTCCCCCTAGCCCCACCACCATCACCAACCCAGGGGCTTCCAGTGACTGGCGGAAACCAGAATCAAAGGGAAGCCTCCTTGCCTCAAGAGAGAATAATTCTTCAATGTACCTTATGTCCAGAGCACAACATGAATCAGGCCAAGGCTAGATTTTAATCAGGGCCACACCCTTGCCTAGCAATGCTTTTCATCTTGTCTTCTCGCTCTCTTATAGAGGTCTCCTGAGACCATTCTCTCAATAAATCATGTGTACCCAAATCCCTGATTTCAGCTCTGTTTCTAGGGAACTCAACTGTATTCATTTCCTATCACTGCTATAACAAATTACCACAAAGCCAGCAGCTTAAGCAATGCAAATTTATTATCTTAAAGTTCTAGAGGTCAGAAATCTGGCCCAGATCTTACCGAGCTAAATTGAGATGTTGGTAGGGCTATGTCCTCCTGCAGATTCTCAGAGACAACCCATTCCTTGCCTTTACCAATATCTAGAAGTCACCTGCATTCTTTGACTCTTGGCCCCACATCACTGCAAACTTTTCTTCCATGTCACATCACCTTCTCTGACTCTGACCTCTCCTGTATCCCTCTTGTAATGATTCTCATAAATACATTGGACCCACCTGGATAAACCTGGCTAATCTCCCCATGTTAATACCCTTCACTTAATCACACTGGCAAAGTCCCATTTCCTATGTCAGGTAACATAACTGCTGATTCTGGGGATTAGGATGTGGACATCTTTGGGGCCATTATTCTGCCTCCTACCCTGACCTAAGAGAGTTGGTATGAGGAGCAGTCTTGAGAACCAGACTCAAAGGAAGGAATTCTAGAGTTGGGCCACTGATTGGCAATAAGGAGTCGATCTCTGGTGAGAGATGAAGCCTCGTTTATCCCTGGCATATGGGCACAATGCGATTGTTAAGACTTTCACCTAAGACAGGCTATAGGTGGAAGCGGATGCACTGGCTTGTGCATCTCTAGTGTTGGAGAGGAATAGGATATACGGTAATTATCAGGGTTGTGAACTTGGGTGGATTTTGCTAAATACCAAGAATGCATTGAAGAGAAAAAAAATGACAGCCTCAGGGCAGTCATTCAACAATTTAGAGAAAGTTGTGTCAGATAGTCTCCTTTGGCAGTATTTAAGGAAACCCTGATCTTCTTCAGCATGAAAAAAAAAAAAGAGCTGAAGAAGATACACAGGACTTAACTGTATCTTCAGAACTTCACAGAAAGTTGGATTCCTACACCAAAGTCAGGACCCTGATGGGAAGGAGTGGGACTCCGAGACTTGCGGTCGGGATATCTAGGAAGATGCACTTGATTACCCTTTACTCCCTAGGCCTGCTGAAGTGTACTCTTCCCTCATGTTGGAAGACAGTCCACTTCCCTTGTTTGAAGAATCAGCAAAACCTCAAATGGGGTAGGTTCCTGACAAAACAATGATCCCACCTCCTCTGCTGGTTATCAGACCAACACCAAGGGTTGACTTTCAACCTAACCTGATGAGCACATGTTGGGCCTGCTAGAGAGAGAAACACATGCTGTCATAGCCATAGGAACCTGGCTAACACAACCAGGCAAAAACCATGATAGGATGACTAGAATGCTTAGTGAATATGGGCAGAATAGAAAGCTTTGGGTATAAAAGAGAGTTTATTTGAAGGGGAGCCTTCCTGTGACATAAGATTTAACTCCTGGCAAAACCTTGAGAGATGAGTCTTACATGCAGTAGGTATGGCCCTTGGGAACTTGGACTTAAGCCCCTCAGGATGGGATGCAAAGAAGGGTGCTGTGGGTAGCAATTTAATTAAAGCCAACTGTTGGCGGTGCCTTTTAGGTTTGGAAATCTGGAAAAAGAAATTTGAGCTGATATTCCAGGAAGCCCCATTTCTTCATGGGATCTAAGGAGAAGGAAAATGTACTTGCTGGGGAACTCCACAGATGCCTCCTTTAACCAGGGGTTATCCACGTGACACCATGTGGGGAAAAAAAAAAAAAAACCAGCAGGATTGAGGACTGCTATCCTTAGAAAGACCTACTTGCAAGATTGGCCTTTGGCTGGCATCTGGAAACTTGGATTTGGAGAGGGTTCCCACCATTTCCAGCACTGAGAAGAGGGCTCACTGTGCCTAAACTGTGAAAATAAAATCGGTTATAATGAATACCAATTTTCCTTCTGCAAGTCTGGAATTTGGGCATGTGCCAGGCAGAGGGTACCTATGCTACAACCCCCAATAAAAATCCTGGGCACTGAATCTCTGATAAACTTCCCTGGCAGACAAGATTTCACATGCTGTCACAACTCATAGCTGGGGGAATTAAGCACCCTGTATGACTCCACTAGGGAGGACTCTGGGAAGCTTATGCCTGATTTCCTCTGGTCTTCAGCCCATGCACCTTTCCCTTATGCTGATTTCGCTTTGTAACCTTTTTCTGTACTAAATCATAACCATCAGTATGATTATATGCTGAGCTCATGAAGTCTCCTAGCAAATCACAAAGCCTTGGAGTGTTCTTGAGGATTTCCAACACATATCATGACAAACAGATCTATGTAGTTCTCTTCACACATATTTATCTGGGCCCTCCTAGGGCAAGAAGCTTAGTGGATCATGATGAAAATGCCCTCTTACCCTAAGACTTCTTCCCCTCAATCCTCAGGGATTTTGCTTCCCTTTGAACCCACTGTTGATGTATTCTATCTTATTTAATGTGTAAGGAGTCTGGTTTCATACTTAAAAGTATGTCTTCACCTTCTGAAATAGGATTTTTAAGAACATCTAGGGGCTCCTTTCCCCATCTCAAAGGATCACTAGACTTTTTTTTTATCCCACTATCACCAACGATCTCCAAAATGTTTAAATTTTTAATGTTCTTTCCCCTAATCACAATTACTAAACTATTTGCATAAGTAAGCAGAACCAAAATCCTATAGAACAGGTTCATGTCCCAGCAGTGATAGAATGTGGGAGAAGACTAGAATGATGCTATGCAGGCCCAGAAGGGTATCTCTGTCAGACTTCCCAAGCCTCTCAGGCCTTCATAGAGAAAGACAGACAATTATCATAGTTGATAATTGATAGATTAAAGATAGACTAAGAATTACCATGGTAGAAAAGCTGTCAAATGGGGACTATTTGAGAAAGGATAGAAGCAAGAAATGATTTGGGTCATTCCAGGAACCTGCAAGAACCTCAAATCCTGGAAAGAAGAGGTGGCAAATGGCCTACTTAGGTGCACATGGAAAGTGCCCCTTCTCAAGATATACAAAGGAAAGGGAAAAGTTCCTCTAGCAGCAGGGCATGTATTAATGTGAAATGAACATGCTTAGTTGAAACCCACAGATCATCTCACCCAATGGCCCCCAAGTCACTACAGGGTAATAACTCTGGTCAGAATGTTATTTTTATTTCTTCTATTCTGCATGCCCCCTTCCTGGGCAACTTTTCTTCTAGTTTCCTCTGCTGCTTCCATTTCCTGACCAAGTTCTTCAGCCTTCTGTTCTCTTGTTCCCAGATCTCCTATTCTCTGGTCCAGTCCCACTAGGCAAAGATAATGGCACCTTAGCTTGATGTTTAGTCAACCTGTATTCAGTTCCAGCCTTGGAATTCTTACTTCATCCTGTCAACTATCAGATACTTGCCACAGGGACAGGAGATATAGGGTTTGGGGTTCTGGAAAAGGTCATGGCAGGAAACAGATGGCATGCTGAAGAGGGTGAGAGAGAGCTTATATAGACTCTTTATAGATCTGTGGGCTAGCTGAAGAAAACTCACAAGGAACAAAGATCCCGCAGAGCTAGAAAAAAGTGGGAAGCTGATACCACTCCCTAATATTGAAGGGACAACAAATGGAGGAAGGGTTACCAGAATTCAACAAGATCTATAGCTTTGGGAGAGGGCCACTTGATGGGAGCTGGAGGCCACCACAGAGAATCGCAACCACCACTGATCTGTGTCCCATCAGAACATGAACTGGGAATTCAAATGTGCTCAACTTCATTTTGTCCTTCCTTCCCTCCAATGTCCTGCTAGCGCCTCCCATTGGCCAAAGCCAGTGAAAAACCAGAAGGCAAAAGAACTCATTGATGGGTCTAGAGACCAAATGAATGATGCCCAATTTAATGGCTAAGTACAAATCAAGACACACACAGAGAAATAAAAATCAAGGTACATTCCAAACACTTGTAATGATGAGATATACAACTGATTTCAATATACCAAATGGATTTAAGGAGTTATTTAGAAATGTAATTTTGTGTTTCAATATCACACACCTTGGTAGGCAGCCAGCTATTAACGTACTCGGGTATCTGAAGTGACTTTCCCTCTCTCATTGGCTGAAAAAAGATACCACTTTAGAACAAGATGGGAGCTCCTGAGGGTACAGCTAGGCTCATTAGTACTTTTCTAGGGTAGCAGATATAACAGAGATTTCGTGTCTATCTGCCCCCACAGTGATGCTGGCACTTTCTAGCAATCTTGTGTCTCATAGGATCGATTTCACTTTTCAGCAGTTACCAGGTCTCAGTTGTGATGAACCCAGTAGAGCCTCTGTTTGCTCCTGTCTTACTTCTCAGTCACCCTGGGGTCTTGCTTCAAAAAGGGCTATTTGTGGGGCACATGGGTGGATCAGTTGATTAAGCACCTGACTCCTGATTTTGGCTCAGGTCCTGATCTCATAGTTCATGAGTTTGATCCCTGCATCAGGCTCTACGCTGAGAGCATGGAGCTTGCTTGGGATTTTCTCTCTCTCTCTCTCTCTCTCTCTCTCACTCCCACTCCCTACCTCCTTCCCCTACTTGCTTGCATGCTCTCTTGCTCTCAAATTAAACTTAAAAAAAAAAAAGTCCTATCTGTGGGGCACCTGGGTGGCTCAGTCGGTTGAGTGTCCGACTTCAGCTCAGGTCATGACCTCGCAGTCCATGGGTTCAAGTCCCACATTAGGCTCTGTGTTGACAGCTCACAGCCTTGAGCCTGTTTCGAATTCTGTGTCTCCCCCTCTCTCTGCCCCTCCCTCACATGTGCAGGCTTTCTCTTTTGCTCTCTCTCTCTCTTTCTCTCTGAAAATAAATAAATAAACATCAATAAAGGGGCCATCTGTGATCAATTTTACATTTCCATTTAATGGGTATTTATTCTAATGAATACCACTTATTCTGGGTTCTCCCAGGCAAAAGCAGTAGGAACGTCCTGCATGAAATGAAGACTCATACGTTTGTGCAACTTCCCACTCAGATACGCTACTTGAGAGTTCCACTGTAATTGAAATCACCAGTCCCTCAGGGGCAAAAGGCTTGGAAGTGATTAGAGATTAAAGGGATGGACGTAAGGGCACTGAAAAGGGGGAAGGCTGAGAGAATAATGTCCCTGCCTCCTTCCAGGTGGCAGAGATGTGTGCTTGCACAACTGAGTAGAAAAGTGGCCACAGAGACTGTGTTCACTTTCCCTTTGATGGTAAAACTCTTGTTCAGTTTAACTGACAGTAGGTGGCTTTGTAGCTTTGACAACAGGTAAATTCCTGCAGCAAGAATAAAATTTTTCTTTCAATTAACAGTTTTCTGAGAGAGAAAACAAATTTATTTCTTGATGCACGATACCACTCTCCTTAAGTGCCAGTGGAGAGGTAGCGTTGCATAATGGTTAAGGGCTTGCAATCTGAAATCAGATTCAGTCCTGGGCTTAAATCCCAACTCTGCCACTTACCAGCTATCCAACCTTAGGAAAGCCACTTAACCTCTCTGGATCTCAGTCTTCTTGCCTCTAATTTCTTATCTGTAAAGGGTAACAATAGCCCTACCTCACTGGTGAGAAGATTAAGGACAAAATACACAAATCAGCAAAGCCTCAAAAAATTAAATATAAAAGTACCATATGAGTCAGAAATTCTACTTCTACACAGAAGAATCAAAAACAAATACTCAGATACTCATACATGAACGTTCATAGCAGCTCTATTCACAATAACCGAAGGGTACAAGAAGTCCGAGTGGCCATCAGTGAATGACATGGATGAATGAGTGAACAAAATGTGGCACATCCATACAACAGAATATTGTATCAGCCATAAAAAGGAATGAAGTACTGATGGATGCTACAATATGGAGGAACCTTAAAAACATTAAACTGAGTAACAGAAGCCAGGCACACAAGGCTATATATTGTATGATTCCATTTATATGAAATATCCAGGACTGATAAATCTATAGAAACAGAAAGCAGACTAGTGGGATTGGGGGGAGGAGGGAATAGGAAGCGACTGCTTAATGGTTATAGGGTTTCCTTTTAGAATGATGAAAACTCTTGGGATTAGATTGAGGTGGTGGTTGCACAACAATGTGAATGTACTAAATGCCACAGAATTATACATTTTTTTCATGTTTATTCATTTTTGAGAGACAGATACAGAGTGTGAATGGGAGAGGGGCAGAGAGAGAGGGAGACACAGAATCTGAAACAGGCTCCAGGCTCTGGGCTGTCAGCTCAGAGCCCAACACGGACCTCAAACCCATGAACCATGAGATCATGATCTAAGCCAAAGTTGGACGCTCAACCAACTGAGCCACCCAGGTGCCCCCAGAATTGCACATTTTAAAATGACCTATGTGATCCTATGTGAATTTCAACTCAACTTTAAAAAAAAAAAAAAAAAAAAAAAAGGCTCAGCATAGTATGAGGAACATAAAAAGTAGCAATAAGTGGTCACTATTATGACACCTGTGTGTCACTGAAATCACCTCCTAAGTAACATTCACAGACTCCCCATCACCTACAGGATCAAGACTCTTCAGTGGGAAGCCAAGGCCCTCTACAGCCTTTCTCCAAATCATATCCTTAACATTATCCCTCTATATCTCCCTGTACAAGTCGTTCTTGCCATTTGGGGGGGTCATGAGATCTTTTAAAAATCTGCTGGAAACATTGGATCCAGGAAGAAAACTCAAACAAAATTTCCCATTCAACTTTGCATGCTTCAAGCCCATCCTAAACAACAGGAATACTCTTTGTCTTTGTGAATTTTAGGTCAAGGAAATACACACACTCTCTACAACAGCCTCCTCAGTATTACTTGAACCTCCACTAACACGGCTACCCTTCGCCTTGCTTCACTCTTACCCCCTCCTCACCCAGCAAGGTTAGCCCAGCCTTCAAGGTCCAGTTAATTCACAATATATCTGTTGTGACTACCCCAGCCTTCCAGGCCTTTTCTTCCTCCAGAATTCTTTGGAAAGTCCACATGACATCACCGAGCTGGTACTCATCCCACACTGCTTTGTAATTTGGGTTTTGTGTTCTTTATTTAAAAACAGGCTTACTTTTATCTCCAACTATATTGTACACCAGATTCAAAGGTCTTCAGAAGCCAAAGAGTGAGAGGGAGTATGGTAAACTGGAGAGGACTCCCTCTTCTAAAAATCCCCATTGTCCCTGGATCTACTGGTTTTCAAGGAAAACTAGGATTCTGGACATGTACTTCAAGTATTGTAGTTTCCAAATGTTAGTAACCACCTCTCAAAAAAGCACACAGTTAGGGGACACATTTTGTTGAATGAATAGGTGGTCTTGATCAGACAAAAGCAATGGTCAGAATAACCACTCTGCAGGGCCACCTTAGTCCCACATGAGCTTGAATGAATTCTAAGGTGCCTGCAGGTCTTTGACTTCATGTTCTAGGGCAACTGTCTATTAGCAAAAATGATCAGGGTCTGATTTCTCTATAAAAGGCCTAATACTCTGCTTTAACGCTGTCTCCTGAGAAGGAGATTTCAGACTGTGTCTTTGAACAACAGCACAAAGTCATGATGTTTAGGTTAAAGGTTATGATGCTTACTTGGATCATTTCAACAAGTATTGGGCAATCATTTCATGATACACTGTATTGGGAGATACAACAAGGTCCAAGACAGACCATTCCTATCCTCAGGAGCCTACAAATGAAATACGCTAGGATATTGATGAGGAAGAATAGGAGTAGAACATACACAAAAGAGAAAATACAAGTAGACAACAAATACACAAAAAAACATTGATTATTACCAGCGTTCAGGGACTTGCAAATTAAAAACCACTTCATACAGGCAAAAATTAGGAAGTTAGCTAATGTCATTGATGTGAGGAAATGGTTCTCTCAAACTGCAAGTGGGAGCATAATTTTGTACAGGAGCTTTCGAGGGCAATTTGCCAGGATCTATTAACATTTAAAGGTGCATCCCCTGTGACTCAGCAATTTCACTTTTCATAGCCACCCTGGAGAAACACACAGAGTCCACAAAGAGACGTGTTCAAGAATGTTCACTGGAACGGCACTGGCAATAGCAAAACACCACAGATGTCCTAGATGTGCATCGACGGGGGACTGTCAGAGTCAGCTGCTGTATGCAGTCATATAATGAAATACTATGCAGCACACAAACCATGAGGTAAGTCTGTATGCCCCAATATGGAGACATCTCTAAGACATGGTGCTGAAGGAAACACACACAATAATTAATACTATCCAACTGTCCAAGATAAGAAGCTTAGGGAGAAGACACAAACAGAAAAGTTTAAAAGGATCTACGCTAAGAAGACTGATGGCTTCCCATATGGAGGAATTCACCGGGGGTTGCTGGCAATGGACAAGGTAATTTGACACTTGTTTGTAATGTTTAAGTTTTTTTTTTAATGTTTGTGTATTACCTGTGTGGTTGAAAAAAATCAAGAACATTGAAGTGATTCCTTCATGGATCTGCTTTCAGCTGGGATGTCCCATGACACTCCACTTTGTCACAAGCCTAAAATCCTCAGAGTCCTCCCCTCAACCATATCATTTGCCCTTTTTTATTGTTAATTACAGTACAGTGGCTTTCTAACAATTCACTGCATAATAACCTTGAACTTCCCCAAGTTTTTGAATTATTGTATGAGACCCACTTTTTTTTTCCATTTATAAATGCATTTTCCTTTCCAAAAAAAAAAAAAAAAATGCCTCCCACCCGACTCACACACCCAAACCTGGAAATAGAAGCAGGTCTGCCACGGGAGCAGAGCTAAGGCGGCCATTTTAAAGACACAGCAGCCTCAGCTTTCAGCCTCCTGTGCCTTCCTGAGGCCGCAGTGACCAAGGCTCTCTCCTTCTCTGCTGCTCTGTGAGCAGGACACATCTCGGGGATTGGGCCTCAGGTAGCAAGAGTGGGGTTTTTAGTGGTGTCATTCCTGGCTGCATGGTCCCTCAATCTGTATCCCCAGCCGTCTTGGATTTGCTGTGAACTGCCCGAAACAATTTGATATTTTATTTTCTGCTGAAATTAATCAGGATTGGTTTCTATTATTTGCATCTAAGAACCCTCACTAACTCCATGATCTTGGGAAAGTTACCTAATTTCTTCTGTTACTTCATTTATAAAAATGAAGATAATGATATCTATCTCACAGGGCTGCAAGAAAATAAAATATATGCCATAAATATATATTGCATATACCTAGTATATTTTTAAATGCATCTCTATTAATATATCTCTGAATATATTTTATGCACTTATATGAATCTATGAATATTATATATCTACATGTAAAATCTATATTAAGGTAAAAAATATGAAAATACCTGACTGTATACCTTTCTTCTCAGGTTGTGGGCAATGAGGCATGATGGGTGCTTAGAATTTATAGTAGATAAACTGCAGTGGATTTTCACTCCTAATATCTCACAGATAAATGCAAAGGCAAATGACGTACAGCTTTTCAAGGAAGCAGGAAAAAATAAATAAAAAGATGGCATTTGTGGACCTAAGCTTGAGTACAAATAATCACGCCAGATCTCCTGTGGCTCACTTATTTTGTGTATAATCTGCAGCGACCTTTCCATTGAAGGCCAATTTTCTGATACCAAATAATTTCCAACCGTAGGCCAGCTGGCTGGACAGCACTTACAAAACTCACTCATTCTAATATTAGTCACGATAAACATTATTAGGATTGAATAGTTTCTGCAGAATGACTCTGGAGCGCTAGAGTGAAGTCCACAGCCAAAACAGGTGACATCAAGATAAATGACTTTATTGGGTGCCATGCAGTGCTCCCTTGTCAGCCCAGGTAATCAAGAGGCAGAGGATGTGATGGCTTGGAAGGGCCTCAGGGACCCAGGTGTGCAAATAAGCGTGAACATCAGATTCTCTAGAGCCAGAAACCCACACTCCCTTCCACTCACAGGGAGTACATAACCCCACAACAGGCCCTCATGCTCATCCGTCAGCCACAGAAAAGTGAGGCTGGAAGTACCCTTGGCCCTGCTCTACGGGAACCTACAAAATGATTGGTCACAGCGCACACAGACAGAAACAGAGCCAAGCTGAACGTGAGAGTGCCTTCTCCCATGGAGCAGATCCAGGACTTCCTCACAAATCACCAGGACATGGTTACTGGGTTGCTCATGAGGATTTTTCACCTGAGGACATCCGGCATCCCCAGGGTGTTCCCTCACACATCCAAACAACAGGAAAAGAGAGGTGGAGAGTACAAACCCCAAACTTGAGCAGGGAAAAGGCAGCATCAAATCTCAGCCTGAATCCAAGGCTGTCTTCTGCTACAGTCTTCAAATAAAGCTTGATCAGGGGAGCTTGGGTGGCTCAGTCAGTTAAGTGTCCAACTTCAGCTCAGGTCATGATCTCAGGGTTTGTGAGTTTAATCCCCACTTCAGGCCCCACACTGGGCTCTCTGCTGTCAGCACAGAGCCTGCTTGGGATCCTCTGTCCCCTCTCATTCTTCCCTTCCCCCAACCTGCTCTCATGTACTCTCTTGCTCTCTCTCAAAAATAGATAAACATGAAAAAGTATATATATAATGCTTGAGCAAAAGGAATCACAGCCATTCTTCCTTCTTTAATTCAGGAGCTGATTAGCACATATGAAGGTGAAGGGACCATCTTTCTTCTTCCTCTTCCTCCCCATATTCTAGTCATCTCCTCAGGAAGAGTTATAGATATATTTGTCTTTCCTAGAATACTTTCCCCATTTCTCTGGATACAGTACCTCTGCTCTCTCCTATGCAAAATTCCATGTTTATATGGAGTAAAATTACTATTCAAAGAACCCCATATATATATATATGTATACACTTTGCCACCTTTATAGGGGTGAACACTCAGAAGTGGCCAGTTCTGGAGTGACCATATGACTGAAGTCAGGCTAATCAGTTTTCTCTGATATATATAAACACCAGGAGGTCTCTCTCTTGCTGTAAAACTATGACCTATAAAAAACATGTAATCTTGAGCTCCTTCTTGAGCTCCTTCTGACCATTTCCCACAAAATATGGAAGAAGCTCTCTACATCCAAGGAGAAAAGAGACAAAAGGGTAAACAGGAACAGACACAGAGCCCTCATGCTTTCAAATGAGCCATTCATGGAAGGCTGACTATTAAAAAAGAAAGAAAAAGCAAATCAAAACAAGTAAATGGATTTACTTATAAGATCCATTTACTTATAAGATGGGGTTTGGGATAAGAAATGTGATAGAATAAAAGGCCACTTGACCCCAGAGGCTATGAATAAGGGCTTGGGCCATACTGTGAACCCTGGCACTTGCATGGTGCCCACTGAGGGCCCAGCTCTAGGCTAGGGGCTTTCCGATACCTTTTCTATCAGGAGGTAGGAATTCCTTGTAACTCACACCCATTTATTTAACAAGTGCCCAGCTAACACCTTGATACAGTGAGGTACTTAAATGTTTTTATTGAATGGCTGTGGTCTGATAAATTCAGGAGATGGGGGACTATAATCTCCCTTGATCTTAATTCTATGTTTCTATTAATTCAGCTTAGGCATAGAGCTTTTTCTCCACCACGTCACGGAATCAACTCTAATTGACTGTGTGCTGCTGTTAAGCTGGGGCTCTGCAAATTACTCTTCAAGGTCCAGTCTGAGCTGTAAATTTATTCCTATTTGTAGTTTCAGCCCGTCATCTTGGTCTGTCAACACGATGTGGAATCCTTACTCTATTATCCAATATATATAAGCCCCATCCTTCCAGCTTTGAATCATTTGGAAATGTTACAGGTTTGCCCACTACAACTGTATCTCAGCAATTGATAAATTCAAACGAGATAATGACAAGAGAGCCCTGCAGCATGCTGGTGGAGAAACTTCCCTTTTCCCCTCAAAAAAAAAAAAAAAAAATAGACATTGGTAGAAGATCTTCATATACGGTTAAGTATTCAGTTATAAATCAACCTGTTAACTCACCCAATCCATGTTTCACCCTATTGACTCTGGGAGATTTATAAAATAAAATATTATGCCACCTGCCTTGCTGGGCATCAAGCACTTCATGCCTCCAGGCTGTTACAACAGTACAATAATCTGATCATAAAAGGAATTAGAGTTGGTTCAACGTGACCAGTTCTTGGTGAGCCCATTCTGGCTCCCAATGATCCCAGCTTCCTTTTCCAGCATCTTGTGAGCCATCTGTTTAATAATTTGGTCCAGTCTCGCACTGCACCATTCACCAGTGTCAAATCTGCTGACTGGTAGCATCTAAAACAACTTTCCTCCTCTTTTGAAAACTTCAAAACCTACCTATAGTGAGTCTTCAATCACCTCTCCTTTTTCTCTTCAAGAAACAAACATTTAAAGAATCCGTACCATGTTGCTATGTAAGGCATTTGTTAAACAGAAAAAAGTAAGCAGACTGGGTTGCTATTCTTGTGGAATTAGACTGAAGATTGCCAACAACTGTGTTTCAGTCAAGGAAACATCACACAAGAATCGGTGGTGTGATTCACCAGGTGGGTCTGTCTTTGTGGGGAAGAGAACATCTGAGTTACTCACTTTTGCTGCATCTTTCTGGCATCCCCTCCATCTCACCCTCTGAATTTATCAGACTTCCTCCACCCCACTCACATACACCAAGGAATTTCTCCCTCTTCTCTGACAGTTCTAATAGAAATGATGAGACAATGGCCAGCAACTGCTGAATAGGAATGCTTACTGGAACAAATCTCAGAGGGCTTTTGCTCTCCACTTTAGAAAACAATTTGCTAGAGTCAGCCATAGATGAGCAGTGCATGGTAAAATAGATACCCAGCATGGATCAGGGTATCTACACTAGAAATTCATGCATTAGCCAAAACTTCACCTTCCAGCCCAAGGAATGACCAAGTATTGACATACTGGCCTCACCAAACTAGAAAACCCAAATGTAGGGACATAACTGTTTACCTTTATACTCTTAAAGCAATGCTTGGCACAAAGCAGGAACTTGTAGGAAATCACCTGCATTCAGGGATCCTTTGCTGTGTGACCTTCTGGTTCCTCTTATTAAAGAGATAGAGTCCCAGGGGTGCCTGGGTGGTTCAGTCAGTTAAGGATCTGACCCTCAATTTCAGCTCAGGTCATGAACTCACAGTTTATGAGATAGAGCCCCAAGCCCCAAGTCACATTCTTCACTGACAGCACGAAGCCTACCTGGGATTCTCTCTCTCTCTCTCTCTCTCTCTCTCTATCTCTCTCTCTCTCTCTCTGCCCCTCCTCTCTCCTTCCTCCCATGTTCAAGTGCTCATGAGGTCTCTCTCTCTCAAAATAAACACTTAACATTTTTTTAATGTTTATTTATTCTTGAGAGAGAGAGACAGAGCGTGAATGGGGGAGGGGGAGAAAGAGAGAGAGACAGAATCTAAATTAGCCTCTAAATCTGAGCTGTCAGCACAGAGCCCGACAAGGGGCTAGAACCCAGGAACCACGAGATCATGACCTGAACTGAATGAAGTTGGACGCTTAACCGACTGAGCTACCCGGGCGCCCCTAAGTAAATAAACATTTAAAAAAGCAGAGTCTGTCTTCCCACTTCTTGAGTCTGGGCTGAACTATGATTTGTTTTGGCCAATAGAATGTGGCAGAGGTATTATGTGCTAGTTCCAAGGACTCAGGTCTTACTGTCTCTGCTTACGCTTCTGTGTTTCTGGACTCACCATGCAAACATGCCTAACTAGTGTGCAAGGGTGAGAAACCAATGGAGAAGAGCCATGTCGCCTTGATTTCTCCTGCCTAAGCCAGACGATATGAGTGAAACCCCCATGGACCCCAGACATTGGAGTGAGCCTAGCCAAGATCATCAAAGCCATCCAGCCTGCCCCAACCTAGCTCAAAACACATGAGCAATAAAAGCTTATGTTTTGTTTCTTTGTTACCTGAATTATTTTTGCTATGGGGAATGCTCATATAAGAAGGGCAAGCAGCAGGGTGGAGAGGGGACATTTTAACACTAAGGTCATTAAAAAGTTTGCTGCATATGCTTCCTATGTATGTCAAAGGGCTCTCAAGTAATAGATGCAGAAAGAAAAAAAATGTACCCATCTAAGTGTCATAAGTATCTTGAGAAGGAGCAGATACCAGAGGAAAGGGAAGGGAAAGGTTAAAAAGTAGCCTCTCTATATCCTGTGTAGCAAGCAGCCCCATAGATTTTATGCTTCCAAGTTCCAACAGACCTGCAAGTAGAATTTCATCAGAGCCTGCAGACTTGAGCTCATGTCTATGAACCATGCTGGCTTCCTGCCTTCACACCTACATGGAGCCCTGACTCCCTCCCCTTTATTCTGCTTTTTCCCCACAGCAAGATCATTCTCCTTGGTAGGCAAGTCAGAATTCAAACAACAATCCAGTACCTCTGCTTTCTCTCTCATCTTTTAAAATATCTCCCAAGCAGTCTTTCCCCTGTTCATCCATTTTCCCTCCAAATGGTAGTGAAAGGCTCCTTTTGGTTGTCTTCCATATATTTCTGAAGCTTCAGCTCTTCTAGGTTTTAGATGAAGTGAGACAGGAGCAGAAGCTGTAGATCAGATCAACATGGGTTTGTGGCAAGGATCTGTCCTTTAGTAACCACATGACCTTGGGGAAGTTTCTTAACCTCTCAGGACTTCAATTTCCCTTTCTTTAAATGGAAGAAATCATCCCACCTACATCAGATAGTTGTTGTGAATATTAAATGGGAGAATGTAACCAAACTGCTTATCAGAGTTCCTGGAGCAGAGCAAGTCCTCCACACCCAGCAGCCCCCATGAAACTTTAAGTTCAGGTTCACTCTTTTGAGTTAGGGAATAAGAGGTTGGTTTTTTTTTTCCTCACTTTTCCTGCTGTTTATATGTCCTTTGGCTGTCTGGGCTTTTCAGAGGGCTCCACCCACAAATAAAAGGTTACCTGTCAACATTCTCCCTTTTAATCTTTACTAGAGCACTCTATACCAATCCCTAAGGCAGGACATGGATCAAGATGGGACTTTCCATTCCTGGACAAGAGAAAGCCAAGCCAACATCACCCTAGCTTAACATAACCATTAATATAACCAACATAATTATGAAAATGAGGGAGAATCCTAGGATTACAGTTGTCAATGCAGCCAGTGGTCATCCACTCACCCCTGGGCTGCCAGCCACTAGCAGGACGCTCCACTTCATTCTGGACCACCCAGGTCTGCCAAGACTCTGCCCAAGACACCCTCCTCACATGTTCCACTTTCCTTCTAACCTGGCCCAACCCCTCCCAAAACACTAGTCTCCACCCGGAAGGTGGGCCTCATTGCAAGCTCCCTTATGATGGTTGGTTTTATGTGTCAACTTGGCCAGGCTCTAGTTATTCAATTAAACCCTAGTCTAAATGTTGCTGCAAAGATATTTTGTATATATGCTTAACATCTGCAATCGGTTAGACTTTAGGTAAAAGAGATGATCCTCAGTCATCTGGGCAGACATAATCCAATCAGTTGACCACTTTTAAGAGCAAAACTGAAGTTCATCAGAGGAAAAAGAAATCCCATCTCAGGACTGTGGTACAGCTGCTGCCCAAGAGTATGCAGTCTGACAACCTGCAGAGATTTCAGATTTGCCAGCCTCCCCTACCAGCTTGCAGAGCTGTTGTTGGGATGGCCCTCAGCAGTGGGAGATGTGTTTCAGCTGGGTATCCTGAGCCTGAAATGGTTGCCCCCACTAGTTCTTCCCTGGGCTTGGCTCTAAAGCCAGAAGATGTATCAGACCCCATCCAGGGTCCAGAAAAATTCTCATAGCCAAAGAACCTGAGGACCCTCGGGGATCCTGAAGGCCTCCAGAGAATATCTGGGACTCTCTGTGAGCCCTGAGGGCCAGTGCTATCCATGAGCCTCTAGAACTAAGGTCTCCAACCTGCCAATCATAATGATCACCTGAGGCACCTGCTGAAGTCACAAGCTTCCTGGTTGTCTGGCCACACTTAATCAGAACCTCTGGAGAATAATGGGCAGGTTGATAACCATCTGGATGATTCTAAGAATTTGGCAATTTGGGGGAGCAGGAAGGTTCAGTCATGGCTCCCAAGTCATCCTCCAATTCAAGAATCCCAAACAGTCTCTTGAACATCCTAAGTGTTAGTGACTACCTGGAAAGAGAGATCATATTTTGCTGAGCTCAGACAGTATTCTGGAGGCCTAAGCCACTGGATGATAGTTGCCAGAATTTCAAAGTGATTTAAAGACCATCTGAGTTAGAAATGACAGGGAGGGGATGTGTATAGCCTATTAAGAAATGCAGATTCCCACGGCACCTGGATGGCTCAGTCAGTTAAGCATCTATCTTCAGCTCAGGTCATGACTTCAAGTCTTGTGAGTTCAAGCTCCACAATGGGCTCTGTGCTGACAGTTCAGAGACTGAAGCCCACCTCGGATTCTGTGTCTCCTTCTCTCTCTGCCCCTTCCCCATTCACACTCTGTCTCTCTCTGTCTCTGTCTCTCTCTCTCAGAAATAAATAAATTTTTTTTTAATTTTTAAATTAAAAAAATGCAGATTCCCAAGCCACAGACAAGAAACAGAATCCCTGGAAGTAGGGTCCAAGAACCTTCCTTTTGAGGAAGCTTCCCCCCACAAAGGACTCCTTTGTCCACTGACATTTGAGAACTCCCAGCTGGTGTCTGATAGAGGGACAATGAAGATAAACATTTAAATACTTCCCTGAAGATTGGGGACTGTATCAGGAAGATCCTTCTTATCAAACTCACATACAGAGACCATCATCCTGATCCCACTTCTAAGCCAGAGCTCTTAAGGAAAGCCCTCTCTCTAAAAGCTGCCGGGTGGACATCAGAGCGAGCTGTTGGTGACACATGCATCTGTGCCTGCCTTGGGGAAGCCAGGACCACCCTGGAGTGGGCTGGAATTAAGATGCTGCACTCAGCAGTAGGCCCATTTCTGAGAAGAGGCAGTTTGCTAACTGTACTTGGACTGCATCTCTCCACTCTTCTATGACTGGGTCAAACCCCAACCCTCACTACAAGTTCTCCCGCAGGTTGTGCTTGATGAAAACAACCACTGAACACCACCTCCAATATCCTGAACAGAGGTCCTGGGATCCTGACGGGTCCTCCTGATTTCTTCCTTATCTCCTCCAATCCATTCTGCATACTGGAGACAAAATTCTCTGAAAGGTATTTCTGAGGATGTCACTTCCTTGCCTGGAACTGTTAATAATATCTTCACTGCTCTAAGAATCCAATTCAAAACTCTTGATCCACAAGAACTGTCACCATGGTGTCCACATTTATTTTGCAGGCTTATCCTCTCCCACTCTCTGGGATCTTTCTCTCTTCAGAACCTTTGCCCATCTTGTTCTGACCTATGGTGCCATCCCTTGTTCATTCTAAGGCATCCTTGAAGCTCAATTTAATTATCAACCCTCCAGCCACTCTCCCTCCCTCCCCAAACCAGCTCAGGCCACATTAGCCTCCCACTTCAGTCTCTTGGTAGCACTTATCAAAAGTGTAGTGAAATAATTATTTGCTCACTGTCTGTCTCCCTCAACAGGCTCTAGAGAGCAGCAACAATAGAAATGTCATCTGTGTCTTGCTCACCATTATATCTCCAGTGCCAGGCATGGGGCCCAGCACATAGTAAGTGTTCAATAAACATGTTTTAACAAGTGAAGAAAAGAGTAACAATTTGTTAGTAAAAAAGGTTTAATAAGACCCTCTTTCCGACCTTGAATGGGGTGGGAGCTAAACCTCTAGAATGACATGTCCCAATTCAAGCAAACTTCTTAAACTGCCTTTGAATAGCCCACAAGTTCAAAAGGGTAACATTTGCCAAATGCATGTGATGTGGGGTTTTTTTTGCTTGACAAAGGGATTCTTCACTTTACTGAAAAAAAAACAAACAAACCCTGAAAGGCGTCTTTAAATACTGTGTTCCCTCTGGTGCCCATAAGCCATATTAAGAGCTCATTAATTATCTGCCAGGGAGGCAAGAACTAAGAGGCAAGTCATAAGGATGGTTGCCAGGGGAAGAAATGATGATAAATCAGCACTTAGATGAAAGTGTAAATCATGGGAGAAGTAGGACCCGATTTACAGAAGTGTGATTTGTACACAGCTTATCGGAAACTTTATTATCACAAAGCATACTTGGGGAAGGTGGAAATACTGTTGATTTGAAACCAGATTTCTGCCTTTGAAAGGCATCCCTTTCCCCTCGTTGGTCTTCTCTGTGCAGCTCTCGAAGGCGTCTTTGAGCTGTTGTGTGTGGAACTGGAGCATGGTCCTGTCCCTGCCAATGCAGTTCACCTGCTGTCCCATCAAACTTTCTGGGCCCCTCAGGCCTGCATGAGTGTAACAGACTTTATGACGGTCCTTTCCACCTCCAGCCAGGGTGACTGACAACTTGGAAGAGCAGAGGAAGCTTTCCAGGCGTGTCGCTGGGAAGGTGGGGGTACCCCAACAGAAGAGAACATTTACTGAGTGGTTAGTGGATGTCAGCACTGGTGTTCATGCCTTGATATGCCCTTTATCAAAAACTGTAGATGTAAACAGGCCACTCAGACAAGAACCAAGCAGAACTTGCTATAGCCGGGGAGTCAGCCACCATCACTTGCATTTGGCAGAGACTCAAAGGCAGGCTGGGAGAAGAAAAGTTTTATAGTGAAAAATGGGAAGACTTTGGCTATGCTCTGCTTGGAGGCTACTGGACTGGGAAAGCTGGCATCCTATGCAATTGGGTAGGAGGGCAGATTTGCCTTTCTCTGTGGGATCCTCAGTTGAAAACAGGAGCAAAATTAGGGAAGCTGGGAGTCACTGATAAAGTCCTGGTTGTTTGGGGCCAACTGGTAGAGAGGTTGTAGTAGGGTTCTAATTGTATATGAGGTCTGGCCATTACCATCATCCATTTGTATATTCTGTCTCTCCCTAGAATTGCACCATCTCTTTAAGTCACATGATCTCACCAGGACTTTCTACAAGGAAATGTACTGGTTCTCTCTCAGGCAACAGCCAGAGCTGTGTTTCTGTCCATGGGACATTTCCAGGTTCCTCTAGGAGTCAGCTGGGTCTGCTGTTCCCTCTTTTTCCAGGGCTGGGGTCTGCACCCACTAGAGCTGCTATATTAAGACAGTCACCTCCCACTTTTCCAAAGAAGACATCCAGATGGCCAACAGACACATGAAACAATGCTCAACGTCACTCATCATCAGGGAAATAGAAACTAAAACCACACTGAGATACCACCTCACACCAGTCAGAGTAGCTAAAATGAACAAATCAGGAGACTACAGATGTTGGCAAAGATGTGGAGAAATAGGCACCCACTTACACTGCCGGTGGGAATGCAAACTGTTGCAGCCCCTCTGAAAAACAGTGTGGAGGTTCCTCAAAAAATGAACAATAGAACTCCCCTATGACCCAGGAATAGCACTGCTAGGAATTTACCCAAGGGATACAGAAGTGCTGATGCATAGGGGCACATGTACCCCAGTGTTCATAGCAGCACTTTCAACAATAGCCAAAGCATGGAAAGAGCCTAAATGCCCACCAACTGATGAATGGATAAAGAAGATGTGGTTTATATATGCAATGGAATACTACTTGGCAATGAGAAAGAATGAAATCTGGCATTTGTAGCAACACGGATGGAACTCGAGGATATTATGGTAAGTGAAATAAGTCAGGCAGAGAAAGACAGATACCATGTTTTCACTCATATGTGGATCTGAAGAAACTTAACAGAAGACCATGGGGGAAGTGAAGGGGGAAAAAAGTTACAGAGAGGGAGGGAGGCAAACCATAAGAGACTCTTAAATACTGAGAACAAACTGAGGGTGGATGGGGGGTGGGGGAGAGGGGAAATTGGGTTACAGGCATTGAGGAGGGCACTTGTTGGGGTGAGCACTGGATGTTATATGGAAACCAAATTGATAATAAATTATATATTTTTTTAAAAATACAGTCACCTCTCACTCTCTTCCATTTGGCCTCCTCCTCTATGTTTGCACAGCCCTTGGCTTTTCCCCGATGGTGTAGTCCTACTTTCCTTGGGTGTTGATGTATCCACCACTGCCCCCAACTCTGACTCCCTCAGGGCCTTGAAGACAAGGCCAGGTCTGGGTTATCACCCCAGTCTCTGAGCCCAGCACAATACCTGGCTCACAGAAAGTGTATGAAAAATGTCTTATGAATAATTCAGTGAATGCATTGGTTTTACTGCCAGCCACTCATGACAAGGAAAGGAAAAGAATGAAAACAACAAACATAGGGCAATTACAAAAGCTCAAGAAATCTTGGAATATTCTGCAGAAGTGTTCCTTATCTTCATGACACATGACACATAAATGGGCCCAATATTGGGTTTTCCCTTCTCTTGCCCCTTCTCTGACTCCCATTTCTAAGTGGTTCTAGATAAGACTTCTTCTCTTTTCCTCTTCATATTTTCCCCAGATGCAAAGTCTTAAGTTTTTCTTACAGCCCCATATATGCCTATCTTAATACAGAAGATGAAGCAGGATCTCAAAAATGCATCAATAAAGTGGTTTCAAAAAGGCTGTTAGTGCAAAGGAAGGGTATTTTAAACAACTATGGTCAAATTTGACAATGGACAAGTTCACAGAAGAGTCCATTAAGGAAAACCACCACCTAGGCCTAGGGAAATATGCTATTTCCCCATATGATATAAAATAACAACTAAAATGACAACCCAAACAAAACCATTGTGTGATGTAGGAGGCAATGTGTGTGTTAGAGCACAGCTACCCTGAGGCTTCTGTTTGGGACGCGGTGAGAAACTGCTAAGCAAAATCCTATTTCCCCACGTCACAGAGTCTGTGTCTTTATAGTTGACATTATCTAATTAAGTCAGGTAAGAGTCCCCGTCTTGGCCCATCTCAGCCAAATAATTAAGGGAAAATCAAAGCTTTGGGCCCCAAAACTTGTCAGCGCTCCAACGTTTATCCATTTGTAAATACAGCGACAGCCAGCAGCACCTCTCCCATAATAAAACAGAGAGGAAATGCCATTTCCCCACTCCCCTACCCAGTCTGTTAACTGCAGTTGTGTCTGTCTACTGTGCAATGATAATCACGACCCTGAGGCCTTACAAGATTGGGAAATGCCTTCTGAAGCATCAAACAGAGATTAAATTGTCTTGCCTGTAGTTGTAGTGTTAATTTAAATTACAATCCTTTGAAAACTGGCATTGGATTACCAGTTCTCAAAGGACGTGAAATTTTATCTAAGGGCGACACTTTATGAACCAGAATGTGCGATTAACACGAACATCCTTTTTCTGGGTCTTCTAGATGCATGAGACTCTTTTTTTTTTTTTTTAACAATTTATTGAATATAAAAACCACCATTTACTTTGGAAGGGAACATTACTGTTCCCAAGCATTTCCACATATTTTCTCATCTGATTCCAATGTGTCAGAAATGCAGATGAGATAGGATGTAGCCATAATGTCAGCACCCCACCCTTCTTCTCTTACACACAGACTTCACAGCTGTTTTGGAGAACTTCCCCCAACCCACTGGAGACCCTTTGCCTAGTTGGGTAGAGAGCTAGAAGCATCTGGGAATTTACATTCCCCTTCCTACCTCAGTTCCCAGCCAGTCACTGAGGTACAGGAATATGAAGGTCCAGCCCCTTTGTCTCAGACGGTACTAAAATTAACCCACACTTCAGAGCTTCCTTGCAGAATCAGCCTGGATCTTACCTCTGCAAGACTTTGCCTATAATCACAACCTTGCTCTGCTTCCTGCCCTTCCTCTACTGCTCTCCACTCTCATCCTAGGCAGGAGCACTCCCTGAATAAGTCACTGAAGGAATTTCCATGTCAGAGTCTCCTCCTGGAAAGTTTGATCTAAAATTCAGGGGTAATTGTCAACCATCTACAAAATGGACCCAGAAAATTGAGTGACTTGACTAAGACCATTTAAGTCAAGGCCAGAATCCAGGTCTTCACATTAATCAGCCATTCAGCTGGCATTTGTTAAGCACCTGCCACTATACTCAGGACAAGAAACAGTAGGACAAATGCACTAAGGGGCCTTCCTCCACTCAAATGTACAGGCTGGTAAGAAAAACAGCAAGACCCAACGTGGTGTTTTCAGGTTGATTCTGTCAGGACCCAACTTGAAGGCAACCAAAAGATCAAGTACTTTTACAGAGCACAGCACAACACATGAGCTTGTCTCGAGTCTAACCAGCTACTTTTCCTGCCCATTGGGGTCCCAAGTCCAAGAACTTCTGGGGAAAGAAATGGATGGAGAGGGGTGAGACAGCCGGAGGGGACGTAAGAGGACCTGAGCTGGAGAACTAGAGATGAAGAAAATGGCTGGGCCGGAAACAGCCTCACCCTGGGGGTGGCAGTATGCCTGCTTTTGGTTACCATCATTTCTGATGCCCCCCAGAGAAAACGGCCTGGTCCCTTCAGATGCCAGCATCCTGGGGACAACGTGAGCCTGTCCTTCTTATGTTGCCCACACAACTTCGGGCAGTGACTCTGAGGCATCACCAGGGCCTGGTGGCCCAGTGGTCTGAAACTGTGTTCCTGCACCCAGCTCAATTCTGGTGAGACTCAGAGAGGTGAAGCTCTTCACCTAAGTTCGCACAAACCAGTAAGAAGCAAAGCAGAGATTCAAAACAGGCATGCCTGACTCCAAAGCCCACACTTAAAGAATAACTAATGAGAAAAAGGCAAAGAGAACAATGTTCTCAGGAGCACTCAGTTCTCCCAGCAGAATAAACCACACTGATAAGTTAGGCTGAGTGGGTGCCTAAACATAAAGGGAAATGAAATCCTTGCTCAAAAATGAAAAAGCAGAATTAAGTCTTATATCACAAAGAAATAGCATAGAAAGAAGGAGGAAAGCCTAAAAATGAGATGAAGCATAAAACAACATAAATGTTCTGAAACTAAGAGATGTGTCTGCTAGGGAGGAAAAGCTAATGGCAACTGAGGCTGGAAATCATTAGCATGCGTTTACCTTTATCTCCAAGACTTCATCACAACCCCTCGGTAGCTCACTAGTGCAAGAAAACAGAAAGTAGACCTTGAAAAGGCAAGACAAGGGTTAAGTAGGAGTTGCCTATTGCACACCAAATCATTGTTTGGATCTGGCTTTTTCCTAAGAACTACAGGAGCAAAAATAGATAAAGTAAGCATTTTTTCCCTGTATACAAACAAGGAAAAATAGGAGAATGGTAGAAATTGCAAGGAAGCCAGACTGACCTTGTCCGGCAGAGGATATCTTTGATTAATCTAGCCTGAGGTTAAACCCAGAAGAACACATGGCAAAGAAGAGGGAGCAGTCCTGAACATATCTGGAAAATGACACCATGATGCAACGGCTGAAGCTAAAGAATATTCCTCTCCGTGGAAGACCCAACCAGGATCTAATCATTTTTCAAGCACAGAAAGTGGGCTGTCTTCCAGGACAGCACCATGTAGGGCATCACAGAGGCTCTCTTCTTTAATGTCTCCTACCCCCTAGAAATCTCTGTCCTCAGATCCAGGCAGTGTTATCTGGAATTCTTGTGTGGCTCCCTTCTGGGGCTTGAAGACCCATTTAAGATGCAAAGAGAACCTGGGAGGGAAATAAAGCTCCATTAACTTGAAGCAGGGCCATTGAAATCTTTCCTGTGTACATCCTTCCTCACTAGTGTGACCTTGGGCATTTCTTGCCTATAAAAAATATGGCATTGGTCAAACTGTCCTCTCCAGTATTCCTCATGAAAACTCCAAGAATACGTGGAAGCACCTGGCACATAAATGCTCCATAACACTAACTTCTCTCTCCTGGAATAGAGAAAGAAAAGTGAGAGACCAGTGAAAATACTAAGAGCTTTGTAAAGCAAATCATATATACACCCCCAAGATTTGAAAGTTCAGGCAAAAATTTGCTTAGAGGTAGAGAATTTTAAAACCCTCTACTGATTTTTCTTATTCAGATTAATTTTTTCATGATAATACATTTAACTCTCAGAGAATGTGTAGATGAGGTCAAGTTCCAACTAGAAGCTGAGAATTGGCTGCTCTCACAGCCCAGTGCCTGGAGAGATGGTTGTAGCACAAGAAAGTGGGCCTCCCATTCGTGTTGACAATAGATCTTATGCTTCAGTTCAATCAGGATCCTCTAGAGGACTTGTTAAAAAAAAAACACATTTCTGATCCCTAACCTAAGCTTTCTGACTCAACAGATCAGGGGTAGAACTGAGAATCTGCTTTTCTTTTCTTTTTTATTTTTCTAACGTTTGCTTATTTTTGAGAGACAGAAACAAAGCACAAGTGAGGGAGGGACAGAGAGAGGGAAACACAGAATCTGAAGCAAGCTCCAGGCTCCAAGCTGCAGCACAGAACCTGATGCGGGGATCAAACTCATGGACCGTGAGATCATGACCTGAGTGGAAGCTGGATGCTTAAGTGTCTGAGCCACCCAGGCACCCAAGAATCTGCTTTTCTGACATGGTCCAGAGACCATGCTTTTTAAAACCAATGTCTTATACTTTCATTTGCCTTTTGAGAGAGTCTCAATTTAGAGTTAACTGTGACCTTGGGTGATTCATTCTCCTCTTGGTGTCCCTCTACTTGAATTGAGACATTTGCTAGATGACCCTTAAGAGGCCTTCCTGCTCTGACATTCTGTGACTTTGCAAGTCTAACCAGTTCAGTGCATTTACTGCCTAGTTCTGGGCTGGGTGTGGGGGGAGACCAGGCGTGCAAAAGTGATTGAATGACAAGGAGAATCCCCAGAATACAGAAGAGCAAATATTGTGTTTATTTTCCCACTGCCCTAATTTTCTTCCTTACTTTAAAGTACTCTCCTGACTTCAGTTAAGTTTGCCCTGGAATCCTGATCTTGACAGATATTTTAAAAAATAAATAAATAAAAAGAATGAGCTGTTTGATCAAATAAAGTTTTCCTACAAGTCTTTCCCTGGAAGGATGCTCAGCCCTTCTGGCTGTGCTTCTGTGACTCAATAGTGACATCTGGTGGTCATCAAAGTGAGTCCCAGACCCTGGTAACACCCACACATGCTCCTGAAGACCATGGTACATAATGGGGATGCCTAAATTCCCATAAATAAGCCCATTTCTCAATCATCTACAGCTTACCCGTACTACCTGTGAGCAAACTTTTCTCTTGGTTTAATGCCAGAAACATTAAAGTCTCTGACTCCTATTCTAAATTTCAATTCATTGAACCATTTGAAAGGATACAATCCTTAGGAGGCTGATAACCCCACTGTGGTTGATGCATCTTAACTAATATTCATGTTCAAACCATTTGGTTAAAGGAAAGCATCAAAACATTTGGCAGGAAAGAAAAATACAACCTAACTTTGCTTCCAATGATTTGATCTAAGCAAATAAATAAGCTATTTTCATTTCCAGTTTAACATAACAAGAATATCTTTACATGATAATTTGCCTTTAAAAATTCTAGCTGTGAAGTATAATAACAGCACATGAAGCTGCCTGTCATTTCATGTTTATGTTCCAATCCCAGCTTTGACATTCCCATAGGCTCCAGACCTCTTGGCAAGAGATATTCCAGGCCATGTTTTCATAATAACAGGCAGAAAACCCAACCCAAGAGCCAGGAAAAAATAAAGTACCTTTAACAGGGCTCTATATGTGGAACTGGCTCACCTTTTCCCCCTTCTTGCTACAGGGCAACTTTACAACTTAAGAGAAATAGTCAACCAAACCCTCCATTCCAATCTCATTAATATACGGTCCTAGGTGCCCTTTCAAAGCAAACAGTGTCAGGAAAGGCCCTTCTCTCACAAGGATTGGTTAATAGTATTGCAGCTGGTATTAACTGAGTGCTTACTCTATGCTGGGCCCTGTCTCCACTCAGTCTTCACAGCATCACTGGTCAGGGGGAGCATTTCATATCCCAGCTCACAAATGAGCAAACTAGGGCTCAGGCAAGTGAGCGAGGGCCTTTGCCCAAGATCTCATGCTAGCATGGGTTGGGGCTAGGGTCTGAATGCAGACCAAGAATCAGATCAGTTGAGCACCACCTACCTCTACCTACTCAAACCCTTTAAAGTGCAGCTCCGGTGTTTTTTCCTCCTGCCCTGCGTTTCCCAACACTGCCACACCAGCCAAAGCCCCTTCCAAGGGACAGCAATGCCTCTTGCCAGTGAAATGTCACCCATCCTGCCTTATCACTACCACTTCACGGACTACCCTTTCTTTGAGTGGCTGATATGAATGTAAGCATCTTCAAGGCAGGACTCCTATCTAATTTGGATCTATAGTAACCCCACTACCTGGCACAGAGCATCACAAGCCATTAGCAGCCAGCATGTTTTTGCTGAATGAGCGAATGAATAAATAGACCTTGAGGAACGCACTGCCAACTGTAAGAGACCTCCTGGGTTGGGGGAGTGGACAGTAGGAGAGGATGCAGAGGTGGAGCGCTGAGGGGACACCAAAGGCATCACCAGAAAAGGAGCTCTGTACCCTGGGCTGTCACTAAGAACTGCTGCATTCTTACCACTAAATGAGATAACTTCAGCTCCATCAAGCACTGCAGCGTGGAGCTGAGATGGATAGGGCCTTTGCACACCTCCTCTTTTTTGCCTCTGTTGTGGGATTTTTAGGTGATATATAGTTGCCCCCACTTTCCACTAGCACAGAATTCACCAACCCCCACCACCTCAACATTGTCTGCTTGTCTGCTCCTCTCTAGACCATGAGTTCCCCAGAGCCCAGGCTGTTGACTTCCCTCCCTACTACATTCTCGCACAGTGCCTGATACCCAGGAGAAAGTAAATATTCTTAAGTCACTCAAACTTTAGTTCAACAGCAACTACAAAGCAGTGATAAGGGAGAATTTTGTGGCAAATTCAGAGCAATAGCCAGAGTTCCTCATTCTTTTACCAAAAGGGTGATATATGTGTGTTCATATTTTGTAGATGCTAATTGTTGACAACATGATTCAGTGGCTCAACAAATTGGAACTGACACCATCAACCTGCTCAATCTATTTACAATCTTTCATCATCAATGCAAAGGACTTTGTTAACTGAGCCGAGCCAGCTTCCCTTGTGAGGCCAGCATCTTGTTTCCTATTAGTGATGAGCATTATTAGTAAATAGATTGGCTTAGCATGTTAAATTGCATCCAACAGCCCAGCAAAAATCATGAGCTAATGTAGGAAAATAAAAGTAAAGCAAGGGCAGACTCAAATCAAAGCACATTTACTAAGCAGAAATTTTACTAGCTGGTTTTTCTGCCACCAGCCTCGCTGCGTCCCACCCTCCACAGAGCCCAGGGTGGTCTTTCTAAAACTCCAATCAGCTCACATCACCTCCCTGCTCAAAGTTCTTCAGTAGTTTTTGCATTCTCTCCTTATTGTGTCATCCCACACCCTCTAAGGTCTAGGCCTTGCCTACTTCTGTTGCCCAAAATTTTTCTCCCTTCTCCTCACTCCACAGAGCGCCCATACACACACCAACTACACTCGAAGAGTATCACAGTACCTGTGAATGACCACAGAATCTCTTCCAACAGGGCCTGTGCATGTGCTGACACCCTCTTCCCCTCTTTCTGGAAGCTTCTCTGCCCCTTCACCCACCTAATTCCATCAAAATTTAGCTCAACTGTTTTAATGAGTCCAGGAAGCCTTCCCTGATGCAGTAAGTTGAATCATGGCCCTCAAAGGGTATGTTCACACCCTAATCCCCAGAACCTGTGAATGTGGCCTTATTTGGAAAAAGGGGTCTCACAGATGTAATTAAATTAAAGATCTTGAGATTACATCTTCCTGGATCATCTGAATTGGCCCTAAATCCAATTGCAAGTGTCCTTAGAGACAGACAGAAGACAGATACGGGGAGGAGGAAAAGGGTCCATGTGAAGGCAGAGGCAGAGACTGGAAGATACCACCACAAGTCAAGGAATGCCTAGAGCCACCAGAAACCAGAAGAGGCAAAAAAAGACCTTCCCCTAGAGCTTTCAGAGGGAACATAACCCCTGCCAGCACCTTGATTTCAGACTTCAGGACCTAGAACTATGAGAGAATGAATTCTGTTGCTTGAAGCCCCCCAGTTCGTGGAAATCAGTTGCAACAGCCTTAGGAAACTCAAACACCTGACCTCCCCTTCAGGTGCTCCCTACCCTGCATTACTCCCAATCCTGTGCATTCCCTTCTTCATGAGCCTTTGCAATTGCTATGTGACTTTGTTGCCTTCCACACTAGACTTTAAGGCTCCCGAAGGTAGAGATTTTATCTTCTATGATTTTCTGCCAGATTCTATCATTTCCTTGAAGGAAGCACAGGGCTATTAGCAGGGTAAGGACAAAATGACAAAAAGTCGGACTTGCTCTTTAAACTCCTTAAACCTCCTGCCAATGTCTCCTGAGAACAAGCCTATCAGTTCCTCTCATGCCCCTTTGCTCAAGCTTCTCCTGGCCCTCAACTAATTCCTCCATTTCATTGTCAGCAAAGCCATCATCAGCCACTTAGCTGGCTACCAGAATCATGTATCTACCCTTTTTTGTCAAAGGGTGGGAAGCCCTTAAAATTATTCATAAATAATTTCCACGGGTTTCAAACCTGCATTCACTGTTTCAGGCTTGAGTGCATCTATTGCCTGTGGGTCCACCTTCATTGAGTAGAATGGTGGACCAACTACAGCATTTAAATGACTTTTCTCTTATTTTCATTGCACACCATTCTATAGGCATACACAATAACCCTAGGTGAAGTATTAAATGAACGAATGGAAGAATGATAAATGCACATTTATCCCAACCCCTTGCTAAATCCCATGAAGGAAATATACGTAAACAAAGCTTAGGCCTTGACGGCAAGGAGTTTATAATCTAGGTGCACCTAAGAGTAACTGCTAACATTTGTTGCCTATCCACCAAATCTTTCTTCTGTTTTGCTTTATTTTGTTTTCTTTCTTTGATAAAACTCAATTATCTCAATATGTGCCAGAAATTTTTCAAAGGAAACTAGGTTTCACTCTACTTCCCTTTTTAAATAAACATATATCAATAATAGACCATGAGGTCCCTGTTCACAAGTCAGCTGGCGAGTGGAGGTAATGATAAATCAAAGAAACAACGGGGGCACCACTGGTGGGAATGTAAAATGTGGCGGCCACTGTGGAAAACAGTCTAGCAGTTCCTCAAAATATTAAACATAGAGTTACAATATGACCCAGCAATTCCTCTCCTAGGTATCTTCCCAAAGGAGTTGGAAACAGATGTTCAAACAAATACTCATACACAGACATTCACAGCAGCACTATTCACAATGGCAAAAAGGTGGAAACAACCCAAATGCCCATCAACTGATGAATGGATAAAAAGCTGGTGATAAATCCATAGATGGAATATTATTCAGCAATTAAAGGGAATGAAGTACATGCTATAACATGGATGGCACTTGAAAACATCATTATAAGAAGCCAGTCACAAACTCTGCATACGATGATTCCATTTACATGAAATTGTCCAAAATAGGCAAATCCATAGAGTCAGAAAGTAAATTAATGGATGCCAGGTACTGGGGGTGGAGGATGGGTGGATGGGGAGTCAGTTGGTTTGGGTCATTGTAACTAAAGTACCATATATACTGGGTGGCTTAAACAACAGACCTTGGTTTCTCACAGTTCTAGAGGCTGGAGGTCCAAGATCAGGTGCCAGCATGGTCAAGTTCTTAGCGAGAACCCTCTTCCTGGTTATGTCCTCATATTACCTTCCTTGGTGTCTGCAAACAGAGAGAGAGAGAGCAAGCTTTACTATCTTTCTCTTATAAGGACGCTAATCCCACCATGGTGGTTCCACTCTCACAACCTTATCTAAACCTAATAATTTCCCAAAGGCCTCACCTCCAAATACCATCACATTGGGAATTCAGGCTGCAATATATGAGTATGGAGGGGAAAAAAAACTTAAGTCTGTAACATGGAGACTAGACTGCTAATGGGTATGGGGCTTCTTTTTGATAGAATTGTTCTAAAGTTGATCATGGTATTGGAATGCAAAACCCTATGAATATACTTAAAGCCATTGGATTGTACACTTTTTTTAGTGTACTGGACACACAATGAATGTTACATTATTTCAGGTGTGCAACATAGTGATTCAACAAGTTTAAACATGCTATGCTCACCAGCATAGCTACCATCTGTCACCATGCAACATTATTACTGACTATATTCCTTATACTGTGCCTTCTATTCCTGTGACTTATTTATTCCATAACTGGAAGCCTGTATCTCACTCTCCTCTTCACCTTAAGAAAGAAATGAGCACTGGGTGTTACACATAAGTGATAAATCATTGGGTTCTACTCCTGAAACCAATACTATAGTGTATGTTAACTAACCTGAATTTAAATAAATAAATTTTTAAAAATTTTTAAAAAAGAAATACAAAGCAGGAGGTATCACAGTTCCACATCTCAAGATATACTACAAAGCCAAAGTAATCAAAACAGTATGAATTGTACATTTTGAGTTAATTGTATAGCATGTGATTTATATGTCAAGAAAACTGTTACAAAAAGAGGAAGGAAGGGAGGGAGGGAGGAAACCAGAATGAAAATTATGTAAGAAAGGATCACAACCTCAAAAAGATCAGGAAATAATTTAGCATAGAGAAAGATGTTATCCTGTGAGATTTTTGAATCCTGTGTCAACAAAATCAAGCAGCTGTAGAAGAAAACTCTGTATAAAATCCAGAACAACAACCAGAGTTCCCATCTTCTTAAAAGGTAATATATGTTTATTACGTGGCAGTGCTGTTCTAAATGCTCTGGAACATTCAGCAAAATGATATAATATCATTTATATCACTTAAGCCTCCAGGACTCTATGCAGTAGGCAATACCATTTCTATTTGCAGATTTTTTAAAAAATGAGGCACAGAAAAGTTAAATTGCTTGACCATGATCACTACCTGGCTAATGGCAGAAACCAAGTGTGACCCCAAAGCCCAGGGCTCAGCTGGGTACACAAGAGGCACACAGGAAGATGAGGAGCATAATCTGAGAACTGAGAGAATAGCCACAATAGTCAATATCCTTGAAGCTCCTTGATGGGAAAGTGTTTCTGCAGAGAATAAGTTGCAATCTACCTTCTTATGAACTCCACTGCCCTCTGGAGACCCACAAAAGCTCTGTATCTACTAGCAGTGGCCAATCACTGTTTGCTCTGCCTACATATTCCCCCAAGCCATTCTAAGGGAATCTGCTCACCCACAGTCCTACTACTTATGGGGCTGTGTTTACATTGCAGGGCTCTCCCCTTATCCCTAGACATAACTGACTCAATAAGACACCTGACCCAAAGATCAAGATGCTCTATAAAGATGAGCTGGACCAGTCAGATTCTTTCCTTCTCTTTCAGGAACTGGAACTAAGACACAGAAGGAAGTTGTCAGTTGCTGGTGAATGTAATAGTGTAAACAGGAGCATTCAGGATGGCCAAAGACAACCTCAGCTTATGAGAAAGCAAAACTCTCTAAGGAGAGAAGGGAATGAAGCACAAGCACAGAGAGAAATAGAGATGGAGAAAGGTAAGGCAGAGCATGTAAGTCTGAGAGAAGCCATCACCTAGAGATGCCCATACACCCTTCAGATCCCACCCTTGAAATCTATATCTGCTCTCTCCTTGCAGTAGCCATAGCTACTGAAAAGTAAATTCAAATTGATTAAAATTAAAAATTCAGTTTTACTGACACGTTTCAAGTGCTCAACAACTATGTGTGGCTAATGGCTACCATACTGGACAGTGCAGATGAAGAACATTTCCATCATCACAGAGTTCCACTGCGCAGTGCTCTCCTGTGTCTTTACAGTTCAAGCCAAACCTTGAGCAGTGTTTAAGCACAATGTAAGCACCTCTCTGTTCCTTGTAACCAAATGAATCAGCCAGAATACCCAGTAGGTATTCATTCGTTTAATGTCAAATCCATACTTTTGTACAGGTATCTCATGAGTGCTAAGGATGTATTTATAAAGTGAACAGAGCCCATCCCTGGGGTACAGCTTCAGCTCTAACCTTCCAAATGCTAGTCAGTCATCCCCATCCCACTGAGTCTCCTCTCATTTGGGCCAAATGCAGCCCAGCCTCTCTAGCTAGCTCTTGGGTGGCAAAGATCCCAGTGTTTCTCCTCTCTGGGCTCTTCTCTGCATAAATCTCAGGCTATCAATATCCCTCTTAAAACTTATAGTCCATAATAACATATAATATTCTGAAGAGCCAGTACAGAATTCAATGGACTATTGTCCCACTTGCTCCAAACACTGAATTTCCATCCATTCAGCTTGAGAATGATGGTTCTAAGGAACCAGCCACACTGCCCGACTGGTTTGACCTAGTACGCGGTCAACAGTGTGGTAAAGTTCTTTGTAACAGAAACTGTTCTTCAGCTGGTCTGTCCCGAGTTTTACTTATGCAACTGATGTATAAGCCAAAATGCAGATTTCCACATTTATCTTTGCTAAATTTTATTCTCTAAGTCAGCAGCAGTCCACTAATTGTGTAAGGTTGTTGGAGGTACTATGTGAAGCTTGGTACATGGTTAGTGCTTGTTAAAAACTGGCCACTGAGGGGTGCCTGGGTGCCTCAGTTGGTTGAGTGTCCACCTCTTGATTTTAGCTCAGGTGATGATCTCAGGGTCGTGGGATCAAGCCCCAGGGGGAGCTCCACACTGAGCCTGCTTGGGATTCTCTCTCTCCTTCTTTCTCTGCTTGTCCCCCACCTCTCTAAAATAAAAAAAAAATAAAAGTTAAAATTAATTTTTTTTTAAAGGTGGCCATTGATACTCTTAATAATTTCTTTTAGTTCGGTGTTTCTCTTTTTCCTCAGGGATAATGTTATAATTCAATTTAACATGTGCTACTGAGCTACCATTATGGAACATAGTGGTCCTGGTTGGGGCCAGGAGAGTCAAAGGTGAAACAGGCTCGGTCCTTCCTCTCCTGGAGCTCACTGTTGGATGATGAAAGAACATAGATCTACATGTCCAAAAAATCTTGAAATGACAAGCAAGTTATGTTAGCTTTTTTTTTTTGCCTATTTATTTATTTATTTTTGTCACATAAGAAAAGTTTATTTCTCTAGTTTTATATTAGCATTGTTTTTTTGCCTAATATTAACAACTAGTTAATTCAACCTAGCTCTTGATTTAGATTTTTAACTCTTTTCAACCTTACCCTATCTTCTTACTTATTGAGAAATATGCACTGCTCTTGCTTGCTTTTTTTCTGCTGTTGATATATATAAAGAAAAACTATAATCACGACTAACCATACAGTGATTCATCAAAATGAAAGAAAGCAAATCTCTGAACTTTATGAGAATTGGACATAAACAAAGTTCAAGATAAAAGGGCAATATGTAGAGAACTAAAGGAAGTTACAGACACTGGAGTTCAATCTCTGCTTCCCATTTGGTCAGTATTAGATGTTAAGAACATTTAAATGTCTAAATCACAGTTATCTCCTCTGAAAAAATGGGTTGTGCTACCCAACAGGGTAATTTTGAGTATAAGTTATATTAGGTATTATGATTGATGGGAATGTAATAGCTAAGAGCACAGACCTAGATCTGAGTGACCTGGGCCTAAATTCAGCACTGTCTACCAGCTTTGTGACCTTGTACAAGTCACTTAACACTTCTTATCCTCAATTCGTCATCTGTAAAATGTGAATCACCATGGAACCTCTCCCCATGGTGTGTGATGATTCAGGAAAATAACAGACAACAAACTCTAACAGTAAGTCTCTGTTCTTGATGTTTGACTGCTGACAGCTTTTAAGCTCACCCTCCCTTTTCTCCTGCTGTCTCACCTCTAGGCAAGCTGATAGAAAGCTCAGGCACTCCCTCCTTTGGTACCCCTCACTGAAGCCCTACCCCGCAACCACAATAAAAAACCCAAATTTAGTCTCCTCTCCTTGCTCTCACAAGCCACTTTCGGATCAGCTTGAGACGCCTGCCCCGTTCACTCCAGAATTCTTCATTTTACACAAATAACAAATCCTTGTATCCCTCTTGGTGTATGTACTGTCATCAATTGGCATCTAAACCAAATTTTGGGGGGCGTCTGGGTGGCTCAGTCAGTTAAGCATCCGACTTCAGCTCAGGTCATGATCTCACAGTTTGTGGGTTCAAGTCCCGTGTCAGGCTATGTGCTGACAGCTCAGAGCCTGGAGCCTGTTTCAGATTCTGTGTCTCCCTCTCTCTCTGACCTTTCCCTGCTCACGCTGTGTCTCTCTCTCTTTCTCTCAGAAATAAATAAAACATTTAAAAAAATTAAACCAAATTTTGGGTGGGAGTCCATTCTGCCTCTACAGGTGGCCACAACATTAGTCAAATAGCACGAACACCACAGACATTTACAGCAACTATGATATATATAAGGTTGATGTCACCTTACTTTACCAAGCTAACAAGAAGGTAATTCCCATTCTAACAATTATATAAAATCATGTATTTCTCAGACTGAGGCATGCATAACCCCATGGGGCTCTTGAGATATGCCAACATATATGAATCCCATGAGTACAAATTCTATACCACAGACACACACATTCACACTTGATTGGGGAAACATGGCGCATTAAAATTAACAGAGAAATATTATGAAGGATAAGGCAAAATGCCAAAAATGTTTTTAAGATAAAATAGGCCCCCCAAGAATTCCAGGTTTTCAAAAGACACTTTAGCTACAACCCTGGAATGCCCAGAGGTACTTATTTCCTCCCCTGTCCTTAGGAACTCTTATATAGAAGTTTAAGAAATTTGGGCGCCTGGGTGTCTCAGTCAGTTGAGCCTCTGACTCTTGATTTCAGCTCAGGTCATGATCTCAGGGTCATGGGATCAAGCCCTGCACTCCACTGAGTATGGAGTCTGCTTAAGATTCTCTCTCTCCCTCCCTCTGTTTCTCCCCCTATGCCCCTCTCCCCTGTTCTCTCTCTTTCTAAAAATAAATAAATAAATAAATATATAAATATTTTTTTAAAAAAGAAGTATGAGAAACTAGTAGTATATTTTAAACTGATGTCCCAGAAGCAACAATGCATGGAGAAGGCTGTGTCAACAGAATCAAGGGTCCCTTCTCCCCTCTGAGCAGACCTAGAGATGCCCATGCAGGATAGGCCAACAGGCTCCCTTCTCTGGGAGTGAGCTCTTCCTTTCCTGGTTGAGGCCCTCACATCACAGAGATGGGCTGGGGCTCTGACTAGATGAAGCTGGGCAGGGATGATCATGATGGAAGCAGAACATTTGAGACATGAAAGATCTCGGAGGTGGAAGCAGTGATGCTGTGATTCTTCTGGTCCCTGGGTTGGGTACACAAGTGAGTATATGACTCTGCTCAGGCTACCATAACAAAATGCCATAGACTGGACATCTTGTACAACAGAAATTTATTTCCCCCAGTTCTAGAGGCTGGGAAGTCCAAGACGATCAAAGTGCCAGCTGATTTGGCTTCTGGTGAGAGCTCTCTTCCTGGCTTGCAGGCAGCCATGGTCTCCCTATGTCCTAACATGGTATAGAGAGAGAGAGGGAAAGAGAGAGACAGAGGGAGAGGAAGAGAGAGAGGAAGAGGGAGGGAAGGGCAGCACTCTGGTGTCTATTCCTATAAGAACACTACTACCAGATCAGGGCCCTATACTTATTACCTCATTTAACCTTAATTACCTCACTTTGCTTTGGCTCTATCTCCAAACACAGTCATGCTGAGGGTTAGGGTTTACAATTCAGTCTGTATCAGTGAAAGGGCCCTGAGTGGTTTTTATTTATTGAGTAAGGAAAGTATATGTATTCTGACATCCTTGGTGATTCAAACTGCTCAATCTGCTCACACCAGATACAACTTCAAACTTAAGCAACACTTCATATGAAAATACACTGGGAAGATAAATGCCTGAAGTATTGACAGTGATCAAGGAGAGTATTCCAGCCAATTAGACTGAGAAGCTTGTGTCAGCTCTGAGGACCTACCCAGGACAGCGTTACCTGCTCATGCATACATTCCTTTTACCATTCTCATAACTCTTTTGCCCAAGGAAGTCTTCTAAATGCTGTGAGCATTGCAAAGGGAACAGTTACACTCCAATCCAAAAGGGGGATATTTCCCTTATTCTATCCAGCAAGAAAGGAGACATCCTTTCCAACAAGTATAAAATAGAGAAGCAAACACTTCCTTTGTAACCCTTTCCCTCTTGCCCTACTACATTCTCTTCAGCAAACACTGAAAGAAGTGATCAGGTCCCCTTCTAGCACTCATTACTCAGGCAGAGAGGGCTATCTTCTTTCTTCTGTCCCCTGAAATATGAAAGTAAGAGATAATGGAGCTGTTTCTTGTTTCTTTTCTTCTTTACTTTTTTTCTTTTTTTGTCCATGTACAAAATACCAGTTCAAACCCATGCTGTAGTGGTCCAGTTTTTCTGTTCTCATATGTATAGCCAGTCAGAAGAGGACTCAAGGAGAGTTATAGAATAGAGTGTGGTTCCCACTTCCCCAGGAAAGGGATTGGACCTTCTGAGGCAACAAACTCGGGTGTCTCATGCTTTTTCTGGTGCAACTGCAGGATCAGAGCTCAATCTGAGACTTAAGTACCATAGCTATCCTTAACCTAGGATTCTGATATTACAATCTCCCGGCCTCCAATCATTACTCCTGAATTTTTGGTCTTATTTCAATAATTCTTTTATGCATGTAACTTTCATGTGTGTTGTGTGTGTGTGTGTGTATTTTTTGTTTGTTTTTTATTTATTTTTGAGAGAGGGTAGGTGTATGCATGAGCCAGGAGGGACAGAGATTGGCGGGGGGCAGGAGGGGGCGGACAAAAGATCTAAAGTCAGCTCTGCACTGACAGCAAGGAGCCCAATGAGGAGCTCAATCTTGCAAACCATGAGATCATGACCTGAGCCAAAGCTGGACACTCAACTAACTTAGCCACCCAGATGCACCTATACAAGTAACTTTCAATTATCATAACTGAAAGCCTTAAGTGATTTTTGAAGAAGAATATAAGTAAAAAGATTATTCTATATATACATACATATGTATATAATAAAGAATGCTATGATTAACAATAATGATCACTATTTACTGTGCACATGCATGAGCCAGGTCCTCTGCTAGGTGCTTTACACACACCACCTCATTCAACACCCTCACAATCCTGCTTCTTATTGTCAATAGAGGAAGATGATTCAATAAGAGAGCCTAACTCTTAAGTCTAAGTCAGAATTTCCAGGTCAAGGCCAGGAGGTTAAGTAGAAGTTGACTGCAGAGGGCAGTAAGAGACACTGAGTCCAGGAGCACTCACTGATTTAACAGATACTCAGGATGGCTACAGACACTGGAGGAAGGGGAGAACCAGGTAGCAAGCTAGGGCAAGCTGCTATGGAGATTCAGAAGCTTTGGGGGATATAATGCATAGGAATCAAGGAATTCAACAACCATTGACGTAAGTGCCCAATATTTGCTAGGTTCTCTGTCAATGGGATAAAAAGATGCATGAGACACTGCCACATCACTGTTCACCATCTAGCAAGGACAGGATAAAAAAGCACATGGGGAGACTTCTTAAAGGAAGAAGCATCAAAAGTGAGTCTTATTTACCCATGTTCATCACAGCTTTATTTACAACAGCCAAAAGGTGGAGGCAACTCAAGTGGTCATCGATGGATGACTGGATAAACAAAATGTTGTATATACTTACAATGGAACATGATTCATCCACAGAAAGAAAGGAAATTCTGATACATGCTACAACATCAGTGAACTTTCAGAACATGATGTCAAGTGAAGTAAGTCAGCCTCAAAAGGACGAATACTATTGGATTCCATTTATATGAGGTACCCAGAGTAGTCACATTCATAGAAACAGAAAGTAGAATGGTAGCTGCCATGGTCTGGGGGAAGGAGGAAATGGGTAGATGGTGTGCAATGAATATCGACCTTCAGTTTTACAAGATGAAAAGAGTTCTATGGATGGATGGTGGTCATGGTGAATGCACTTCATGCCACTGAACTGTAGACTGAAAAACAGTTAAGATGGCAAATTTTACATTATGCATATTTTACTACAATTTTTTAATTAAAAATTTTTATGGGCACCTAACTGGCTCAGTCGGTTGAGGATTTGACTTTGGCTCAAGTCATGATCTCGCGGTTTGTGAGTTACAGCCCCACATCGCACTTTGTGCTGACAGCTCAGAGCCTGGAGCCTGCTTCGGATTCTGTATCTCCTTCTCTCTCTGCCCCTCTCTCACTTGTGCACTCACTCGCTCTCTCGCTCTCTCTCTCTCAAAAATAAATAAAAGGCATTAATTTTTTTTAATTTTAAGTAAACCTTAGTGATTGGGTTATATTTGAACTTGCTAAAGACAGAACCAGGGAGACATCAATAAAAGCCAAAATGCAGAATAACCACAAGTGTGAGCAAATAGTCAAGAATCAGGAGATCTGAGGGTACCCAGCCATTACGCAGAACAATACAACCTTGATGCATACAGCAGCTCCATAGTTCAGACTCTGAGCTTTATACAGAATCTATTGAAGAGGAAATGGTCCCAGGCTGGGCCTTACTCAAGAAAAGCCAAATGAAGAGAATATTAGTTTAGAGGCAGGGAGTCAACAGTATCTAGGCTACCTCATATGTGGTGGTCACCTGGGAATCATAGGTTCTTGCCCAAATCTCCTTTGTTTCTTGGCACTAACCACCCTAAGATTAGCAATTTCAGGCCACTCCCAACAAGGTACCATACCCCACCATACCACCTAAGAGAGACATAAAGAGGAAATAAGCAGAAAGCAGTCTCCTACCTCTTCACTTACAGTTCACAGAAAGGTTCCAATAGCTGCCTAAGTTATTAGGACCCACTTTGCAGCATTGTGTGGCCTGTGAACCCTGGTTGGGTTCCCCTAAAAGCAAAGCCTGAGACAGAATGGGTGTAGGTAGTTTCTTTAGGCAATCCCAGGTAACTAAAGGAAGGAAGAAACCAAGGAAAGTAAGATTGGCAAAGAGGAAAAGACCAAATAAGGGTGCATAATCGGGGTTCCAGTTATTGACCAAAGGGGTTGCATTTCTTGGGAGCTCCAGAAATGAGTACAGAGTGCCCCCAGAACTGCCCACTTGAAAGACAAGGGCCTGGGGCATTCATCCACAGACTCTCAGCCCCTGTGGGTTGAGACTGACCTCAGACACATCAGCCCCCTGACATTTCCAGGACCCAAGTAGACTCCGACAGCTCAGAAAGAACCCCAGGGCAGAACACAGAAAAGAACTCTGTACCTCTATGCTTCAGGTATGATGCTGCCAGGAGAGTCTGAGCTTCCACAGAACTGTCCTCCACAGTTAAGGCTAAAATCAGAAACAGACATGAGATATGGGGCACCAAAGGTCTGCTGCTATGTGGACCTTCAGGGTCCTGAGAAAACTCAAATAAGAGCTGTCATTGAAAATTTCACGTGAAAATTTCATTCCAATTTCCTCTTATGATATCTGGGCATATTGTGTCCCTCATCCCATAAATACCTAAGAATATGGGATTTTATCATTGTTTTGGTACTTGGCCCCTCCCTTGTGTCTAGATGAGTCCGAGATTATGCAAATTCTATATACAGTTGAGAAAATATATTTCTAAACATTCCACAGTAAGAAAGAACAGATTACCTCCCACAATTTTAAGAATAAATTTAAAAAATATAGGAAGGAGAGGAGTATGATTATTGCTTAATCCTGGATTAATTATGTCTCCAGATCTGCAAAGCTTTTGGAGGGGCCCAGAGTAACACCCCCAGTTCTGACTGAAACCACCCAAACAAGCCAGCCCTGGCAGCCATGGAGGTCTATTACCCAGAGCTCATGCAGGGAAGAGTCTGCCATGAGGAGTGTAGGTGGCTGACAGCCTCCAAATGCAGAGTTTTAGGATGCACAACAGTATTTAAGCCAAGGCCAGGCAATGTCTCTCGGAGCAGCTACTAGCCAATGACTACACACAGGGGTGTAAGGGCCCAACAGTCTCTGTCTGAGATGACCCTCCAGTGTGTGGTCTCCACTCTGGAGTTCCCCATCTGCACAGTTGAGACTTTCTCAGATTTTTTACTCTACTAGCTGAGGCTCTTCCTACCCCACTCTCCTCCCTTCCCCTTCTTTACACAGGTGTCAGAACTTCGCTGTGGTCTGATGACCTGAAAGATGGAACACACTCTGCCCAATCTCTCAAGAAATCCATACTAAAACTGGAAGCAGAAAGTACATATCTCTACATGCCTAGTACAGTGCTCCACCCAGTGGCATAGCCAAACATCTTATACTCAAAGACTTGGCAGTTGTCTTACTAGGTGCTCAAACAGCCAATTATATGTCTTCACATCTCCGTTTGCTGTACTATAAAATTGAGGAGACACTTGTTTCACACCAGCTCTCAGGAATTTGGTGAAGAGGAATAAAATACGCCTTGTGGCTAGAAGAAAAGCCATAAATAAATACAGAACTATACAGTCAGCTTTCTCTTATCGGGGGCAAATGGATGGATGCACTGGCGCAGATACACAGCCTAGGGCTTCCATGACTGCCGGAGCACCATCCAGACACCAAAAAAAGAGACACAGGAGCTAGGGGAGCTGAGAGGGAGCCCTGGGGAGAGTGGCCCTGCTGAGCCAGGCCAATCTGGGCCAGCCCTCTTAATATGTGCTTTTTCAAATGGAAAAAGAGCATACTCAAGCTGTGCACAGATACATGGTTTTTAAGCCCATAGAGAGATAGATGTTCAAGCTCACTCAAAATTACAGCAGCACAAAATTAAACTAACAATGAGATAGCATTATAAATTCATATTAGCACAGACTGATTCACAGTATTGGTAGAGAGGTGTATGGGAAAACTGGGTTGGTGCAAATGTAAATTATTGACATTTCTCCAGAGGGCAATTTGGTGATTTCTACTAAAATGTAGAGTGCTCATACGCTTGGACCCAGATACTCTGCTTCTGATACATTGTGACGCAGATCTACTTGTACAGATACACCAGTGTTCAGGATGGCTGTTGCAGCATAACTTGAAATGGCCAGTCACTGGAAATAAATTAAATGTCCATCACCAGAAGTAAGGTTAAGTAAATTGTAATTAGTATGTGATGATATGCAATCAAATAACGTGTAGCTGCGACAGAGAATGAGAAAGATCTAACATGCTGATGTGGAATAATCACAAAACAGTTAACAGAAAGAGAAGTATGGTATCATTTGTTTAAAAATAAATAATACAAGTTTACACATACATGCATACATATATGCAAATGCTTATATGTGCAGGGAGTATTTTTGGAAGAAAACATATGAAATTGGTTAAAAGTAGCTACTATTCTGAGAAAGAACTTACAATGGGAAGGAAGCATACTTTTCACTGTATAACTGTTTTCACCACGCCTTTGTCTTATTCATTTGAAGAAAAAACTTCCTAAAATGTGTTCTCTACTTACAATCTGCTCCTAGTAGCAAAAGTAACCAAAGTGTGATTTGCAACTTATACTCCACACAATGCCTTCCTATCCGTTTATTTAATGTGGGCAAAGAAGAGTGATTTCTACCCTCATTTTTTAAATATGGAAGATGGAGACAAAGGTAGTTAATGAGTTGCCCAAGATCAAAGGAGAAGTCATCTGGAAGTGATCTCTCTTACTCTTACCACTGCTCATGTCCGTATCTTCAAGGAAAGCAGCGGTGGGGAAAAAGGATCTTAGTTGCCAGCCTCTAAGCTCTGGGGCTTTTTCCTTTCACATCTCCCTCTGCTTCACAAGGAAGAAAATCGCTGGCTTCCATTTTTAAAAGCAATGAAGCAACAAAGTTGTAAATAAAGGAAAGAAACAAATGTTGGGCAAATACGGAAAAGAAAAGGCCACAGAAGCCTTTTGGGCTATGTAAAAGGGGCATGGGATGAGGGAGGGTGGGGAAGCATGAGAGTAGGTCAACCCCAGACTCTGGAGAGAGGACCCTCCTTAATTCTGCATTCTCTGAAGTCTTCTTTTGTCCTGATCTGAGAAGAAAAAGAACACTTGAACCTGTTCCTCTGCCCACATCTCCCCTATAAGTAGACATCTCTCTTCCCAGGACAGTCTGCAGGCGCTCCCTGGGGAGTCTTTACAGGGTTTTCGGGTGCTGTTGGCCACCGAGGATAAGTTACAGAGAAAGATAACGGGAAAAGCTCTCAATGTGGTTAAAAGAGTAGAGCCTCTGCCCATCATGGCCTTGAGGAAATGCTGTGGCTAAGCCCCTGAGATGAGATGACCTTCAACTGAGCCCCCTGTTGCTGAATGGGCAAACCACTGCATGCACTGGGCCCCCTTCTTCAGAAAGATTTTGAGGTATTGAATTTTGTCTCAATGTTTATAAAACATCAGCAATGCATGATACTGGCAGGAGGGGAGGGGAGAGTGTTCACAATTTGACAATCTATTGTTAAGCAAAAAGCCTGGTGGTTTTAGCACAAATCCTGCTAAGCCAGTTGAACAAGAATCCCCCCTGATACCCAATCAAGTTCCTTTTAGTAATTTTCCATCCTCTCCCTCACTCTGCCTGGAAGCTATAAATCCCCACCTGCGCCTGCTGAATTCAACATTGAATTCAATCTCTCTCCTCCATTGAATAAAGTCTTCCTTGCCATTTTTAACAAATGTCCACTGCAATTTCTCTTTAACACGGCTCAAAATGTGAACCATGTTCTAGCAGTATCAGCATCACTTGGGAGCTTATTAGGAATGCAGAATCTTAGGACACACCCAGAACTGCTGAATCAGAATCTCCACTTTAACAAGATCCCCAGGTAATTTGTATGGACATTAAAGTTCAAAGTTCAAGAAGTACTGCTTTTATCAACATGGCCCCAGTTGCCTCAATACTTGTGGGGCCTTGATTCTATACTTTCAGGGCGTCCCCCTCGTGGGGACAACCACTCATACCAGCTGAGAGGACTCACTGCCTTATGCTTGGCCTCATTTCAGTTCATCCTGTTAACCTCGTCATTCACTCTCCCCTGTGTTCCACTCCCCAGCTCGGCCTCCAGCCCAAGTTCTGCTCAACCATTCTGCTCTCCTTTTGCACACATCTAGGGTAAAAATGGTTTTCTGAATACTGTGGACAGTGGAAGAGAACAGGATAAGAAGCCCTGACCAAGATCCAAACCTGGGATGGAATTTAGAATGGCAATCAGACCTTTGATGCTCCCAAGATTAGCTTCTTGTTAGTATATATGCTCAGCCAGTGCCTTTCCCCTGCTCTGCTTTGAGTCTCCCTTCTGATACTATGAGGAGTTAGGACAGGAACAAGGGTTGTTGGACTTGTTTTGACAAGCATGTGACGTTGGTAATGATGTTATCTAATAAAGCTACATAAGGAGAAGAAATCACGCTATTCATTTAGTGCTAAGATGCCAAACAAGCCTGGACTGAGCCAGGGCATACTGATATAAGAAAATTACCCATTGTTAATCTGTTTATCTGAAATTCAAATTTAACTATGTGTCCCGTATTTCATCTGACAACTCTAGCCTCACTCTATCTGGAAACTTTTCAGGGCTCATGAGTGGGATCTATATGTCACAATAAGGTAAGAGATCTTGGGTTAATCTCCACTAACTAGGACAAGGGTTTTATTGACAGGTTCACCCCTCTTACCACTCCTCCCATTTAAGTGAATGGGACTTATGGAGAAAGAAGAAGGAAGTCTGGATTTGGAGAGTATTGTGAAATACTACAATAATGAGAAAGGCATTTTAATTCACATATAACTCTTTCAAAATGCCTTGCTTTAAGCCAATCTCGGGATGTTTCATTGTCTACTTGGGAGATATCACAAAATCACTTAAGTGCTCTAAGATTTGGCAATTAGACTTCTGATATTTCTTTCTGATGTTTCTCTTTGAACTCTAAGGAGAAGTCCCCAGTGACAAAATTATGTTCCTTCTCTTCTCTACTCCCTACTTCACCACCTACCCTTTTTTACCTGATTAAAGAAAATGTCTCTCTCCTCCAAGTCAAGTCATTGGCCTTTACCTCCCTCAGGGTTCTATTCCTATCCAATCCTAAACTATAGTTGTGTGTGAGTGACAAATTTCTATTGTTTAGACTGTGAGCTCCCCAAGGGCAGGAATGTACAGCCTGGAGGACTCAGGTGCCTGTCCTGAACAAGAAAGCCTTCCACAAATATTTTCTGATTGAGTTCTACGTAGCTTTCTCCTGAGCCTAAGAAGAGACTCCAGCTGGCCTCTGACTCAATTCCACTAGACTGTGATTAGAACTGAGAATGAAATGGCATTGGTTTGTTCCAGAAGCCCTGCCAGGCTTACAGCGACAAATACTACTGACAACACTCTTTGCAGTGCACTCTCAAAAGATTTCTTTGGCCTCTGAATGTACTAGTGCTTTTGAAATGGATGCAAGCCTTTCCAAGCCTGCTGGATTTCATTTTATAATCCGCTGCAACCATTAATAAGAAGAAAAAAGACTCTCATATGCTACCACTTTAGCCACTTTCTTATTCAGAACTGGGAATGGCCCCCAGCAAGTGGGGCCTCCAACCTCTCTGGCAGGAGAAAAATAAAGACCTTTTCAAACTCTTTATTCAGACTTGTGAAAGCCCAGGATGAGAGTACCAGCAATCATGGCCAGCTGAGAGATTCCAGACCAGTTCAGAATGAGGAGCCTATTGCTGAGAGGCTTCTGTGGAAACCACACAGAAGATACCACATTCATCCCTGCTGATGTTAGAGGTCCAGGTGAGACCCCATACCTCAGTGAGACTCTACTGATCCCTGGACATATTCCCAAGCTGTTTTATCTGGACCTCATGCCCTCCAAATCACATGATCCATCACGCCAAGGTGAGTTTTCTCGTTTGCTTTCTCCTGCTTCTGAGAAAGGAGTACAGGCTAAGCAGTCCTGAGGAAGACAAGTTTCTACCTGTCAGACCCTCCTACCTCTTCTATTCCCAGCGTCTCTCCAAAGATCTATTTACACTCATTATCCCAGCATGAAAAAGTAGAACCCTCAGGGCACCTGGGTGGCTCAGTCAGTTAAGCATCCGACTTCGGCGCAGGTTATGATCTAGCGGTTCGTGGGTTCGAGCCCCGCATGGGGTTCTGTGCAGGCAGCTCAGAGCCTGGAGCCTGTTTCATATTCTGTGTGTGTGTCTCTCTTTCTGCCCCTCCCCGACTCATGCACTATCTCTCTCTGTTTCAAAAATAAATAAAAACTATAAAAAATTTATAAAAGAAAAAAAAGAAAAAGTCGCATCCTTTTAGTAGTGGACATAGGCTGACTTGTCTGCCCTGTATCCACCTCCTGCCATTCTGATGCCATTAGTCATAGTGCCCAAAACCACTGCCCTAAGAGGTGCACAGGAGCTACACTCAGCCAATCACGAGCCCCCACACTGTTGGCAATAGTGACTGACCCAAGGAGAGAGTGTGTGACCCAGGTGGGCTGCCCAGGTCTCTTCCCTGGTACTGACTCACAGACATGACACAAAAACAGGCCCTTTCCTGCCAGGGTGGCTGAAGTAGGAGGATGAAATTCTGGGGCTGTAAGTAAGGACCTGCCTGCAAAGAGCAGCCAAAGAAAAGAAGATGAGAAATGGAGAGACATACGTAAATCTTTTGTCAAGGTGCCCTGAATCCGTTAGTTCATCCTTTGATCTTGAAACTACCGTCCATTCCCTCTTCTGCTTAAGCTAGTTGAATTTGGGTTTTTATAGCTTGTAACAAAAGAGTCATGATTAGTATACTTCCTGGTATTTCTTCCAACTGAGATAGACACTTGAGAAATATGGACCCTCTTTATCAATTCAGGATAAAGGAGTCAGAATAGAAGGCAGAAGAAAGTACAGACTCTTAAACAATTGCTATAGAATATGGCTGTAGCTGGCTGAGGGAAGCTGTTCTAAACAATTCAATAAATAAGAACCCCAATAAAAGTGATAACAACCAGCATCTGTGAGCACCTCTGGCCATGGCCATGGTGAAGCTGACTCTGTTCCCCTACCAAAGCTGATCGATGAGATACCAGGAAAACTACCAAAACTGAGCCAAATACCAAGGAAGAGTTGAACTGAAATATCAGACAGCACTGATGAACTGGACTGCCATTTTGGGGTGTTGCCATAATCCAAATGAAAGCAGGTGACTTCACTGAGATACCATCTCACGCTGGTCAGAGTGGCTAAAATGAACAAATCAGGACACTCTAGATGCTGGCGAGGATGTGGAGAAACGGGCACCCTCCTACACTGTTGGTGGGAATGTAAACTGGCGCAGCCCCTCTGGAAAACAGTGTGGAGGTTCCTCAAAAAATGAACAATAGAACTCCCCTATGACCCAGCAATAGCACTGCTAGGAATTTACCCAAGGGATACAGGAGTGCTGATGTATAGGGGCGCATGGACCCCAATGTTCATAGCAGCACTCTCAACAATTAGCCATAACATGGAAAGAGCCTAAGTGTCCATCAAGTGATGAAAGGATCAAGAAGATGTGGTTTATCTATATGATGGAATACTGCATGGCAATGAGAAAGAATGAAATCTGGCCACGTATAGCAACATGGATGGACCTTGAGGGTGTTATGCTGAGCGAAATAAGTCAGGCAGAGAAGGACAAATATCATATGTTTGCACGTATAGGAGGATTAGGAGGAACTTAACAGAGGACCATGGGGGAGAAGAAGGGGGGAAATGGTGGGGGAAAGGGAGAGAGGCAAACCATGAGAGACTCTTGAATGCTGACAAAAACTGAGGACTGATGGATGTGGGGGGGAGGGGGGATGGGCATGGAGGAGGGCACTTGTGGGGATGAGCACTGGGTGTTAATATGGAAACCAATTTGACAATAAACTATTTAAGAAAAAAAAAACATCCTGAAATACAATTAAAAAAAAAAAAAAGAAAGCAGGTGAATTGTCCAAGAACTCTGAGGAGAGAAGGAAGCAGGCACTTCCTTACAGAAAGGCAGAGGGAAGCCAAGGGAGAGACTACAGATCCCCTCTTCCCAGTGTCCAGCTACAACCATCCCAATTTATGTCCTGCAGCTGACATAGATGGTATTGTCCCATGCCTGCTTAACAAGCCTCCTTTTTTCGACATACTCAATTTGTTTTTTGACCTGATACAGCAATATCAAGAAATTACTATTATAATGGTTGGCATCTGAGATTTCATTTTATACTTTATTTCATTTTATTTTCCTTTCACACTTTACTCTTTATTTCACTTTACCTTACCTTATTTTGTTTTATTTTCTTTTATTGTTTGTTTGCTTTTTAGAAGAACTTGTCTTTGGGGCGCCTGGGTGGCTCAGTTGGTTAAGCCTCCGACTTCAGCTCAGGTCATGATCTCATGGTTCGTGGGTTTGAGCCCCGCATTGGGCTCTGTGCTGACAGACAGCTCACAGCCTGGAGCCTGTTTCAGATTCTGTGTCTCCCTCTCTCTCTGCCCCTTGCCTGCTCACGCTGTCTCTCTCTCTCTCTCTCTCTCTCTCTCAGAAATAAATAAAACATTAAAAAAATTTTTAATAAAGAAGAACTTGTCTTTATTAAGAAACATACTTTTCTAGTCTGCTTTGGGGTGGAGAAGGTGATTTCCCAAACCTGCCTTGTAAGGACAAGACATAAAAAGAGAGGTAAACTTTGCTGCAGAAGAAATGATCCAGAGTAATGGATAGGAGAGGGAGGACCAGACGTGGCAGGAAGCTCAAGTCTGCAAACCAGGAGCAGCACTGAGATGTTCCCTATGGTGAAACAGCCAAGGAAGCTTTAGGAACAGGGTAACAAATCTATACTTTTAATTTTTTTTGTCTTTAAGACATGTAAACAACTTCTATATCTTCATTCTTCAATAAAGTCTGACAACACACGTGCGTGGGCAAAAAAAGAAGAAAACAGGCAGAAAAACCCAGCACCACAGCACAAATCTAAGCAAAGAGGACAGTGGCAGTGATGAGGAGAACAAAGGCAAAAAAAATGTAGATAAAATTAAATGTCCTTACATCTTGCAGCCCATAACCAAGACTGGAGACAGGGAGAGTAGGACTTTGCTCAAGGAACTCACTAGTGCCTTAATGTTAATGCTTTGCTGAAGGCAAAAAGCAACCTTAGCTTGACAACAACCAGATCTCCAGTATCCCCAAAGTAAGTCTTCTTTAACATATGAAATGGTTTGGGAAACTTCCTTTATCTCTACCCCCTACCACAGCCTAAAAGTGTGTAATCAGTGGTGCTAGGGTGGCTTACTCAATTGTATAAGTAACTACGATCTTCATAATTTTTTGTAAATCTATTCTAAAATAAAATGGTTATGGGGTGCCTGGGTGGCTCGTCAGTTGAGTGGCCGACTTTGGCGCAGGTCATGATCTCACAGTTCATGAGTTCAAGCCCCACATCAGGCCCTGTGTGGATAGCTCAAAGTCTGGAGCCTGCTTCAGATTCTGTGTCTCCTTCTGCCTCTGTCTCTGTCTCTCTCCCAAAAATACATAAACATTTTTTAAAAAATTTTAAGTGTATAATCAGTCCCTCTTCACAATCCCTGTACAGCAGTGTTCTGCCCAAAGATGCAGTCTCTCTGCTTTAACAAAAACATCTTTTTGCACTGAAATATATCTCGAGAATTCTTTCTTGACCATTTGCTCCCAGTCCACATGACATCAGTTGGAGAAGAAAGATCATGATCTCATCCACAACAATACATTAGACCTAGAAATAGGAAGGTCATCACCACCCCAAACTTGGTATTCACAGAAATTTTAGAAAGAATATTGGCTTTTTCAAAGGATGTGGGAAAGATGTCTTCAGACAATCTAAAACCCAAGGTTTCACAAATAAAATAAAATAAAATAAAAGAATAAAATAAAATAAAACTCCATGTTTCCAAAGCCTTCTGATTAGGCATCTGTTTCCCAACTTGAACCTAAACTGTATGTTCACGCCCCTGTGGACTCACAAACTTTAGTTCTTTAAGGACAGGTCATTCTTACACATTCCCATTCCCACCACAATGCTTGCCATGCATTTTTTAATTGACAATAAACTTTTATATTTTAGAATAGTTTTAGATTTACAGAAAAACTCCAAAAATAGTATGAATGTTCCTATAAACCTCACAGTTTTCTTACTATTAAAACCTTCCATTAATATGGCACACTTACCACAATTAATGAACCAATATGCATACATTATTACTAAAGTCCATACTCTATTCAGATTACCTAATGTCCTTTTACTGTTCCAGGACCCCATGCAGGACACCACACTACATTTAGTGGTCATATCTCTCTAGGCTCCTCTGGGCTGTAACAGTCTCTCAGAATGTCCTTGTCTTANATGTGGGGGGGAGGAGGGATGGGCATGGAGGAGGACACTTGTGGGGATGAGCACTGAGTGTTATGTGGAAACTAATTTGACAATAAACTATTTGTAAAAAAATAAATAAATAAATAAAATAAAATAAAATAGAAAATTTGAAGGGAAAAAAAAAAAGAATGTCCTTGTCTTTGATGACTTTGACGGTTTTGAGGAGTTCTAGTCAGGTTTTTTTGGTACAATGTCCCACAGTTGCAATTGGTCTGATATTTTTCTCATGAACAGACCAGGATTATAGGTTTGGGGGAGGAAGACCCCAGAGGTTAAGTGCCATTGTCATCACGTCCTATCAAGTCTACACATAATGCCAGTTATACTGTTGATTTTGGCTTTAATCATCTGACTGAGGTTATATTTGTCAGATTTTTCACTGCAAAGTTACTGTCCCCCCATCCCATCTTCTCCATAGTTTATTTTGGGAAGAAGTCACAATGCGTAGCCTACACTATGGGAATCAGGAGTTATGTTCCACATCCTTGAAGGTATATTATCCACGTAAATTATTTGGATTTCATTTGCACAGGATATTTATGTATTCTTTCCTCCCATGTATTTATTTATGTAATCATTTATTTGCATCAGTATGAACACACAGATATTGATTTTATACCTTGGGTTACAATCCAGTACTGTTTTGTTGATCAAATTGTTCCCGCTTTGGCCACTGGAAGCTCCTCCAGTTGTGATTTCTATGTCTCTCTGACATATCCCCATCACTGTGAGGAGGGATTGTTTGTTTGCTGAGTACTTTCTTACTTTCTAGCATTACAAGATGCTCCAGGCTCATCTGGTATATTTCCTGCCTTTAGTCTTAGATCATCTGATTTCTTGTATTGGAGAATGGTACTGAAAAACATGCTCTAGGGGCACCTGGGTGGTTCAGTAGGTTAAGCGTCTAACTTCAGCTCAGGTCATGATCTCACAGTCCGTGAGTTCATGCCCCATGTCGGGTTCTGTGCTGGCAGCTGAGAGCCTGGAGCCTGCTTCAGCTTCAGATTCTCTCTCTCTCTCTCTCTCCCTCTCTCTCTCTCTCTCTCTCTCCCCCTCCTCCACTCATGCTCTGTCCCTGTCTCTCAAAAATGAATAAATGTTAAAAAAAATTTTAAACCATGATCTAGATACCAAATCTGCTCATTATTACTGGCAGGGAGAGGGCTGCTGCTAGGTAGGCCCCCTCAGGTAACCAAACAAGCAAGGAAATATACATGTGGACACTAACTCAGGTATATATACATCTCTATAAATATATCTATATGTGACATCCATATCTATATTAGGCTAAACATAAGTTCATACTGATATCTCCAACTCTAATTCACTACCATATAGCTAGATTCTAGCCTCTTCTTCTTATTTGTAAACTTCTCCAATATCAAGAAACCTGGCTCTGACTACCCACCATCCATCTACTTAATTGTTCAATTCCAGTATAAATGTATAGCATCATCAGATTTGTTAACCCAGAGTCCCATGAGATACAATTTTATCAGCTGGAACAAAATGCTTATGTGAAGCTTCTTTTGCCCTTAGTTTTACAGATTCCACTCATTTCCAAAGTTTCTTAGGTCAGCTCCTTTCTTCCCCATCCCTCCTTCAGTGAGGCTGCTTCATATATTTGCAATACAGTTAGATAGATTGCTTTGTCACAGTCTGCATTACATCGTGGGATTCCTCTTGAACTCTATGTGATTTTAATTTTCATACACTAAGGTTTATTCTCTGTGGTAAAGTTCAATGGTTTTTGACAAATATATAATGTCATTTGTCACAATTATAATATTATACAGAATAATTTCATTGTCCTAAAAAATCTCCTATGCTTCACCTACTTAACCTACAATTCCCAGTTCCCCAGGCCCTTGGCAACCACTTATCTTTTCATTGTCTCTATGGCTTTACTTTTTCCAAAACACCATATAATTGAAATCAAATAATATGTGCCCTTTTTAAACTGGCTTCCTTTGCTTAGCAATAAGCATTTAGGATGGATTCTGTTCTTTTTGTGGCTGGGTAGCTCATTTCATTTTATCACTGAATAATATTCCACTGAATGGATGCACCAAGGTCTATCCATTCAACTACAGAAGGATATTTTGGTTGTTTTCAGTTTGGGGCAATTATGAATAAAGCTGCTATAAAAATTCATATGCAGGCTTTTGTGTAGACACAGGTTTTCAAATCATTTGGAGAAACAACTAGGAGTGTGTCCTTACAGTAGATGGTAAGACTATGCCTAACTTTGTGAGAAACTGCCAAACTGTCTTCCAAAGTGACTACCATTTTGCATTCTCACCAGAAATAAATGAGGGTTTTTTCTTTCTTTGAACACTTACCAGCAAACTGGTACTATCAGGACTTTTTATTCTTAATTTCTTTCTTGCTTGCTTGTTTTCTTGCTTTCTCTCTTCTTTCTTTTTCTGTTTTTGTAGGTATGCAGTGGTATCTCACTATTCTTTTGATTTGCTGTTTCCTAATGACAAATGATGTTTAATATCTTTTGATATGCTTACTTACTATCTTTCTCACTTATATTTTCATATGCTTACTTAGTGCAGTGACTGTTTAGATTTTTTGCCCACTTTTTAATTTGGTTTGTTTTCTTATTGTATAGCTTTAAGAATTCTCTATATATTTTGGCTACAAGTCATTTCTCAGATATATATTTTGTAAATATTTTATCACAGTGTGTGGGACTATATCACAGTCCAACTTTTCCCTCTACCCAACCCTGCTTCTCCATCCTCCTTTTATAAGGCTGATTTCTAATAAACAACCTGAACACTAAGCTCTACCTCTATGCCTACTTCTAAGAATGCAACCTGTGACTCATTTATAGAGCAAACTCCTTTTCCATGCCACTTCATGAAAGACGAGGTGGGGGTTTCTTTCCAGCAGACTAAACAATCTTGGGACTAGAAGGAGAACAATAGGAAAGCTTCACAAACAACCTTGAGACTAAAGGTAGAACGATAGGAAAGAATTTCTCCTGCCATTTGGTCATCATTTGAGAGTGCTACATTTTAATGCTTGGCTGTAGGGGCTGCAAATGTTTGTCGTTATCACTCAGCAGAGATTCTTCCAAGGCTCCTTGTCTACACTGCACTGCAGAGTTAATACAGTCACATAAATGGAGATGCTTGGAGTCTGATATGGCCTGGCTTCTACTCCTACACAACAGAAAAATCTAAGTGGGTACATGTTGCAAGCAGAAAGTTTCTTTCAAAAGCAGCACAACAGTAGAAAACATCAGACACAAAGACAAAGGGCTAATGAGGGGCTACAAAGATGAAACTCAAGTTGGAATCAGAGGACTGTCACCAAAGACTAGTTCAGGATCACACAAAACAGAGTATTATCACTTAGAAAAGCATCTTGCATATAATAGCAGGTGTTCAAAAAATTATGTGCTGAATAAATTAAAGAACATTCGTCTGGAGTACTGGCTCCTGGCCCCAGCTTTGGACACGTAATGTATGCCTGAGGGCCAACTATAAAATTGTGTTGGTTGTGTGTCATTTCCATGTATCCAACTTCTAAGCAATCCATGCATTGATACTTTATTGATTTAACTCCATAAACAAGAACTTTTTTGCATCTATACTTGGTTGGCTATTTCGCAGCAGCACTGCTACCTAGGTGCATCCCAGTTCTGAAGGTAAAACAATGTTTGTGCAATTATATGAATATTTTATTGCATTTTTTCCTTATTGCGTTACAAAAATGAGTGGAGAAAAGAACAATGAAAGTGCTGATACCGTGATAAGAAGCAAATGACTTATCACTTTCCGCAGGCCTAATGATTTCTCTCTTTGTCTCAATTGTATTGAGTTAATAAGTCATTAGCCTCAATCAGATGCTCATTGACTTCAAGCTGGTCAACCTTGTGCTATGTTCTGAAGGGAAATAACAAAATGAAAGAACATGTACAAAATGTATTAATCATTGATGACAATGCCTAAAAGACAAGGTGTGATTAGAAATGTTAGAATGTTTTTTAGCTCTCTGGTAACAAAACTCACAGGTCATCTTATTTAAAGTCGTATACATTTCATTTCCTACAAGTTTTCTAGAGAACATTCTGTATAAAACCAAGGAAATTCCTAAATAACATATGGACTTCCACTCTTGTAGAGTTGTTGTATATCTTACATTAGATAATAAAATTGGTGATTACAATACCAGTTATATTTTGATATACTTGCCATTTTTGGTAATTATATTGGCAATTTTGTTGGCCTAATACCAATAGATGCACATGGATAGGTACAGTCTGAGTATGGGTGAGTATGGATATATTTTCCAGAATGTCATCCATGAGGAGAAGTGTTTAAAAAAAAAAAAAAACAAAGAAGGGATGCCTGGTCGTCAGTTAGGCATCTGACTTCGGCTCAGGTCATGATCTCATGGTTTGTAAGTTCAAGCTCTGCATTGTCCTCTGTGCTGACAGCTCAGATCCTGCCTGCTTTGGATTCTGTGTCTCCCTCTCTCTGCCCCTCCCCTGCTTGTGCATTCTCTCTCTCTCTCTTTCTCTCTCTCTGTCTCTCAAAAATAAATAAACGTTTTTAAAAAATAAAACTAAACATAAAAGAAGAAAGTCTGAGAGGGACAATGGGATAGCACAGAGAGAAAGGTGGGAGGGAAACTCTAGTGTGAGGGAAACTTCTCAACCCTTTCCTTGATGTTGACCATCTCTGTTTCTTCAGAGCTAGAAAGCCCCACTTCTTCTGCTTCTCTTTTACCTCTAGGCTACCATCCCTTCTGTTAAGGCCTAAACCCAGCTATCCTAGGATCATTTATGCCGGACCCTGGCTCCCCACTACCCTACCTGGACAGAGTCAAGCCTGTAAGACAAAGGAAGCTCAAACTTCGGCCTGGTCGTGTGTCAGATGGAACAATATCTGAGGACAAAATTACAAGAGGACACTAGCCTCCTATCGCTTCTTAATAAATGAAAATAGTAAAACTGTAGCCATTGCTACATTTTCTCTTTTTTTAATGCTTGTTTATTTATTTAGAGAGAGAGAGAGTGTGCACATGATATGAGAGGGTGGGCAGGAGACCAAGAGGGAGAGAGAGAATCCCATGCAAGCTCCACACTGTCATCACAGAGCCCAACATGGGGTTATAAACACAAACCTCAAGATCGTGATCTGAGCCAAAATTAAGAGTCGGATGCTTAACTGACTGAGCCACACAGGTGCCCCTCAATATTTTCTTAAATACCGAAAACTTGTCATTATGTCATAGTTATCTCACTGATGATATGAAAGCATTTTGAAGAATACGTAGTAGGCATTTTTCCATCTGCAAATTTAACTTTCATGGTTTTGATGATTTGTGAGAGATCCTGGATGACCATGACATGTAGCAATTTGTAATTTTGCTAAGGCACTAATTTGAATCACCCCCACTGTGAGCTAGTGTTTGGGAAATTGCTCATTTAGGTGGTGAATGAGCCAGAGCCTGCATTTTGATGTTAGTTTGTCATTCACTAGTGTTTTTCATAAATATGAGATGGTTCTTGAAAGTCTCAGGACAAATGCCAAGAGTCTATTATATAGCTCAGTGCCATCAGGTATTAGAATTACAACACGCAAAAATGCATATTGCCTCCCATAATGCAAATAAACCTCACTGGGATAATCCTGACTATCAAAGCCACTTGCAGTTACCCAGACTGGTCAAAACCAGGTAATCCATATCTGTTTTATATTCTGCCAAGCCACTGGGCATAACAATTGACAATACTAGCCTAGCATTAATTTGCTTGAATTATGTGAACAGTAAGGTATTGTTAAAAATATTCTGTCCACCAGTATTGAGTACTTATATGCTTCTCCATTTGTGATCAATGCTGTCTGACTACACCTCCACCTCCTTCTTGCTAAAAGCCCCTCAATTTTGTTAGTGACAGCACTGGATCCAGTCCCCACTTTATCCACCCCTCTTACATCTAGGGGAGGCCCTGTGTGTCCAGTTCTGGCTAAAGAGATATATAAGAAGGAGCGAAGCACGTGAAGAACTTTTAGAAGAATTTTGCTTTCCCATAAAAGGCACAAACGTGGCCAATACCATTTCCACCCCCTCTTCCTGCACTGAACATAGCCATGAGGTCTAACACAATGGCAGCTTTCTTTCAACTATGAAGAAAGAGGCAATAAGTGATGATAGGTCTCGACATATTTGAGCCACTGAACCAATACTACCAGACTTCTTTGTGTAAAAAATAAATAAAGAAAATTCTATTGTCTTTAAGCCTTTGCAAGTCAGAATATCTCTTTCTAAATAAATACAAATATGCCATTCATAAAAAAACACAAATTTTCAATACTGGATTCTTAAAGACTCTCCAGTCCCGGATTCCATGACTATAGAAGTGTAAGAAGCTCTTTGAGTAGTAAGCTCAATCCCTCAGACTTATTTATTTTAACCTTCTGGTTGAGGAATAGATTTTCCGTAAGAGTCTTCTCTTCAATTTTTGTCACACTTCTTTCACTGGGCACTCCTACTCCAGGAGAAATGGACTTTTCTATGGTTCGTCTTGACATCTCCTTCTATCTGTTTCATCTTTTTTGTCACAGCTCAGTTACTCAGGAAAGAGATGAAGGACTGGCAAAAGCTCTTAGTGATTTTCTGAATCATACTAGAAAGATTGTGTCAAGAACGGGGGGCAGCCTGAAGAGTCAAAAAAGGGAACATAATGAGTAAGTGTAAAGAAACAGGGTCCCTCCATAGTTTCTATGAAAGGTCTACGCGTGTGCCACGGAATATTCAGCAAAGCAAACTCTTTTCTAGGACTACCACCGAGTAGGAAGACATAAAGATGATGCTTCTGTCCAAAGGGCAATAAAATTCAACCCAATTATACTGACACTCTAAAAGCACCTACCACAAGCCAGATCCTATGAGAGGAACCAGGGACATAAAAAGAGGTAAGGCAAGGGCCATGCTCTATGAGGAGACATGAGCTCCTTTAACCAATAAGCTGAGAATTTTCCATTTTCATTTTTTATCCAGATAAGGATGTAATAACTTCATCTTCCTCAGAGTTCCAATGCCTCCTCATTTACACTACTAAGCCAGATGCTGTTTACTGTACCTCCTGCTAAGGGCACTGGGAGGGGAGGAGAGGTAGGCAGGCTCCTTAACTTACCATTCATCCTCAGCCTGTGCCATTTTGCAGGCAAGATGCCCAGCCTGGATGTCAACTTTTCTACAAATAACAATTGAAGCTGTCAGTTATCTTGATGAGCCACGCTCCAGTGAAAGAACAGCATAATTGGGGGATGAAGTGTTAGTGAGCTAATTTTTTTCACCAGCAACAGGAACAAAACATCTTTCTGAGGATAATGTATTTACTGTTCTTATTTGGTATGTAGCACAGAAATTCAAATAATACAAGAGTGAAAGCATTCCTCAGCTTTTAGGAGAGAACAAGCATACAATATCTCTCTTAAAAAAATATAGAAATTCATAGAAACCTATTTCTTTAAGAGATTTTTGTTGTTTTGGTTTTCTGTGGCTGTATTGTTTGTTTGGTTGCTTGGTTGTTTGTGGAGTTTTTGCCTAATTTTAAACAGGAAAACCCTGGTGCTTATTTTTCTTATGTTTTTATATGCCTAAATACAAGGCAGCAGGATTATAAAAAGACCCTAGTGTTTAAACCTCAAGGCAAAGATGATATGAATTTAAATGATCTATGACATTGTCCTCTAACACTGTGGATGACTCATTATTAAGTAAGCCAAAATGTAATTTCCAGTATCCTTTCCATCCCTCCTAGTCTATAAATCTAAGACCCCAGCAACCTGCCCACACCTGACCATCCCTTAATACTCCACTCAAATGCCAAATTCCACTGAAGCTCTCTCTACTTCCCCAAGCAACACTAAGGTTTCTTTCCTCCCAGCTGTATCCCTCCTCTGCCTTTCTCTCATTTGGCCCTTCTCAAGCCATGTGCTAATTGTTATTTATCTTTTGTCTTCACTCTAGACAATGAGGTCCGAACACACAGGGGCTGTTTGACCACCTTTGTATCCCAGGGCCTTATACAGTTCCAGGCACATAGGACATCTCCCTCACTAGTATTTGATGAGCATGAAAAGGAAAGAATGAATGTGGGAAAAGGACTTTGCTTGGTACTTAGTACTCAGAGCAAAAGAGCTCCAAGGTACAGCAAGGTGAAAGGCTCTGGCTCCTGAGACCCAGCAGAGGGCAGCAGAGAGCAAAGGAGCAAAAACTAACTCCCAAGAAGACAGTTTCCAGGACAAGACTGCCCTTAGGCAAGGCCCTATAGCAGGGGAGGGAGGAAAACCCCAGTAACACCAACAATCGGGGACACATCATTGTCAGATGCCCTGGGATGCACAGGCAGGACACTGAATCTGGCAGGAACATATGATGAGGCTAGGAAACACAAGTGGCTCCCACAGTGGGTCCAACATAATTTGAGTGGATAGTGTTTTGGGGAACAGGGCTTCATTCAAAGGTCTTCAGCCTTGCCATCATCAGGGAATGTCTCTCAGCAGATCTCAAGGTCTTGGTACTAAAGATGGAATTAATGGATGGAGGGCAAACTAAACATCTGCACAATTTGGATCACTAATGGGAAGCTAAGACATGGGAGAGAGAGGTAAGGGTTAGACAGTCAAAGGCCACTGAGGTAGGAGGTGAACAGGAAGGAAACCCCTGAACAAAAGTCAGCATAAAGAGAAGTCTCCATTGATCAGCTTAAGAATTCCAAGAGCTGAACACCTGAGTGGGAGAGGATGACACAGCTGGGTTTTAAAGTAACCAAGCCTTCCTTTGTCCCTCTTGAAGCCCAGACAAGCCACACCTACCCAGATTCTGTCACTAAGCACTGAACTATACGGTCTCTTTAAATTAGTTTCAAAAACCTTCCAAGTGTCCCAATTACAACCTGATACAATCAACTATCCCCTCACAGAACAATTCTTCAGTGTATGTCAAAGCTTGATTATCCAAGAGCAGAAAATTTAAAACAAATAAACCCAAACCCACCATATACATACCCACAGAGCTTTGGTACTGCCATTGCATTTTGCAATTGAACATTACACAAGTGTGGCCCATGGACTGGCAGCAATTATGCAGGTTGCTAAAATGCAGAATCTCAATCCCCACCCTCAGAGCTACTAAATCAGAATCCACACTTTAACAGAATCCCTTGGTGATTCATATGTCCATTAAATCTGAGAAGCCTCTGTCTACCACATCTGAGCCCTGCCTATACTTCTGGCCATAGGTGAACCACTTTTTCCCTTGACCACTATGCTCTTGCCATACTGACCTTTCTGCTCCTCAGATATGCCATGTGCATTCCCAACATAGGGTCTCTCCTCTGTCTGGAACCAGGGATGTGTTTTCCTGACATTCAGATTCTGACTTAAATGTCACCTCTTCCTTCAGCACCCAATCCTCTCAACTAAAATACCTGAGCACTCTCAACTACATATGGCAATGTTACTTCTGTGCACAGTACCATGGCTCTCAACCTGGACAATCAAAATCACCTGTAGAACGTGTTAAAACACAAATTCCTAGACTATTCCCCCTGAGTTTCTGATTCAATTGGTCTCCAGCAGATCTGAGCATTGTGAGAATTTGCATTTCAAACGAGTTTGTATGTTACATTGATGCTGTTAACCTAGGACCACCCTCTGAGGATCACTGGCACTGTCCCACTGTTGGATACTATTTTCCTTGATCACTCTTTTCTGTAGGGTCATCTCTACTGCACTGGAGTGTCCATTCCACAAGTTTAGAGAGTCTGTATGCTGTCTCCAGTACATGATACACAGGAAGTGTTCTTTAATATTTGTCAAATAAAAAATGGATTTATTAGTAACCAGTTGTTTTCACTATGAATTTTGCATCTTTTGCATTTTGCTTAATCTAACTTAGCAACAACTTTGCATTTGATTCTGTGCATATCTATAATCAGCCATGAGAGATTTGCATGCATTTGCCATAGGTTAACTTACAAAAACGTAAGCCACACATAGTCAGTTGAGAGCGAACTATATTTTATCTGTATCTATCTGTTACTGACAGTATATTTTTATGCTGCTGATTGCCTTAGTCCTTCTATTTGAGGATAGAGACTCCATCCAACCCCATCCATACCAAGGAAATAGCCCTTTCTTTCCAACAACATGAGCACAGTGGTATTCTTCAACTTGAATGCAACATCCCCTTACCCACAATACGGAGAGAGGGAAAATAAGCAATTTGATATAATCATATGTTCTTTCCTACCCTGGCGAAATATCCTCTCTCAAGTCAGAATTAAGTACATCATCATAAGGTTTAACTGATCATTAAGCATACATCTCAATAATGGCCAGGTTCCTTTTATTACTAATAAGATTATATTTCACTATCAATCCGTTTGAGCTTGCCTCTCTAAGGAGCCTTATCAAGTCATATATTACTGATGGAACCAGCACACTCTCCTGTCTCCTGGTCACCCCTCCATTTGTGGATCACAAATCTGCGGTGAGAATAGCCGCATTTATGAGTTTACGGGTAATTGCATTTATCTGCTTTGCCTGCCACTAAAACCTTGTTATAACTACTGCCACCTCCACTTCCTCCCCTTCCTGTTCAGTTTCCCCTGACAAGCCTCCTGCCCATGCCTGACTCTGTCCCTGAGCCCACCAACTGTGGATCTCATCTTCCCTCACAGATTTGTTTTCATCTCCTTAATGCTAAGGCCCCTCCCTGCATAACAGAGAGCCAGAATCAAAAGGCAGGTTTGCAAGCTATGAATCTAGCACTAATCTCACTCCAAATTGGGTCTTTGTGAGAGGCTCCTGAGGAGGAGATGAGAGGGGTGTGTGTGGCCTTGTTAATTAGGCCAGAGTCTAGGTGTCTGAAGACTAATGTAAGCCACTGTGGCTAAATGTCAAAGTTGAGGAGCCAGCTCATAGAGTAACAAACCCACCCTGTCAGAATACTGACAGTCAAGAACAGCAATAAATGAGGAGACTGTGACTGTGTCACAGCCGTGCTTCCTAAGCACTAATGGCCAGAGCCCACACTGAAGAGGGAAGACATCCTGAGAGATGAGCCTACTCTGGCCGCACTTGTAAGAGATTATTAAAGCACTGAAATAGATAATGGTGAATGTCTGAAAAGGATACTTCATCACAAGCTAATGTCTGAGAACTGAATCTGATATATATAACATCAATTTGATAAAGTTAAATATTTTAAAGGTCTAGTTTTGCTTTGTATCTATATAAATTACAGAATATATTGGCTCAATTCTGGATTGAAACGACTTATAATGAATATTACTTTTAAACACACTGATTAAGTTTCCAGAATAGGATAAAAACACATATATTGGTGCAGGGATCTACAAATGAGTGGTAATTCTGGCTTTTGATTCACAATTCCTTTTCTATGTGAGACCTGTCGGTTCACCTAAAATAAACACTTGATTAACACTTTGGGTCATTTATTTTTGTCCTTTTTTATACTTGCAACAATCCTATGAAACAGGGAGAGCAGATATTATCAATTACTGTCACCCCATCTTACGGTTAAGAAATCCAGATTCAGAGAGCTCAAGAGACTTGCCTAACGTTCTACAGCCACGCAGTGGTAGAGTGAGGACCCCATTTGTGCTGCTCATGGGAAGCCTTTTGAGAAGGAAAATTTTTATCAGGGAATTCAACTGCCAGCCATCAGCACCATAGACTGGCCTCTCCCCTTCACTTCTTCCACTGGGCAAGGCTCTCCGACCACTTCACTACTGACCCATGAGCCTGGGTTCTGCCTGCTCTCACACACAACTCACTGGCAGTTGCTCTGACTCATTCTCTTTACTTTTGGCTTCCAGAAAAGATCTTTCTTCCAACCTCAATGGCACTGGCAACTTCAGCTTCCACTGAAAATAATGAGCTCTGGTGGTTTGTGTACAGGGAACAAAGTTTTAGATCTTCATTGAATATTCTCTGTACTGAAACGTTAGTACCCTCATTCATTTGTGATGGGATGGCCTTTTCCTTCTCTCCAGCCCAATCCCAACTTTATCCTCCTTCTAGGGCATGGCCCATGTTAAGCTTGGGTACTTGAAGTGGAATTCAGTAATACAACTCAACATGGAAGATGTGACAGAGACTCTATAAGCATCATAAAGAAGAGTGGCCATGTTAGGAGGAGATCAACACTAGCAATATAAACGATCTACTTGTTGGGACCAAAAGCTGCCTCCATGCATTCTAGAGTGGAGCCAAATGGAACTGGATGGTTGACAAGCTGCTGTAGAGGCCAAGGAAAAGAAATCAGTCTCTGGGAAGAGGAGAAAATGCAGGTGGAGAGGTTAGGAATGGAAAGAAGAAGAGAAAGAAAGTGCAACAAGAAGTATCTAGGACTGGGTATGTGAGGTACCCCATAAGTCAGGTCTGAAGAACCTAAAAGCCCTGAAAGTCTGGGAGTTTATAGACACTAAAGATGAAAGGTGAGCCACTCCAAATCCTGTTTCTACCTATGGCTTCTGTTCAACTTTATAAAGATGAAGAATCATTTTGAGTATTCTGGACTCTTTGTACTCAATTCCCAGGTATTAGCTGTTTAATAATGGACTGGACCAACATTCTCTCCCACAAGTGGAGTTCTAGACCCAGTCATGCTGTAACTATCTACTTACAGCATAAACCTTGAACCAGGCACTGTGACAGCAATGCGAAGATGAATAATTATGCATGGGCTTTCCTCAAGAAACACAGTCCCAGAGACTCTTTGAAGATAAGACCATGTACATTTAAATTTTTTAATGAATATCTTACTATTCTCTCAGAAAATTTCCAATAAACATACCAAGTTTTCATCGTTGGATAAAATATCCATTTTCATTCAGTGGATATCCATGGCTGCTGCAAACAAACCATAAATTAGAAATAAATCATGACCTTTGAGAATCATGACCTCTGTCCCTTCTGAGCACTGAATCATAACTAAGATTTACATAGCAATTTTTGCATACTTTGTTTCTTATCTTATATTCACAATAGTATGAGCATCTATGAAGTAGATACTACTCTTACTCTCCCCATTTCACATAAAAAGCTGATGGGCAGAAAATTTAATAATCTGAGCTCAATTTGTATTTTCTTTTTCCTGAACAACCAACATAACCCACCAGGGCACCATTCTCCTTGGAGAGAGCAACAAACACTAAGATATAATGAAATGTTTGTTTTGATCAGTTTAGATAGTCTTACAATGTTTTGGTTTGGCATTCAGCTACTGAATTTTAGGCAAAAGGCCATTTTAATGCCAATTAAAATCTGTTCAGGGACATCTGGGTGGCTCAGTTGCTTAAGCATCTGACTTTGGCTCTGGTCATGATTTCATGGTTCATGAGTTCAAACCCCATGTTGGTCTCTGTGCTGACAGCTTGCAGCCTGGACCCTACTTCAGATTCTCTCTATCTCTCTCTCTCTCTCTCCCCCTCTCTCTCTCTCTCTCCCTTTGTCTCTCTCTGCCCCTCCCCCTATCTCTCAAAAATAAACACTGAAAAAATTTTTTTCTAAAAAATCTGTTCACACTGGGATGCCTGGGTGGCTCAGTTGGTTGGGCAACTGACTTTGGTTCAGGTCATGATCAAACTCAGTCTGTGAGTTCAAACCCCATGTCAGGCTCTGTGCTGACGGCTCACAGCCTGCAGCCTGCTCCAGATTCTGTCTCCCTCTCTCTCTTCCCCTCCCCTACTCGCACTATGTCTCTCAAAAATAAAATAAAAACACTTTTAAAAAGTTTTAAAAATATGTTCACACTAAATACTTTTTATTACTTTAAGCCAGCAACAAAACCTCAAATAAGGCACTAATAATATATAAGTAAATTTTGAGAATTTAATGCACAATTGACTTTAGTTATTTCTTGAAGAAAAAAATAAACTGAGAACAGGGAATATGAAATTTTTTGAATACTAAATTTTTTATAAGGTTTAAATTTATTTATATTCAAGTAAATAAATTCCAGTAAAAACATGATTTTTCTTGAATTAAAAGTATTTTTAAAAAACTCAAAATGATTCCTGTTGATATAACTTACTAATTGTTCAAGAATGTTCCCCGTCAGTGCTACTTGGGATATATTCCTAGAACAACACTGACTTGAAGCACTGTAGTAATACACATAAATTTTTCTTCTAAATCTGCTTTCTAAAAGAATAAAACACTAGGGGTGCCTGGGTTGCTGGGATCCAGCCCCATGTCAGGCTTTGCACTGACAGCACAAAACCTGGTTTGGATTCTGTCTCCCTCACTCTCTGCCCCTTCCCCACTCATGCACACTCTCTCTGTTCCACAAAAAATAAATGAACATTTAAAAAATTTAAAGCCAAAAACAGTAAAAAAAATCATTTGTGTATGAAAGAGATGACAGGGAAAAGGAAAAGAACGGTGGATGTGAAAGAGGAAAACAGAGAAAAATGGGGAAGGAAAAAGAGAAGGCAGAAGTAGCGAGGAAAAGAGAAAAGGAAGAAAGGGGGAAAGGAGGAAAAAAGGAAAAAACAGGGGCTCTCACTGTGGTTCCTCATCTAATCTTGGCCTTTCCTNCTTTGAGCAAACGCTGCCAACTGTCAGCCTGTGCCTGAAAACAGAGCACCCCTCAGCTCTGGCCCAGGGTTGGGGAGCCAGTGAGGAAGTCCCTGACAGATATAAGAAACCACTTTGGAGTCCATGCTCCCCAAAACCAGCCTGATCTATTTGGAAATGTGAGCCAGTATCAAAAGATGCCTTTTGTAGAGAAATGTATCCAGGCACCCGCAGTGTTTCTACATTCCCATTTGTCATTACAGATGGAAAAGTATTACTTTATATTCTTGACAATAAAAAAAGATAACAAATTAGTAAAAAGGTTGTCATTTCTTTTCTCATCTCAATTTGTATTGCATAATTAACATGGGGATATATTCATGTTGCAGAAGATTCACAGATCCAAAATTACATGATTTAAAACATGAACGGTCCCTTTCTGTACTCCCTTTGTATCATTTTTACATGGACTTATGTACGTATATGAACATTTTCTTTCCATGAAGGGGATCAGACTTGGTCTCTTCACTTTAGCGACACCATCCAAGAGACCGGCCCATGTGTAAATACACATCTGGGCTTCATTTTTTTTTAAAACTTAATTTTCTTAAAGTGCTTTTAGGTTTACAGTAAAATTTAGAGGCAGGAACACAGATTTCTCATATGGTCCCTGCCTCCACACATGCACAGCCTCCCCTGTTATCAACACCACCCACTGAAATGTTACATTTTTTTTCACCATGGATGAGCCTACACTGAACATCATAACCGCCCAAAGTCCACAGATTACCTTAGTTCATTTCATGCTCCCTCATGTTTTCAGGGATGACTATATATTTAATATCTTTGCTCATATTTCTTACATTTCATAAGGCGTTGGATAGAAGAGATAGATGCATATGGTCCTTCCCTACTATCCTGATCCAATCTTTTGGAATTTGTAAAACAAAGACACCAAATCACTCATAATCCCTCCACCTTTTACATAGTTTGGGTTTTTTTTTTCTTTTTCATATACTCCCTCTGGTCTTTATCCACGGACATAGTTTCATGTTGTTATGACCAAAATGTACTTTGAGATTTTATATTCTTCTTTCCCACTTAATATGCCTTAGACATTTTTCTGTGTAATCTTCAAAATTACCACTTTAATGACTACATAATTATAGGTTAAGGTGATCTAGCATCACTTGCTTACTTACCCCCCAATTTTCCACTATTATAGACAAGTAGAAATAAACATTCTGAAACATATACTTTCTTTTCTTCTGAAAGATTGTTTCCTTAGGATATAAACTCAGAAATGGAATTACAGGTGAGATGAAAGGAATAGTTTTAAAGGTTCTAGATCCCTTGTGTCATTACTTTTCAAAAGCATTTTACCAATGTACCCTTTTCACTATAATTTTATCAGCACTGGGCACTATCATTTTTGTTTTACTCGTAAGTATAAAAAAATTACCTTGTTTTAATGATAGTTTGGTTTTCATTTCTTTAAGGAATAAACAAATTGAATGTTTTCATTTTCTCTTTTTTCTCTTCTATAAATTGTATTATATCTCATAAATCAAATGAGGTATTAATTTTATTCCTTATATGTGAATGAGGATTTTTTATATGGTGTATGTATTCATTAAAACCTGTCTCACAATGAATGCAAATATCTCTTTCAATCTATTGAGTTCCTTCTTTTAATAATAATTTTGACTTTTTCATTACCTGTAAGTTTTATATTGTGATACTGGTAGATTACCAAACATTTCTTTTGTGATTTTTTTTTTTTCTGTTCAAAATTAAGAAAACTAACATACATACTGTGGGGAATAAGCTTAGGAATTCCCTGGGCCTGCACTGATGGGTTAACAAGGCATAAAGAATTATAAAACCATAGGATGAACACACTCAAATTTGGGTAAACAAGATTAGGTACATAAGATTAGGTAAAGGGGCAAAGGCCCCCAGTATAGGACAAAGGTATAGGACAATAGCAGAAAGGAAGGAAGGAACCAAATTAGGTAAACAGGTAAAATAGACCACAGCAGGGCGAAGTTGCCCAGAGAGGACCTAATTAGAAAAAGATGCTTTGTTGACCCTGAGGTAGCATGCTCTGTCTTTTTTGTCCCCTAGGCCAGTTTAGATAAACAGAGGTGGGGCCTCATGTTTGCTGTAAACAACCTTCCACTCAGCACCAGAATCTTGTTTTGTATTGACTCAAACCCCTAACACTGCACATCTCCAAAGCCCAACTTCTCCATACCCATGAGCTAATGTTCACAATTTCACTGTCGATCTATGCATGCCCATCACACTTGTTAGCCTTCTGATCCTAATAAAAATGGAGCAAGGGCCCTTACTTGGGGCTCTTGTCTCCTCCCAGACATTAGCCTCTCTCGCACTTTTAATCCTAAATTCCGTGTTTTCTTGCTGGACAAGAGAGAACTCCAGACCCACAGTCTATGACAACATACAAATTCTTCTGGTAAATATTTTAACTTTTTAGATCACATGGAGCTGATTTGGGATGTGTCGTTAGGTATGGACAGAGGCCCCCACCCCACCCAGATACTTTGGAAATATCCTCAAATACAGGCAGTGAACTCAGGCAGAGCCACTCCTCAAAGGGAGAAGAAAATCCTGTGGTGTCCAATACAGTAGCCAAAAGCCACATGGGGCTGCTGAGCTCTTAGAATGTGGCTGGTCCAAATTGAGATGTACTAAAAAAGTAAATTATCCATTAGAGTTTGAAGACTAGTTTTGAAAAAAAGAATATAAATGATCTCATTGATTACTTTTTATATTACATATATGACGTCAAATAAAATATAAGTTAAAATGACTTCATCAGATTTGTTTCTACTTTTTAATGTGGCTACTAGAAAATTTAAACTGCATACGTGGCTTGCACATGTGGCATACATAAGTGACTTGCATTCGTTTCTGTTGGACAGCAGAGCTCTAACAGATACTCTCTCTGCCACAGCTCTTCATAAGAAGCAGAGCTAAGCCAGGAGGGTGACGGCAATTACTGCAGCTCTCTTACAGGAGAGAATACTTGCTTTACAGTTTAATGAGACTGAGAGGGGAGAAAAATTTCACCATCCACCACTGCCATCTTCTGTGTCACAACTACACTTGTGCTCATCTTTGAGCAAGATCCTCAAACTGACTCACTGTTAAAAAACTCTTTGGGGGGGGGCCCTGGGTGGCTGGGTTAGTTAAGCGTCCGACTTCANTCATCTTTGAGCAAGATCCTCAAACTGACTCACTGTTAAAAAACTCTTTGGGGGGGGGGGCCCTGGGTGGCTGGGTTAGTTAAGCGTCCGACTTCGTCTCAGGTCATGATCTCAACAGTTCGTGGGTTTGAGCCCTGTGTCGGGCTCTGTGCTGACTGCCAACTCAGAGCCTGGAGCCTGTTTCAGATTCTGTGTCTCCCTCTCTCTCTGACCCTCCCCTGCTCATGCTGTCTCTCTCTCTCAGAAATAAATAAAATGTTAAAAATTAAAAAAAAAAAACTCTTTGGGGACCCAGAAGAAGGGCAAGGGTACAACGCTAGGACTGGCCCAGCTTTTAGAACCATCCATACATTTCTAGCTGCTAACCTTGACTAGTTTCTTGGAGCACAAACAAGCCTTGAATGTGCCTTCCTGCTCCCCACTTAAATTCCTCCCATTCTTCAAGATCTTCGTGTAGCTCTAATTGCTCCTCTACCCACTGGCCATACCACATCACCGAGTGTCCGCATACTCGGCATCTGTAACACAATTTGGCAATTGTGCTTTTTGCTAATAATTTCAGTTGACACCAGAATCCAAATGGAGCATTTTGATGCCTGTCATAACTCTAGGACTGGTTTTTCTGGTAATATTTTCAGAATATGTGGCTAATAGTGTCCATTCCCTTCTTTGGCCTATATTATCTAAAAATTGAAGGTAATAGTAACCCCATATTCTGCCAGGATTCTCCCAAAGTATTTTTGCACTAATGATCTCATTTCAGCACAAATGAAATCCAGGTCTAACTTGCCAATTTTATGCCTCTCTGTTCCACAATGTATAATAATCTAGGGACAAAGTGAGAGATTCCAATCACTGCTGCTCTACAATATCCATGCCACAAGGAGTCTTGGCTCAATCACAGAACTGTCCAGAATGAAGCTCTCCTTTTATAGAAGAGAGATGTCATTACACCACTGCATTTTATGCCATTACTAACTTTTTCAACACTTTGCATGGGAATGCATATTTGTATGACAGTAAAAGTGATTAAATAACTAAGTGGACCTTGTATTAAATGAGTTATTTTTTTGCTGCCATTATGTCTAATTCACCAAACATTATTCACTCTGAAGGCTTTTTAGAATCATAGGTAGCCAAGATCATTTCCCACCTCATCATCCCATTACCTGTAATGAGAAAATACTGCTAAATGTGAAGATTACTCTTTCCAAAGATCCCTGGTGAACACTCCTATAGACAGTAGTGAAATCTATTAACTATATATTTTTTTCACAGTGGAAAGAAGATGCTAAAGGATGCCCACATAATCTTTACAGCAACTCCCAAGAGTCAAGACTCCTTCCAACTATAAGTGGGTCCTTGGGGATGATGTTACTGAGGTCGTGCCTGACTACCTTACCACCTCTTGTTGCATGACATGTTCATGGGCTTTGGATACACACCCAAGGTATTTGGGAAGAAGTCTAGATCTAGCATGAAATTTCCTAAAGAATGTGAGTGGATCCAACTAGACTCAGCTTGATTCCACAGCTCTACTAACTTCTCCATGTGCTTTACTTCTACAAAGTCCTTCCAAATCAATTTAATCAGCTATAGCCCGAAAGGTATCATTGTCCAGTTTTCAGATGGGGAGAATGAATTCCAGTGACAGTCAGTGATTTGCACAGGATCACAGATGCTGTTAACAAGAGAGCCAGACAACAGGCCCTTTTCTGAATTCAGATGCTGGAGGAAGAGAAGTTCAAGGTACAGTCCAAGAGAACAAAACTTCAACATCTGTTTGGCCAGTGGCAATTTTGTGACTTTGGTAAGTCGCCTCACCAAAATGGATTGGACCAGATAATTACTACAACTCCATACTATCTTAATATTCCAAAAGTTGTAGGGATCTAAATTTAATTCCTACTTTTATATCTGTTCACTCTGGTCCTTGCACTGGGCTCTTGGCACTGTTTCCAAAGTTAGATAGGTTCTTTGGGTTTCTGCTCCATTTTATCCTACATCCAGCATGATCCCAATACCTCCATTTGCCCTAACACAGAGCAAAATGTTTAACAGAGGCCAAAAAGTCCATTCACAACTAAGAGTTTCTGAGTCTGTGTAGGAGAAAGCAGAGGAGGTAGACCATTTCCTCTGCTTAGGAATTCCCAGAACCCTGTTCTGGGAAGGTAAAGCCAAGTTCATCCTTCGTTAATTCAAAAACTGGATTTGAAATAGATTGAAAGTTGTTTCAATAATAATGCTTATTATTATAGACTTAATAAATTATAGTGATTTCAGGAAATACTTGAAGAATGGGAAGCCCATGTCCTTTTTTGGAAAATAAGCTCAGGAACATCATAGTCATGCCTCAGATGATATAGGATGGGTATCTGAGTATATCCACTTGTGCTGAAAAGTAAATGCTCAGGTCAAGATAGATATCTGTCCTTGGTTGATTTGAACATGATAAATCTATTTTTATAGAGTTAAAAATGTGTTTTTCTTCACTTGCTCCACAAGACGCTAACCGACAATTCACTGAATTGCCTTGCCCCCCAAAAGAGATGCTATATCACCTTAGATACAAACTCATGAAAAATTTAGTTGCTAGATAAAAACCAACTACAACATTACCACTTCTCTCTCTCCTTCTTCCCTCTCTCTCTTTCCAACTGCAGGAGAAATTTTAGTACAAAGTCTTGAATGCAGTATAAAAAAGAAACAAATTGCTTTGTAGTACTTAATCTACATCTGTTCATTTTGTTGTCTTTTCTTCCGTACTGGAGTAGCAAGCGGAAGCCCAAATGTGCTCAGGATTCAAAGTAGAGTTTAGACACCATTCCAGACACTAGAATTAGCATGGAAAAAAATTAATTGTACCCATAAAAAGGAATGTAACCCAGAACTTGAGGGGAAAATTTTTTGAATAATCATTTGGTATGGTCTTATACCTCTAAGCAAAAGAGAATTCAATCTTCCTAAAAGAGATGAATATGTCTCATGTACCTAGGGATGGAAAAATGATCTTCCTATTGCTTAATAATGCGATGTCTGGAAAGGCAATATGTTTATAGAAAGCATATAGGGCTTGCATTACTAAAACAAAGGTTCCAGGCTTCAACTTTTACTAACTGGACACGCTGACTTTGAAAGTCATTTAACCTCTCTGAGCCTCATTTTCTTCATCTTCATTACAATTTTTTACTATAATCTTCATTACAATAAAAGAAAGGCATTTTAAAAGCCCTAATGTATAGAGGTGGCACCTAATTTCAATAGCTGATAAATCACACACACTCATACGTGCGTGCACGCGCATATACACACACACACAAGAACTACCCAGATTATGAATTTTCAAGGAAGAACAAACCTGATTCTGATAAAGCCTCATGATCTAACTATGAATTTACAGGGAAAACAGTGGGCAGAGGACTATATTAAGCCATGCCCCAGGAATGTAATCAGCAAAATTCAAATTACAGGAAACATTATAAAATAGACAACCCAGTGTCTTTGACAACAATAACAGAAAAAAAATAGTAAGGGAAAACAAGAATACAGAAAAAGAAGAACAAAATATACATCAAAAGAGACTTAAGGGATGTATCAACATTTGGTTATATGAATCTTATTTGGATTCTGACTCAAACAAACAATTCTGAGAAAAACATGTGGAGCCTCCAGTTTCCACTCAGGGATATAGAGAGCTACACGGAGCATCATTCCCCCACTTAGTACAATCAAAGAAGAAAAAGCCAGGGGTGCCTGTAAGGCTCAGTCGGTTGAGCATCCAACTCTTGATTTTGGCTCAGGTCATGATCTTGAGGTTTGTGAGTCTAAGCCCCATGTTGGGCTCTGTGCTGATAGTGTAAAGCCTGCTTAGGATTCCCTCTCCCTCTCTCTCTGCTTCTCTCTCTGTTTCTTTCTCTCTCTCTCTCTCTCAAAATAAATAAACTAAAAAAACTTTTTCTAAGCCAGAAACTGCAAATATGCAAATTCAAGATTTTTTTTGACAAGCATTGGAAAATGAAGTCTCATGGCAACCAATTGCCCCAAAATTCAATGCTTTCCCATTGAGATCAAGCCAGGAATGTCCTCACTCACCATTCTTATTCAACACCATACTGAATGCATCACACTGGGCGCATTCTAACCAGCACAATAAAACAACAAAAGAAAATCAAAGGCTTACAAATTGGAGAGGAAGAAAGAAAATGGTCTCCATTCACATATGACATGATTGTCTATATAGAAAATCCCAAAATATACACCAGAAATATCTCTTAGAGCTAGTATATGAGTTTGGCACCTTTGCAGGATACAAAGTCAATTCTGCACATTAGCAGTGACAAATTAGAATTCAAAAAAAATTTTAATACCATTTATAGTAGCACTCCAAAAATGAAATTTAGTTCCATATATGTCATTCATATATATATACACACACATATACATAATATACACACATATGCATATATATATACACACACACACATATAACAGAATTTGTGCAGATCCAAAAAATCACATTTATAGACTGGAAGACTCAGTATTATTAAATTGTCAATTCTTCCCAACGATCTATAGATTTAACAGAAAATCACTGGCATGTAATAACCCTCTACACTAGTTTTGAAATCCTTCTATAAGTCTAAAATTATCTCAAAATTAAAAAGCATAATTGGGAAGTTAATGAATTATTGTTAATTTGGTTTTAGATGAGATGAGGTATTGGGGTTATGTTCTAAAAATCCCACCTCTTAGAGTCATAGATTTAAAGTTTAAATAATTGGAGAATCTCTAAATGGCAGCCACCATAGAATTAATTGTTTCAGACAAGAATCATGGATGCTAAATTAGTGAGTCAAAGTATTAATGAGAAACAACATACTTGCATTGTCTCAAAATATCTCCCTACAAGACACTTACTAAATGTAAAGAGAATGATAATAACTTTACAGTGAAGTAAGCTGGCAAACATTATCTTGAGCAAGTAAGTACCTCCTGATATGATGCACAGAGAAAGACACAGTATCAAGACTGAGTATTCCTTCCAAAAATGCATAACCTGAATCTTAATCACACAAGAGCATTAATCCCATACTGAGGGACAGTCTACAAAATGACTGGTCTGTACCCTTTAAAAATGTGGAGATCATGAAAAACAGAGAGAGCCTGCATTACTGCTCCAGATTAAAGACGACAAATGATATGAGATCCAAATGCAACATGTGATCCTGGGTTAGATCCTGGATCTGAAAAAAATATTCTCTTTGTTGTAAAAGACATAAATGGGGCAATTGGCAACACTTAAGTAAGCTTTTACATCACCTAGTAGTGTCGTGTCATTTTTAATTTATTGATTGTGATCACTGTACAATGGTTATGTTTTTTTAAGAATCACACACGAAGTATTAGGGGAAGAAAGGGGATACGTATCTTCAATTTGCTCTCAAACAGTTCAAAAAGACAATTATATATAATACATAATATAAAATATAAAACATGCACATAGAGAGTGAAATATTAGAATATTTACTATATATAGTGTATGTTGCATTTATATGTCTTATGCATATATTTATGTAGAGAGAGAAAATAATAAAGCAAATATATTAAATTTGTTTTAATTTAGGTAACTTATGTGAAGGATACACAAGCATTCTTTGTACTATTTTTGTAACTTTTCTAAAAGTCTAAAATTGTCCCAAATTAAAAAGTTTTAAAAATTAACCAAAGAGAGGTAATAATAACATCTTGAGTGCATGGCCTCCCCTATTTCCAACTGTCTATCCCAGAGACAAACTGACTCTCTGTCTTTCATCCTTTAGACTATCTCAGCCACTTGGCTTAAAACCACACAAATTCAGACTCAGCGGCCACTGTGCAGATCACTTTGCTAGCTCACACGCCTCGCTTCACTTCCTCTGCAACCATTGTGACAAACCCCATATGGCTGAGACTGGGAAACTGAAGAAGACATTTGAGACATCGAAACTGAAGAAGATAGAAATGCAAGAGAAAAATCCACTGCCTTCAGAAGAAACGACGGATCAGGAGCAGCAGGCAGGCAAATTGCAATGAGGCATATACCGCCAATATGTACTGTCTGTTAACACAAGCATTGTCTTCTTATTTTATTTCTTTGAGCTGTTCAACTTTGTAAGAGACCAAGAGGATCCAGTTTAAATGACTGTGCTGCCCCCTTTTCAAGTCAAAGAACTATTGGTAAGGAAGGCCAGACCTGCCTCTCTCATCAGCCCATCTGGCGGGCAAGGAAGGAAAAGAACATGCATGTTGGTAAAGGAAGAAGTTTGGAGAGCCAGCAGAGAAATCGCTAGCGAAAACCAAGCTGGCCCAAGGTGTCCTGCAGGCTGTAAAATGCAGTTTAATCAGCGTGTCATTTTTTGTTGTTATTCAAATCATTTTAATTCTTGGAATGCACAATTTTTTCATGTGCAAATAAGTTTTAAAAACAAAATTTTTACAAATGCACGAGTTTATTATCTTACAGTTCTGCAGCTCACAGCCCAAAATGACTCTTACTGGGCTCTTACTGGGCAAGATGTAAGCAGAGTTAGAACCTTCCTTTCTAGAGGCTCCAGGGGAGAATCTGCTTCCTTGCCTTTTTTCAGCTTGAGTCCGACTGCATTCCTTGGTTCATGGCCCCTACCTCCAACTTCAAAACGAGTAGCAAAGCATCTTCAGATCTTTCTCTGACTTCCTCTTCTGCCTTCCTCTAAAGGACCCTTAGGATTTAAAATGAGACGAGACCCACCAGGATAATCCAAGACAATCTCCCTGTCTTAAAGTCAGCTGATTAACAACCCTTAATTTCATCAACAGCCTGAATTCTTCCTTGCCATGTAATGTAATATATTCACAGGTTCTAGGAATAAGGATGTGGACATCTCTAAGGGGCCAGCTACCCTCTGCCTGGAATGCCTGGAAAGTGTGCCCTGTCCCCAAGCCCTTCCACCTAATCAGATCCCTAAGTCATAATTCCTTCAGAAACATGCCTTAGCTAGTTGGAAATGTTATGGTTATTGCTCCAGATGTAATTTCCTTAACTCTCCCATCCCCAGTAAACTTAATGATTTTACTTACTTTGTTTTCTGTTTGCTTGTTTATTGTACAGCTTCCTTTCTTTGGCCGTTATTATCATTATCGGACTGAGTCTATAAATTGTAAGGCTGATGCAGACAAGTAAAATAAATGTCACTGATAAGAAAACACTTCCTAATGTCTAACTAAATTGCCTTTGTTTAAATGTAATCATTTATTCCTGTCCTCACTTTGGAAGTAATAGAAAGCAATTAGTCAAAATCCACTATAAAAACCTTTTATATTTAGAGTCCTTCTAATGCCAAACAAACAAGCAAACAAACAAAACCAACATAATATGTCAACCAGCCAGCCAATCTAGGATAAAGGCCAGTCAAGTTGGTTTTTGAAGTGATGGAGTGATACAGTCAAGCCCTCAGATAAATAGCCATCCCAAAACATGACCAAATGATACCTCCAGCTTTTCCTCCTCAGCCAACATATCCTTACTAGGTCCTTGCCTATTTCCTAAAGTTGTCATGGCTTAGGTTGTCATCCCTTACTTCTGATTCCTTACTGATTCTTCTATGCATGCTGAACTTGGACCTGAGCTTTTTCCTTCTCCAAATGGCAAAATCTTGTTCATCTTTTAAGACTCTTCTCACATGGTCCCTTTGCCCCTGTCAAAGAGGATCTTTGCCCCACACTGGATGTGCTGGGATTCATGCCTCTTCTACAACAGTTAGCTTGGGGAAATTGAAGTTCTCTCTCAGTTTTGAACTCAAGTCTGGTTACTGGACTGTGAATTCCAAGGAGGTAGCTATTGTGTGTCACATATTGTTTATTAAATAAGTCAGTCCTCCAAGATTTCTTCCTATCTCTTTGTTCATTCCTTCTTGTATTTTCATATTAATTCCCCTTTACCGAGGAGAATTCCAACTCAATGCTGGAATGCTTCAACACTTAATCTTTGGTCCTTGGTCCTCTTCTCCTCTCAGTGTGTATTCCTCTCCTAGTTAATTTTATCCATTGTCTCAGTTTCAGGGTTAGTTTTATGCAAATTATTCCCAAGGTATATTCAGCCGAAAACTCTCCTCTGAATTAAGTCCAGGCATCTGTTGTCTTTTGAAGATCTTTGAAGGTATCTCAAACACATGTTCAGAACAAAACTCAGGAAGTTCTGTGGTGTTGAGAACTTTTGGTCACTTTCTCAGCATCAATTTTCCCCTTCTTAACAGCAGCAACATCCCAATTTCCTTCAAGAACTTCATCCCTCCCACTCTAGGCCAATCTAGTCTCCATGAGACTGACCCCACCCTCATCCACAGCCAGGGATAGGCAGTGATTAAACCAATCCACATTCTTCATCCCCCTAAACAGAGTGTCTTTTTGCCTGTGGGCATATAATCCAATCAGAGCAAATGTATCACCATGATGCTTTAGCTGGACTCCTGAGGAGAGAAGTTCTCTTCCTGTACTCGGTGGTACAAAAATGTGGTCATCTTGCTTCCTTAAGCAGCCAAAGGTACCCAAATCAAGAGAAGCAGAACCAAGAAGCTGATCCTTATCACACTGTTCGGTCCCTAAGCAAGTCCTGCCTAAAGCCAGTTTACTTTTTCTTTTTTTTTTTTTTTCATTTCTGTTAGTCAACTAATCCCCTTTTGTTTATGTCAGTTTCTATTAGGTTCATTGAAAGCCTTAACTGATACTCCCGCTCCCACACCTGACCTTCCAGAGCCTTCCATTCAGTGAAAAGTATCATCAACCATTCAGCTAAGAAAGTCAGACACCTAGGAGTCATTTCAATTATCTCCTTCTCCCTCCCTTGCCATAGCCAATCTGTCACCAAGTCCTGTCAATCAGGGGCCCTAAGTATTTCTCAGATCTACTTCTCTCCATCATTATTGTTCCAACTACATTTGCCTAGGCTATTACAGCTCATGAACCTACCTCACCTATCCTGGTCTTCCTCCAATCCATTTTCCACACTGCAACCAAAATAATCTCTTTGAAGTACTCAAGTGCTTATTCACCACCCTGTGTAAAACAATTATTTTCCACAGCTTTTAAGACAAAGACAAAATTCCAAGCTCCTTCACATGGTGTCTCTCTCTCTGGCTTCCCCCCAAACAGCAGAACACAAAAGCTTGCATGCGCTTTTTCATTTGGGAAGTGACCCCAAGGAACAGGAGTCATGGATTAGGGAAAGAGAGGAAATGAATGAGCAAGTTGACCACACTGTGAGAAGCTGTGATCAATGCAGTGGGAACTTCTGAGGGAGTGTGGGAAATGCATTTCAGAATTGTCCTTCAGAGACATAGGAGAGAAGCATTCACCTATAGACTTTTCACTCACCAATGGCTGGGGGTTGCCTGTGGGTGCTAACTCCCTGGCACTTGTGAGTTGCTCACATGTGATTACCAGTGGTCTCCTATCAGGGACGTATGCCTGGGGACCAGAGAAGCCAGGCACACTTGGAATAAGGTCAGCACAGAACTGGCGGGAGCTGGTATTGCACTATCCACATAGACTTGGCTGAAAGCAGACTGAGGCCATGAGGTAATACAATACAAGCGTCTGATATCATGCATGGTCCAGTCTCTACATGGCTTTCCGGCTTCCTTTCAACCTCTTATTTCACTCAAAAAGAGCTAGTCTTATAGCTCCTGGACTTCACATGTTCTTACCCACTGCAGGGCCTTTGAACGTGTTTCCTCTGCCTGGAATGCTCTTTCCTTCCCTATTTGTCTAGTTCTCTCTACATATTCATCACAACTCATCTCGACTGTTTTCCCTGACCGTTAAAGCCATCATAATGGGCACTCACAGCATCATGTGCTTCTTCTTTGGGGCACATGTGAAAGTTGCAATTGTCTACTTGTGTGATCATTTCAGAGTGTCTGATTCCCCACCCCAGATTATCTGCAACATAAGGAAAAGTACAGAATGACCCAGCATTAGTGTGGTATTTGGCACATGTCGGGCACTCAATAAATCACCATTGAAAGGATAAACAAAATTATCTTTTTTTCCCACTAGTATCTGGAACAAACAGGTGCTCAAATATTTTTAACATAGTTAAATAATTAATGGAGCTCATACTTTAAGAAGTGTTACTTTCTGGTGGAATTTATTTAACTTTCACTGAACTGCATTCTATTTCTTAAAACTGCTATAGTGAGATTCTTCTGTGGGAAGCCAGACATTGGTTTTTTTTTTCAAAGACAAATATTTCTTTAAAATGTGTGATACCTGTAAGCAGCAACTATATTCCCCCAGAAAGAATTGTTGAGAAAGAGGAAAAAGAGAAATCATCAGTGTAGATAAGAAAGCTTCATTGTGGACTACGACAGGGATGCTATCTAAAACAAATGGGTATAGGTTATTGACCACAAGAATAATAAAATTCATTGGTATGTGAAAACAAACTCCCCAGAATCACTCTAAGCTCTCCCTTTCAACCAGCACCATCAATTATGATTATTAAGCGCCTGCTCGGCCGCTGTGCAGTGGCAGAGGCAGGGAGGTTTGGTAGCTAGGCAACGGCCTGGAAAACTCAAAGGGTAGGAGTTGTGATTCTGGCTCCTCCATAAAAGGGATAAGTTGCCTTGGGTAAACTCCCCCTGCCTTGTTTTCTTCATCTGAAAAATAGTATCACCAGTCTGCCTTTCTGCATTGAGGGAAGGAAAACAGAGTGAACAATACACTACAATTGTACGAAAGTGAGCTTATGGGGCATGGGGAGTGAAAAGCTCATTAGGAGACCAACTTTTCAACTGAAATCACCACTTTATTACTAACAGGTTGAGTCCGAATAATCTATGCCTCAGTTTCTCCATCTGGAATGATGCATTGATAATGGTCAAGTCCTGACTTAGAATACGAATTAAAACATGGGTCTTTATTTTTCTAAGACCTCTCCCCCAAAGTGTCCTTGGAATTTCTCAGGTACCCCTAGACTAAGCACCACAAAGGCAAATGTCATATTCACCTAATTCACTACGCAAGCCAGTGTCTGGCACACAGTTGGTACTCAGGTGTTTACTAAGTGCCTTCATTAATTATTTAAATAATGCCAGCTCTTCAAATGGGGACAAGAGAGTATATAACCTTAAGTGACATATTCCTAGTCTTGAAGAAAAAGTCCAGTTGTCCACTGAACAACTTTAAAGGAAATGGCCTAAAGATAAATCCATACCAGGTCATGAATAGTCATGAAAGAGATCACATTTTGACTAATTCTCTTTTATTATTTTTACTATTATTTAGAACAGTCCCAAATAATATAGCTACAGCCCAACAGCCTTCCTCTCTCCAAATATAACTGTCATTCCTGTAGAGTAAGTTAAAAAATGTTTATGTATTATCAAAATTAAGTTTCAAAATGAGCTACAGTATCTGGAAAAAGGGGATAATAATATTTCACAGAAACTAATTGGAAACTTGTTTTGAAATAAAGTAGTTATTATTTCCATCATGGAGAGATGAAAGTAGGGAGATTTCCTTTTATCTCACCCAGCCTAGTATCTTACATTATTTATTCAAGCTAAAATTAAAACCTGGCCAAATCCTACTGAGGCATTGCATATCAGTTAGAGATTATTCTTCTGGAAATGAACTTTTGTTCACAAATTTCATTATGCAGTTACAAATGACTATTATTAAAATGTAACATATAAAACTAAATTGTCTTTTCCCCCCACCGGCTACGCACAAGGTCCACTTTCCTATGCAGTATTATTCTTTTCTTCTGGACTCGGCAGCATGCTGCCCCCTAGCCCTGCCATTGCTTCAGCATCCAGAGAATCTCACAACACCCACTCCACTTACCTGGGGCCCCCCTTAATGCCACTTTTTGTTGCTCCACCCCTTGCACGCCAAGGAACAGACACCAAGGGACATTTTCTACCTAGTGACCTTGTTATGGCCCAATTTCACTTTTTTCTTCAGACTCAAACTCCAGGCAAAGTGATTACCTACCTCAGTGATTACCTGAGGGCACCTGGGTGGCTCAGTTGGTTAAGCCTCTGACTCTTGATTTCAGCTCAGGTCATGATCTCATGGTTCATGGGATCAAGCTCCACGTCAGGCTCAGGGCTGGCAGCACAGGGCCTGTCTGGGATTCTCTCTCTCTATTTCTCTCCTCCTCTCCCTCCCTCTCTCTCTGGCCCTCGTGGCTTGTGCTCACACTCTCACTCTCAAAATAAGAAATAAAAATAAAAAAGCACATGGAGCATGGCTGGTGTCAACCCACCTGCAGGTTTCCGAATGCCTAATTCTTTGTTGCCCACCCCCAGGCCCTGTCACATCCTATTCACTTTGCTTGGAATGCTCTTCTTTGATTGCTTAATTCTGGCTTGTCCTTCAGGAAGGTTTCAGCTTACATGGAGCTCCCAGCTGCTAAGTCAGGGACAGCCTTTGTATTGCCATGACACCCAGTACCATGTAGCACTTGCAACTTTTTCTTTTTAATTGGCTCTACCTCCCCTTAGATCATAAGTCCCATGTGAGCAAGAATGGGTCATATCACAGGAGCACCTTGGTGGCTCAATGGGATGCGGGACTGACTCCTGACTTTAACTCAGGTTATGATCCCAAGGTCATGGGATTGAGCCCTACGTCAGGTTCCATACTCAATAAGGAGCCTGCTTAAGATTCTCTCTCTCCTTCTGCCCCTCTCTCCCACTCACTCATGCTTGCTTGCTCTCACTCCCTCAAAAAAAAAAAAAAAAAGAACTGAGTTTAAAAAAAAAAGAGTAGGTCATATTGTCTACCATTCATTTACCAGTGCCCAGTATTGTGCAGGCACAGAGCAATCAATCAGTAAGTATTTCATGAATTTTGGATTTAGAGTCCACTCTGGTATTTGGTCCCTTGGAAAACCAATCTTCCATATGAATCCCAAAGAGTACTTCCTATCTTCAAGCTTTCCTGGCATTAACTTTCTGGTACACCAGAGCTCTCCTTGGCTCTTCACCCTGAGAACTCTAATTTCTCCTCTGCTCATTTCCTTCTACTCCTGGAAGGTCCTGCCCAGCACATCTTCTCTTCTGGCCAATCTGTTCCCATTGTGCTCATTAACCAGTTTTTAAATCTGGTCCTACTTTTGGGGTTCTCAGCATCTATATATCTATATCCTATCTCCTACACATCCAGGCCACATTTTGCTTTCTTTCTCTCTTCTAGTTGACTCCATAGCTCTCTCTAGCTCAGCAAGAATAAAATGTGGTATGCAGTTGTTAAGAGGGAACTAAAAACGTATCTAGGCACTGCATGGACTATTGTACAAGACAACAATTTTAAGAAATTTCTCATCCTAGCTTCTTCACACCTACATTACCTATGCTCTTGATCTTGCTCAAACTTCCCGCTGGCCTCAGCACACTGACACTCTGCTAATTCCTATTTTAAGTAACAGAAAGCCTGCCCCAATCCTGAGATTTATTCTCCAATCAATTCAATCTAGCTTTTCCCTCTACCTAGTTGCTGCCAACAGCTCCTTTTCCATCATGAGTTTCCAGATTTATTTATTGGTTTGACCCTGATGAAAGATAGAAATAAGGGCAGATTTTCCCAGGGGAGAAGTCAATCAGCTAATTTTTGCACAGGTTGCCTAAAGATTGTCTTGGTTCACATCTTCGTTACGTGTAAAGAAAGGAGCTAAGGAATATTGCTTCCCTTCACTATTATTGTTCGCACTGTTTGAGGTATGAAAGAATCAATAAGTAATATCCCTTTCGCCTCTTCTTAAAAATCTACTGAGGAACATGACACAGGAGACAAACAGAAATCAAAGCATCAGCTTATTATTATTACTGATAAAAGTAATTAGAGAATTTGGCTTGAGTTCTGGGCACAAACAGACTTCCTAATACTGCTTCTCGATGTGGCAGATTGACCCACCAATCACAGGAATCGCTACACTACTATAGGACCTTCCCCACCCAGGCAGTAGCTGCTTCTGTAAGTTTCTGCCACAAATCAGTATCCTGTAGAAAGGAGAGCTCCAAGGAAGGAAAGTCTAAGTATGTTAGTTCTTTCTCCAACCAGAGAAGGCCAAGAATGCGATGGTTGTTGTGCCAAAGGAAATAAGGCAGGAGGTTGAAGAATCCTCCCATACAGCAACCAATCAAATTCTACCAAAGATTCCAAAGGCCCTAATATGGTGCAAAGATCAGAGAGGCTCAGGGTTCCCTTGGTGATTGCAAATTTACCTGTTCATACTGCTATCAAATAATATTTTACAATTCCCATGAGGTATTACAGATTTGTTTGGCCTCATCTGTGATATGTCTTCCTTTATCATTCAAACTAAGCCAGAAGGCTTGGAAACAGGTGCACTGGTTACTTGAATTCTGATAGAGAAGAAAGTCCTTTATACTTCAAACCAGACTCAAATCAGAGTCTTTATAAAAATGCATCCATTTACTTTGCTTCTGCCATAAGTAGACTCAATGTAATTTAATCTTTCTTTGTTGATTCGTGGTCTTTGAGAGCCTCACATCATCGTTTCTGCCAAGTCTCACTGTTTGACACAGGGTACACAAAGAGATACAATATAACACAAAACTGGACTGAATGTGCCCTAACCACAGGACAAACTGTGGCTCTGATTAGGTCAGAATTTTTAAAATATATTTGAAAGATGATAGGAATACATTACAAATGATGATGGTGAAGGGGTGATAAGCACTTACAATATGCCAGATACTATTCTAAACCCGTTATGTGTATTAAATCATTTATGCTCAAATTCTACCAGGTAGGCATTATATCTCCGCTTTATAGACAAGGCAACTCAGATGCAGAGAGAATAACTGGCCTGTCCATGGTGTCACTGCTACAGTGAGTGCAACAGGCAGGATTTGCCATTAGTTGTGGTTCCAGAGCTCTCACGCACAGCTGCATACTAAACAAGAGAAACGTGTGCATGTGAGTATTAAACTGAGAGAACATGATAGGGGGTTAATCCCTCAGTGCACACTTGTGAAATATGCTGAACGCTTTCATCCACAAACTTGGAAGCACACACACCCCTTATCAGCTACAACCAAAGTAAAAGAGATGAACCTAAAAACCACACTCACTGCTTGGGACAGATGATACAACATTAACAAACAAAAAAGAGAAAGTCATAGATCACAACTTCTGTTGTATTTCCATCTTCAGTATCGAGGAGAATGATCTTTAAGCTCAGGAGGGCTGAATAAATGTGGTTTAGAAGGAACTGAAGTATGAGATAAGTAAACTGATAGCAGGAGACCATCTTGCTGTTTTAAATGAGTTCAAGTCTCCAGGCCTAAACAAATCACATCCCAGAGTGTGGGAGAGACTTTTCAGATGTAATCTAAGAGTCCCTGTCAGTAATCTTTAAGAAATCATAGAGAATAGAAAAGGTATTGGGGCAACAGGGCTAGAAAAGTAGTATTCCAGTTTCTCAACATGGGGAGAGAAAAGTGNGTTTTTCCATTTCTTTGTGTCTTCTTCAATTTCCTTCATAAGTTTTCTATAGTTTTCATCATACAGATCTCTTGTATCCTTGGTTAGGTTTATTCGAGAAAAGTGTTATTCTGTGATCTACAGATGTGCAAGCTTGATTGTGAAACATGATAATATTCTAAAGTGCTGAGACCTATGATGTGTGAGTCCTAAGAAAAGGAAGTGGTGATCCCAAGGAACCAGGATGGATTCACTGGGGGAAAATAATAAAGATCTTACATGCTTCTTTTTCATAGAGTTAAGGACATGTGAACGTGGGGTTGCTGTGCCCACAATTAGGGGTATGAGACCAACATGGCTGAGGCTCCTATCACCCTGTGCACCACGAGGGTCAATTCAGAGGATCAGGCTGGCTGATGGGTCCCCTTAGCTTTACACTTCATGAACTTGCACATTTACTTAGAAATACCAGAGGGAGAAAGGCCTTCAAACAGACAAGGAAATACAAATCTTGTACCTCCCCGTAGCCCCTAAACAATGTCAGACCCATCTGTGGTTTATAGTAATGAGGGCAACCATATTTAGAGAGTTTCTTAGTACTCTTGGAACCTGATGGATAAGACAGTATTTTTAAGGAAATAAATGCCTGATTGACCATTCAGACCAAAAATGCTTGAATTAACGAATCAATGCCCTTCTGACTAGAAACTTTCCCTTCATGCAAAGATTGCTTTCTCCCTCCACAAGGACTCTCCCCAATGCTGCCTTCTTAGAGAGGTTTTCTCCAACCTATCTAAGATAGCCTCTGCCCTCTATTAAACTCTGAGCACCTTGTTTTATCTTTCTACACAGTCCTTGCCACTATCTGATAAGATATTATATACTTTCACCCTTACCAGTATCTAAACAGTGTATTATATATACTATGATACGTGTGTGTGTCTCTGTATGTCTGTTTCTTCCTCTTACACAGCCAACAAATTCTCTGTGAATGATGTCCCTACATTACGTGGTAGCCCTGCCCTTCTGAATGTCAGCTCTATGAGGGCAGGGACTTTACTGTGTTTTTTTTTGTTTGTTTGTTTTTTGCCACCGTGACCCTAATCACTAGAATAGTACAGAAGCATAGTTGAGCTCAATAAATGGTCCCTCAATGATATCTGTCTCATCAATGGATGTCAACAAGGAGAATGGTCTCTAGAGGCCACACGGCCCTGACCCTGGCCCTATCCAAAATATTAACTCTGACCCAGAGAAGGGGAAAGAAAATAAGAGAACTGATTTGGAGTCCATGTCAATAAAACATTATTACTATCATCATCACCTACTCCGTGATAGGCACTTATGTTATTGTGAATGCTCACAACAAACCTAAGGGGCAGAAATTACTGCCTTCTTCATTTTCATATGAGTGAACTGGACTTGGGAGGCTTAAGTAACATGCCAACATCAAACGTCAGGTACATGAAGCCGGGTTAAAAACCAAGATCTGTCTCACTACAAAACGTACACTTCTTTACAATACTATGATACATATATGAAGACATGGAAAAGCTCTGTAAATTTGCAGCTGGCAGGAAAACAAGCAAATTTGATGAAAAATCAAGATTTTACAAGAGTTTGATGGATTTGAATGGCAGGTCAGAATTTAAAATGTAAATATGTATAGTAGGTACAAAGGTAAAGTCCCATATGCCAATTTTAAGAATTTTTATTTTAAGAATCAAATGCCAAGGTACATGAGGTGCAGTGGGGGTGAGGGTGAGAAGGAAATAGTCATTTATTTGAAATAGACTAAGAGGTATCAATTGATCACAACCTCAGTATGAACCCACATAAGCTGTGATCGTCAAATGAACTAAACTGATGTTAAACTGCATTATCAGAGGCTTTTTTAAAAAAATGTTATTTATTTTTGAAAGACAGAGCACAAGTGGGGGAAGGGCAGAAAGAGAATGAGATACAGAATCCAAAGCAGGCTCCAGGCCTACAAACTGTCAGCACAGAACTGGACGCAGGGCTCAGACTCACAAACTGGGAGATCATGACCTGAGCCGAAGTCAGGCACTTAACCGACTGAGCCGCCTAGGGTCCCCTCTCCATACCTTTTTTAATGTGGTGACTAGGAATTTTGTGGGGATACTGCAGTTAATGCAGCTTATCAAGGTCCCAAACTATCCTAATTCCTCCAGCCTAAACCAGAGTGCCTCCCCATCAACTACCCATCCTGGGGGTTCTTGCAACAAGAGGTGAGGGGGCGGGGAAAGACTACCTCCCTCCCCCACACATTGCCACCGTTGGCCAAATCCGGACTTTCCTTTATCCACAGGCACCAATCAGACTGATTGAGATATTGTAATTCCAGACAGCATGCACTGGGCTGGTATCAGCTGTTCCCTATTAGACACAATGTTCTTTTCAATAGACTACTTTGTTTCACACTGACAGTCATTTTTCACCCTGCATGGAAGAATTTCAAAGCCAAGAATCCTGTATTACAAAGTAAACAAACAAAATTAGACTCAAAATTGCCTTTTTTTGATTTTGATATATTAATCAACTCTTCAGGAAAGCTTCTAAACATTTTCAATTACATAAAAAACAGGCTGGCAACATTTTCCAACTTCAAAAAAAATCAGACTTAGTTAAAGGTTTGTTTTCTATTCCTCTGATACTCCATATTACATATTTGCAACTGTTTCTGTTTTAGGACAGATTGATTAATAGCATCAGTTCTAAAATCCCACCATGTCCACAGAAAAGAAAGAAAAATATTTCCATCTGTGATCTTCATTAACCAAGGCAGATCTATCTTTTTTGGGGTGTTTGCTTTTTGCTTCAGCTGCAGCCTTGGGTCACTAACTGTCTCTGAAACTATGGGCCCATGCTTGCTCTCAAATGCTAATTGTGGGTCAGGTGCTTACTCTAGAGACAGAAGGCAAATCAGGGATCAAACAAGCCAGGGGAAAAGAGAAATCTTGATACACCAGAGACCCAGCTTCCCTCCTGTACTTAACATCTTACTTGCCTGGGCAGGAAAACTATCATTTGAACTAACAATGAAAGAATGCTCAAAAACAAAATAAGAATTAAGATATGGTCAAAAGGGATGCATTTTTAAAAGCATACACTGGGCAATTATGTGCTTAATAGATTAGACGATGGCAGTAGCTAAAGTACTTCAATTATATCTATTGTTAGCTTTTTTTTTAACCGTTTTTAAAAGTTTGTTTATTTATTTTGAGAGAGAGAGAAACCATGTGAGCTGGGAGGGGCAGAGAGAGGGAGAGACAGAATCCCAGTTTCCACACTGTCATCGTCAAGCCCTGGGGCTTGAACTCACAAACAACACGATCATGACCTGAGTCGAAATCAAGAGCGAGACACTTAACGGACTGAGCCACCCAGGTGCCCCTATTACTTTCTTTAAGAAGTGTAAATCAGGGGTGCCTGGGTGGCTCAGTCGGTTGAGCATCCGACTTCAGCTCGGGTCATGATCTCACGGTTCAGGGGTTCGAGCCCCGCGTCGCGCTCTGTGCTGACAGCTCAGAGCCTGGAGCCTGCTTCAGATTCTGTGTCTCCCTCTCTCTCTGACCCTCCCTTGCTTACACTGTCTCTCTTCTCTCTCTCAGAAATAAATAAGAAACATTAAAAAAAAAAAAAAGAAGTGTAAATCAGGGGCACCTAGGTGGCTCAGTTGGTTGAGCATTCAACTCTTGATTTTGGCTCAGGTCATGGTCCCAGAGTCATGGGATCCAGCCCTGCATCCACCCCGTGCTAAGCTAGTGAGTGTGGAGCCTGCTTAAATCTCTCCCTTTCTCCCTATCTCTCTCTCTCTCCCCCTCCCTCCCTCTCTCCCTCTCTCTCTCTCTCTCTGCCTCTTAGAGCTGCTCCTGAAGGACAGAGGGGCTAAGTGACCACAGCTCCTTTTTTAACACACACACACACACACACACACACACACACACTCCTTAATGCAAATGAGACATCTTAAAACAAAAAAAAGCATAAAAGCAACCAAGCTTATAAAATCTGGCACAATAGCTACAAACCATTTTGGCCCTCACAAATATTCACATTCTTACTCCCCAAAGGAGCTAGTGATTCAACATTAATCTGAGGCTGTGGGCCTTATGAATGCCAGAGCTAGTGATTCAACATTAATCTGAGGCTGTGGGCCTTATGAATGCCAGAGCTAGTGATTCAACATTAATCTGAGGCTGTGGGCCTTATGAATGCCAGAGCTAGTGATTCAACATTAATCTGAGGCTGTGGGCCTTATGAATGCCATTAAAGACAGAATTTGTAGGTCTTGTCCTAGGATTCTCCAAAACTAGGGATGTCTCTCATCTCCAACATAAAACTGTACTTTAATTATTTATATTGTGATAGGGAGGAAATTTCAGGATGCCAGGAGATAAAGACTCATAAAAGGATATCATGCACTTTTTATTTCCTATTAAATGCAATGCCAAACAATATCTCAATATTAATTATACTACTTTCAGCATTCTGACTAAAGATGAGATTTTTCTTTTAAATCACTCAAAGCTGGCATTGTTCAATTAGGGGGTGGAGAGTGGAAAGAAGTTTCACCCCTACTGTTGAGTTTCTATGGGAATGACTTAAAGGAAGGTTTCCCAGCAAGCATACAGAATCCTAAAAAAGGTTTTACTTGTTTATGGGAAAAAATCATAAACACATAGTAACATCCAGTTACATCCTTGTTCTGTCTTATATGGAACAGGAAAAAACAAGTGTCTTTCCATTCTTTCTCTACAGATGTACCAACTAAAAAGTGCTGGCAGGCAGGTGTTGTAAATTAACAGGCATTAAGCAGGTTATTTTTAAAGCTTTCTGTAGTTATTTCTTATTTTCCTCTTCAATGTAGATGTAGCCTGACTACCAGAAAAAGGAATAGGTTTGTTGTTTGATTAAAAACAGTGATCACAGTCTCTTCGTTTATTTATTACCAAGAGAAGAAGAGATCACTACATGAAGACTCCAAGGGCTAAGACCTCACCCAGGGACTTTCCTAAGGGTCTCTCTGAACAGGCCATCTGTTCAGTTCATTCACAGTTTTGCTTTGCCTAAATGGAAATCCCTGACTGCCTAGTGTCACCCTTAACTCTAAACATTGTATCACCCCATCCTCTACATTCATGATTTGGTCCCTAACAAGTCTGATGACAAATCTGATGAAACCACAACATTCAGAGAAGAGTTACTCTCACAGTAAAGGGAGATACTATTATGTCAGCAACTGTACCTGGTAAGGCCATGTAAAGGGATGGCAGCAACTTATTCAGGAGTGGAATTAATTGAAGAAGATTTTCTACTGGTGGTAAGGCCTCCCTATAGGCTTGATCATTATCTAATTGCTTTCATTTTATAAGGCACCTATAAACTGTAACCCTGGTGATTTACATGAATCAATATCTATGCCTAGTAATCACCCAGAAGATATATAATTTATATAAATATATCTGAAATATATGTCAAATTAATTCTTTGTTTCATTTATCACAACACTAATCCCAATTCACATATGTTCAGTCTTCTAAAGTTCAGCTGCTATTGCATGATTCTGTGCTCATGACTTTAAAAAAAGGAGGAAAGTTCATTTTTAAGATATCTATATTAAGCATTTTTGTTAGGAAAATAGTATTCTAGCCCAAAGGAGATGACTGTGCTTGCTCTGACTGAGGTGATCTCCCATTCATGTTGGGCCCCTTCGGTGTACTGTGCCACAGAATGAGGGTAACCAAAGAACTTAAAAGAGGAAAAAGAGGGGTACCTGAGCAGCTCAGTCAGTTAAGTATCTGACTCCTGATTTCGGCTCAGGTCATGATATCACTGTTCCTGAGTGAGATCAAGCCCCACATCAGACTCTGTGCTGACAGCGTGGTGCCTGCTTGGGACTTTCTCTCTCTTCCTCTACCTCTGCCCTTTCCCTTCTTTTGTGAATGTGTGTACACAGGCATGCACTCTTGCTCACTCGCTCTCGCTCGCTCTCTCTCTCTCTCACACACACACATACACACACACACAATTAATAATTTTAAAAAGAGGAAAAAGAAACTGCATCAAAAATGGAACCCTGTGAGATTAATAATTGTATTGTTTACTATTCATACAATTGTACCTAAAACACTAACTCAAGGTATAAAGAAATGTCATTGGTTAACAGAAGTTTAAATACTTACATTTCTAAAGAGAGTGGACATTGGCAAGTGAAACCATGAGAGGAGGCCCATGCTATGCCTGGTCCTACTGAGCAATTTTCAGACATCAGCTCCTTTTGGCAGCTACAATAAAAGAATACAAAGAGACCAGAATTATAATTACATGATTTTACATTGTATCAGTTAGCATGTTTCTGTTGAAAAAAAGAAAGCTGAGTAAAATGGGCTTACATAATGTCTTTTGTTATATTAGAAAATAAGAGGTCCAGAGGTAGAGCAGCTTCAGTGTGAGTTCACTTGCTAATTCTTAGATATCAAAAAGGACCCAGGTCCTTTCCCTCTGTCCACTCTGTCAGTATAAGCATGTCAGTTTGTCCCCTGAGGCTTGTCCTCCTCAGGGTCCTAAGATGGCTTCTGCAATTCCAGGCAACATATAAAGATGACAACAATCAGAGCCAGAAGTGTCTCCTTCTACACATATATTTTACACAGAAGCACTGTCCTCCTCAAAGACTATCTATCCATCCTCATTGGCCAAAATTGCCTAGATCAATCACCAGAAGAGTAATAATTATAATTGGAATATCTGGTGTAGACTATTCAAGATTCACTTCCCCCTCAAGGCTGAGGGAAACTCCAACTTTCCCTAAAGCACATGGCCACCCAATATTTCAGAAAAATGAGGGTGTTACTAGCAAGAAACAAGGCTCTGAGAATGACAGGGAAGTAAGGAGCCTCGAGTGTCTGCCACATATACCTAACAAGAACAGAAACAGGGCTCAACTCACAGTGCACATCTTAATGCATAGAGCTGGCACTAATGGTCTACCTGGTAGACAGTATCATGCATATAAGATTGGCCACTGTTGCTATAACAGTATGTCTTCACAGAGAGCGGCAAATCTCTCTTTAAAAGGCACTAAGTGATTATAACCAAAGAACAAATCATTGTTAAATCCATATCTTCTACATGAACCCAGAATAGATATTTCCTCTTTTATTGAAAAATCAAGGGTTCCCCTTACTGGAAATTTCAGTTCCAATGAGTTTACAGTAAGTTTCACATTTCAGATATGCATTTGTGATACATTTGTATTGGTTAATTGGGTTCAATTTATCTAACGAGCCACTAAAGTGGTCAATTGTTTATGCAAATTAGGAATCACAGCTGTATTAAAAAGTAATTTATTAATGTGCTACCTGAATATACTCAGACATACACCATTTAATTTTTCATTTTATTCCAAATTCTTCATGTATTACATGTCCATCTCTCAAATGGAAAAAAAATGGTTAAGATGGTATTCGTTAAATATGTGTTCTGTTCTGTAATATATAATCAACTCTAATGAGAAATATTAAAATATTTTACTCTATTTAAGGGATATCAGGAGAAGCAATGTGGTGCAAATATAAAACAATCAACTGAGAGGTAGGAAACATGGGTTCTAATTCTTTTTTTTTTAATGTTTATTTATTTTTGAGAAAGAGACACACACACATACAGCGTGTGAGTGGGGGAGAGGCAGAGAGAGAAGGAGACACAGAATCGAAAGCAGGTTCCAGGCTCTGAGCTGTTAGCCCAGAGCCCAACACAGGGCTTAAACTCAGGAGCCGAGAGATCATGATCTGAGCCAAAGTCAGACGCTCAACTGACTGAGCTACCCAGGTACCCCCATGAGTTCTAATTCTTTTTTTTATGTTTGTTTATTTTTCAGACAGAGAGAAACAGAGCATGAGTGGGGGAGGGGCAGAGAGAGAGGGAGACACTGAATACAAAGCACAGTCCAGGCGCTGAGCTCTCAGCACAGAGCCCGAGATCGGGCTCAAATCCATGAACTGTGAGATCATGACCTGGGCTGAAGTTGGACACTCAACCAACTGAGCCATCCAGGCACCCCCTAATAGCATTTATTCACTACTCACTATCTACCAGGCACTGTGCAAAGTGCTTATTAAATCATATTTGTTTATTTAATCTTCATAATAGCCCTATAAACTATGTATTATGATCATCCCATTTTCAAACGTGGAAATGGAGGCACAGAGAGGTGATATAAGTTGCACAAGGTCATATAGTTCATAAGTGGCAAGAACAGGATTCAAACCCAGACCCTGGGATGTCAAAGCACTTAACCATAGTACAATACAACCTCTCTAGTCCTGCAATTGCCAGTAATTGCTTGACCTTGTTAGAGCCAGTCTCCTAATGAGTTAAATAGAGAGTTGGGCAGAGATCTTTAAGAACATTTCCAACAGTAGTAACACTTAAAATGTCAAGAAAGCCATGACCTTACAGACATTCTTCTCTGCCAAATAATTTATATTATAGTTACATTTATCATACACAACCAAACACACGTGTCTAGACACTTTCCACTAACATCAACTGCAAGACAATCCAGAGGAGGAAACAACTAAAAAGCCAACAATGGTATATAAGTCACAGGAAAAATACAACTCCTTGGAGGAATAAGGTTGCGGTTTATCAAACCTAAATTCATGAACTGCTGCAGACACTGGTGAGAGACCTAGCTTAGAAGGCAGGCTCAAGAGTGGGGTTTCCTGTAATATGGCTTTTAAATTAACTAAAGATCTGCCAAAGTATGCTACAATATTTTTGGACATTAGGCAGTGAAAAATTCTTTCCCCTTAGAGCAAAAAGTCTCTCCTCTGTCACAGCCTCCTAAGAGTTAGAATTATTTTAAACTATCTCACCAAACATAATTAATAATATTTATGAGATTCCTCAAATATCTTCTTTGGGGAACCCAGACACAGTGACACAGAGTATAGCTATACATTGCAGAAGAATCTATGTTAAATTTATTTCTTGAGATACTGTGAACTACCCACTAAAGTGACTTACCATTCAGCTTGTCTGGAAGGCAAAATTTTTAGGTTTTTGGTTTGTTTGGGTTTTTTTTTTTTTTTGAGAGAGACAGAGATAGCAGGAGCAAGAGAGGGGAAGAGAAAGAGAAACAGGACAGAGACAGAGAGACACAGAGAGAGAGAATCCCAAGCAGGCTCTCCACTGTCAGTGCAGATTAGAGGGCAAAATTTTAAATCTAAAATTGTGATCCAGTGATCAAAATCTGGAATCTTATTTTTTAATGTTTATTTATTTATTTTGAGAGAAAGAGATAATCCCAAGCAGACTCCATGCTGTCAGTGCAGAGCCCAAGCAAGGCTTGATCCCATGAACTGTGAGATCATGACCTGAGCCAAAACCAAGAGTCAGATGTTTAATGAACTGAGCCACTCAAGCACCCCTGGAATCTTTTTTTTTTTTTTTTTTACTACAAGAAGGATTGGACAGTATCTTCCTGCAGTCAGTAAAAAAGTTCCTACTTGCTATATTTGCTCACTGTGTGTAAAGAGGAACATCAAGTACTCTAAGTTCTGGAAAACTCTGTGTTGTCAGGAACACTTTCTCAACCTAGACTATGGAGCTCCTAGGACTCTTGACGGGATGCCTACCAGAAAGGAATGCAAAGGATAGAAAACCTCAAACTACTAATCTTTTTACATAATCACTTGAATAATTCTTGAATAATTTTGTAAAATTATTTTACAATTATTTTACAAAATAGTTTACTATCAAAATTGTGTAAGGATCAGATTTCTTTGGGTTAAAGACAGTCTCCTTTTGGGCATACAGTAAGTTTGCTAAGTATGCAAGAACTAATCCACAACAACTTTTTAAAAAAAATAATTACAGCTTGTTTACATCTATGATTTGGAATGTATTGCAAATAAAAGTGCTGGGCATTTCTATTCTCATACATTTATAATCTCTTCGTCCTATGTTTATGGAATAGATAAATAAAGAAGAGCTTTATGACATTTTCCAACAAGAAAGGTTAGGCAGCTGGAGAACTGCACAGAAAGGCACTAATGACAAGAACCATCTGCCTGTTATTTAAATGTTTCTCAAATCAGAAAAGCATGACGTTATTTCTGTGTTGTTTCTCCCTTTAGTCCTTCAGGCCAGTCAGGTTCTATGGACACAGCGGGAAATGAGAGGTATTACTCTTCTATCTTGCCTGAGCCATTGAGTTCATAGTAAAATAGAGCAATTAAAGCTGATATGGAAATTTTAAAAAAGAGTCAAACCAGAATGAACTAAAATAACAAAATTCATTCTCTGAAGTAAGAACTTCTAAACCAAGAGAAGTGGAATATTTCATGGGAGTGATGAAAGCAGGGGCACGGGAGTCCCAGGACCTAAGTTCCACAGGCTGGTCAGCCTCTTCTGAACTTCTGGCAGGTTATTTAACTGCTCTAGACTGTGCATCTTCATCTATGAGATGAGAATACTCACCTCGAAGGGTTATAGTGAGAAATAAATTATCATATTGGAAGGACGTGTCACAAGTGCCTGGCAACTGCTATTCTTACTAACCCAGGAGTAAGATTACTCAACTGAAAGACAATACCTGAGACTGTCTTTCATGTTAAATATGGACATAATTTATTTCAGTTCTTCCTTTCATAAATTACTTTTTGAAAATTTAGTTCTAAAACTAATATGCATTTTTTAATAATAAAAACTACTGAAGAGTAGGTTAAAAGTGAGAGCCCTTTTCCCATCCCCAATACCAACTCTGATTATTCTTACTTTTAAAGGTAACAACAGAGGCACCTGGCTAAGCATCTGACTTTGGGTCAGATCATGATCTCATAGTTTGTGAGTTGGAGTCCCGTGTCAGGCTCTGTGCTGACAGTTCAGAACCTGGAGCCTGCTTGGGATTCGGTGTCACCCTCTTTCTCTGCCCATCCCCTGCGCTCTCTCTCTCTTTCTCAAAAATAAACACTTAAAAAGTTTTTTAAATTAAAAAAAGTAACAGTTCTTGGCTTGAGGTATGTCTCTAAATTTTGCTTAAATAAAAATAGATATAATTTTTAAAATACAAATTGAACCATGTTATAAAAATTACTCTATTACTTGCTCTTTTACTTACCAACATATCCTGGACATCTTTCAGGATATATTAATATGTTTAGACTTACTGTTGACATAAATTTAATATTAAATTTTAAGAAAACAAATAAGACAAAAATAAAGTGTTCTTTCATCACTGTTAAACTTTTAAGTGTGATGACAGCATTGTGATTATGCTGTGTGTTTTTTTCTTTTTGAAGTCCTTACCATTTAGAGATACCTACTGAAATTTTTACAGATAAATTCTAGGATGCCTAGGATTGGCTTCAAAATAATTGGAAGGGGCATGGAAAGAAAGAAATTGGGGGAGGAGGGACATAATAAAACAAGATTGGCCATGAGCTGACAATAAAGCTGGTTGGTTGAGTATATAAATATTAGACTATCCTCTGTACCTTTGAATATTTTTAATATATTCCATAATAAAAAATTTTTTAACATTTTCTATTCTTAAAATTTATTAAATGCCAAACAGCCATATATTTCAGTTCACAGCAATTAATTTCTGATTAGATCATTTAAGCAACAAAACTAATCATTCCTAATACCTATCTCCTAAGCAGCACAGAAAGCAACCTAGTTTGCTTGTAGTTTGAATGTTACTTTAAAAATCCAAATAACAATAACTAGCCCAGAGAAGCAATGTTCACTAATGTCATGGGAGGTAATTATCAACAAGTGTACATTACAAACTTATAATTATTGCTGTTTAGAGTTAATGAGGAAGTGTTTTCCTTTTTCTGATATACTGGAACTAATGCAGCTGAATGAAAAAAGGAAAACAGTCCTCTGGTCTACGTAGAATCAAGAAATCAAGAAGATAACGTATGCCCTGTTCATCCAGATACAAGAACACATACAAGCCCTGCTGAAAACAAGAGAAAGTCTTTAATTTGCCGAAGAAGAATAATTTTTTGAGCTTTTAATTTATGTTTTACTCTAAGCACACCTCAATATTTCCAAGAAGGCAACCAAGCCTTTAATATCTAACAGGGTAAAAGAAGAAGTTGCATGCATTCCACAGCTCTTCCTGACTTTTGTCAAAGCCTACACTGACTAAAGAGGTATATATGTGGCCTGGAGGCAGATGGGCTAGCCAAAGTAACTTCAAAAGCAGTAAAAGGGAAGAGGAAATGTTTTACCAATATTGGAAAGAGGTCAGTGTTCCAAAGGCCCAGTGAGACCTAGAATTAGAAAAGCCGGGAAGGATCTATGTGGTGCACCCAGAGAGGTTGACGCTTGGCCCCCAGTCCTTTCAAAGATTCTTGAGCACCAAGCATGGACTAGAAACAGTGAAGGAGAAGAACCTAAAAGGACCAAGCTGGGGGTGCCTGGGTGACTGAGTCAGTTGAGCATCTGACTGTTGATTTCAGCTCAGGTCATGGTATCACTGTTTATGGGATTTAGCCCCACATTGGGCTCTGAGCTGACAATGTGGAACCTGCTTGGGATTCATTCTCTCTAAATACATACATACATATGTACACAAACATACATACATACATACATTTATTCATTTATGAAAGGACCAAACTGGCAGAAAAATGACCATCTCCATAGTATCCAGTGAGACCTAATGATCAGTGACCAGAGGGATTTTTACCTGTTTCACAGCAACATTTAAGACCCTGAACATTTGCACAATGTTTGGGACAGTAGAGCACTAATAAATTTAGTTCATTCCTGCCAGCCCAGAAGTATAAGATCTTAGATTTGGGTTTAAGTGAACTTAAATAAAGATATGCAATTTTTTAATAGATTTTAGTTTGTGTTTGCTAATTCATACAGATTACTCCATCTAAAAAGCAACCATGCCAATAAAAGTGTCTAGAAAAGCGAACCTGCATTCATCTGCACAGCTTTGCACATTTGGTAAGGTGTTTTCACATATGTTATCTCATTTGATCCTCACAGAGTTAAGAGGGTTTCATGGCTCTTGAGCTGTTACAAGTAGATGTGCAAGAGCAAAACGGCTTAATGGAAGAGGATTTTCTTCCAGACATCTGGTCACTGGGTATTTCCTTAGCTGTGTTATGTTCTCTGGCTCTCTGGCTCACACACATTCTTGTTAGAAACAAGAGGAAATTTTTATTCAATACTTCATTTAAAAACATCTGTGCAAAGTTATCATTCATAAGGTGAAATGCACATGACCCAATGACAAGAATGAATTCACTTAAGGGGATCCAATTTAGGTACTACCCAATGGTGGTAGTAGGTCATGGCCAAATCTCCTGAAACTAAAAAACAATGAAACAAAGAAACAGCTGCAGGCATATCTGACAAAGAGATTATAACACTCAGGAAAGCCATCTTACTATCAAAAACACATCTCTTTCTTAAAACAATTCAAAAGATATAAAGTTTACTTAAAGGGTTTTTGTTTTTGTTTTTGTTTTTTTTGGTCTTGTTTTTATCGTAAACTTTTAAAGCCAAAGGATTTAGCAGCGGTTTTCTCTGAGGAATGGGAGTTGGGGGAGAAAAATAGGTAGGACTTTCACTTTTTTTTTTAACATTTTTATTTATTTTTGAGAGACAGAGAGAGACAGTGCTCGAGCATGGGAGGGGCAGAGAGAGAGGGAGATGTAGAATCTGAAGCAGGCTCCAGGCTCTGAGCTGTCAGCACAGAGCCCAATGCGGGCTCCAACCCATGACCTGAGCCAAAGTCAGACACTTAACTGACTGAGCCACTGAGGCACCCCTTGACTTTCATTTTTCTTAGAATGTTTCTATATGTTTGTATTGGCTACAGTGAAATACATTACTTTTTTAATACATTGTGATTTTTTAAACTAATTGAGTTTTTTAATCTAAGGAATCTAATATCTAATTCTTTTCCTATTTATCACAAACATCATTGCCAGTTCTCTTCTCCTTTTATACTTTAAAGGGATTCAAAAACTGTACTTCATTTCTTTCTTTTAATTGCTCACTTTTGAAACAAAACATCCTGCCCTGTCTTGTTCATGTCCTCTAGGCCAGGAATTTCGAACTGTGACAACACCACCAGAGAAAGACTCAGAACTAGCATCAGAATTAAGGATTCACTCTCCATCAACCAATGCCATCTAGGTGAGGGTGCAGTGCTGAATGCTCCTGCCATTGATTTTTCAGGCATACTCACAGCAAACAGGTGATAATCTAGGAGAACAGGTTATTTGTTTTCTATTTTAAAGCTGTGACAGGAAAAATTCTTCCAAAAGGCAAAATGCATTATAATGTCTACAAAACTTACAAATAATAACAGAATGGCTACAAACATTAACTGCCCTTGTAAGAAAAATAATGGGCTTTTTATTTTTGTAAAGTAAAAAACGACTCATATTTTTAAGAGTGGTAAGGGACATAAAACAGTGAGAGACAATGATTTGGTTTGTTTCAAATTCCAACAGCCTCCTTTTCAACTATAGACTTTGACTTCTATAACCTAATCTCCCTTTTTAGGAGGAAGAACTTGTCATGGGTAAAAAAAGAAGACTATTTGGTCTCTCCAGCCCTCTGCTTTAAGACCTTTCCTTTGATCCTCCTTATTAGTCAACACACAATTTCCCCTTGGGGAAAAATAAACATCTATCTTAGCTGTGGCTTGACTTCCACAATCATAACATCTTCCCCTAACACTTTATTTCCACATTATTTTTCTTTCAGAAAAGTTCTTCCATCCTTCACAAATGTCTTCCAGGTTTGGACATGGTAGTTTCATTTGTATATTGGTCATATTTTTTCATTTTTTCCTCTTCATAATCCCCATGGCAACGGGCTTCTTTGGAAACTTCCACAGAAAGTCCAAAGATATCATATCTTTTCACTGAACATTTTGAAAAGAATTAGTACAGGAAAATAAGCTGGTTTCATTACCACGTCCTTGGCCTTTCATTTATTTTTTTGTTTTGTAAAATGAAAAAAAAATTTTTTTTAATGTCAGTTCAGCTAGATACAATTGGTTAGGTATTCTGGGGCTTACACATTATTAAAGAATGTGAATATTTTTTAAAAATGCCGTCTCACCCATTTTAAACAGCAGTTTTTCACTTATTCATTAAGTATTTATTAAATATATTAACTGCTTGAAGCTGTGAAAGATTCAGATAACTATAAAACTCAGAACTATCCCCCAGCATCTGTAATCATGTTAGGTAACAATAACTGAAACTATAAAACAACCCTATCGACATTTGGAAAGAAAAAGGAAATCATCATTTCAGTTGATGTAAGAGGACGGCAAAATCTGAACTGGGTCCTGAGAGATGGGCAGGATTTGAAAAGTTGAAAGACCTTATTCCAGGTACCATTCCAAAAATAAAAGGCAGTATGAATATTTACATGGTGGATAAATGTGGAATGTCTGTAGGCACACTGTCTAGATCAGTTTGGCTAGAAGACACTAAATTGAGGCATGCAAGACAAGGCTGAAAAGCTAGGAGATAAGGCTAGAAGACAGAGGAAGCCTTGACCATCAGCCTTTAATAAAATAATAGGATTAACTAAAAGTAAGAAATTAAAACAAATTAGAGTAATCTAAGAGAATTTTTGAGATGACTTAAGGGTCAGACTTTCTCCCTGACTTGTTTTATTTTTACCTTCTCTATTTCCCTACTCCACTTTAAGCAAGAGTGATCTGAAGAATGACATAACTCTACTGTACAGTTTTAAAGTACCATTCTCCTGCTTAAAATGTGAGCTTCACAACATCTTTCAAATTCCTACCAACTTAACATATGGTCTTCAGAGATCTGGCCCTTGCCTCTCCAGACTTGTCACTTAAATAATAGGCATCATTCAAACCCCTTTCAACCTGACTGAAACACTCCTTGACTCCTGGCTTTTTCCTTTTTGTCTGGCATACTCTTAACTCACCCTGAGTTCTCAACTTAGATGTCACTTCCCCAAGAAAGGCTTTCCAAGCTTCTCAAATCCACACTAGGTTCCCTGCCATAACTCATCTTTCTCAGTATTAAGGACCTGTATCTTGTCTGTGGCATGTCCTCAGGGGAGAAGTAGTTTCCCTAGCACCTACCAAAGGGCCAGGAACAAAGGAGATGCTCAAAAATATTTGTTAAAGAATGAAAGAGACAGGAGGCAGAAAAAATAAGAGTCTATGGGTATCACACAATCATAAGGTAGTAAAATTTAGCCATTAAGTCCAGGGATAGGTTCGTAACAATGGAAAAGAAAGGATGAATAGGGGCACAATAAAATGAAAGCTGAATGCAAAGTTCACAAACCTGACTTCTGAGTTGATGCAATTTGGTATACACAATTAGGAGATTCATCTAACTCAGCAGTTTCCAAAACCTGACTGATCATTAGAACCATTCAGGAAGAAGGAATGACTTTTGGTTTTGAAGTGTTTTCATTTTTCCTGATCATTCTATCATAACATCTGACCAATGATTAGGAACTACTTATCTGGATGTCCTGTAACTTTCAGCACGAAATTCTAATTTAACCAAGATAACCACAAATAAGTAATTGATAGAGGACTTGGCAAGTAACTAAATGTAAGAGCAGAAAGGATGTATTACATCAATTAGATTTTTTGGCCAATTAAACTAGTCACAATTTGTATATAAAAGGCAGCCAACAAACACTTGCTTATTAAATTAAACTGGTGAGCAGTAAGAAGGGTAGATTTGATGCTGGATATGAGTTTTCCATCTGAGGCTCTATCAATTATTTGTCCTTTGGGGCTATGTCAAGAGAACTCTCTTCCTTCCTGCCTCAGTTATTTGTCCTTAACACTGCTGTTTTGGTTATGACAAACATTCTCTCTTCGGGTTGCAACACCCAATTTTTCTTTAAAGAATCACCCTGCCCCCCCCCCCCCCCAATTCTGTATTTTCCTTCAAGGACTATAAATCAGGCCTTGACTCTCTCCTAGACTTTGACATTCTGAGTGTCCTGACAGCAGAGAAATCAGTTGGTGTTTCTCATTCTCGCTGGGGCACCAAGTTAATTTCTGCTTCTGAGATCCTTGGGCTGCCCTGGTTTCTGACCTTTTAACTTAGCCTTGTTCTCCAGCTGTTATTACTTCTAGGGACTACCCAGTATCATTCTAATAAATTCCCATTTTATTTAATAAGCCATTATCAATTTTTGGTACAAGAAACCGATGAAATTAATTTTAATGCTAGATTTTATTTAAGCCAATACATCCAAACTATTATTCAACATGTTATCAATCTGAAAAAAACATTCAGATATTTTGCATTTTGTGTTCTTGTTCCAAGTCTTTGAAATATAGCATGTATTTTACATGTACATGTCCCCTAAACTTGGGACACTAAATTTTCACAGATTAAAGTGAAATGTAGTCCTTCCAAAACAAAATGTATATAATGAGAAAATATTTTACCTCACTAGTTTTCAGATTTAACTAAAATTAAATATTCAGTTCCTCAGTCACAATAGCCACATTTCAAGTGCTCAGTAGCTATATATGACCAGCCTTAATATGCCTTAGATTAGATCTGCTACATACAAGAGTAGACATTCAATGGACCTTTTCTTGATGGATCCAGTAATTGGAAGAAATGGGAAGTTTTCACACTTGCAACAAATTCCATTATGAAAGAATTCAAAATTGGGTGAAGACCTATAGAAATCTCTCTTCCCCAAAATGACATTTCCTTGGCTTTGTAAAACACGTTAACACATATTGAGTTAGAGACTTACCTCTGTACTCTATGATTTAGTAGCATAGAGCAATCCAGGAGTTATCTTCCTAGTCAGGTGGTTTAATTCAAGGTGAAAATGACACTATTACTTTTAAATCACTTCTCATTTATTACATTTTGATGGATGGGAGGAGACTTTGGGGACTAGTTTTAATTATAAGTATTTTCATTGTCAAATAAAAATGTAGAAATTTGGGTGTCAGGTTGAAGAATTTGACCTTTATCCCTCAGACAACAGCAGTTATAAAATTTGGAGCAGGAGAGTGACATGATGAAGACCATGTTTTAGGAAAATGAATCAGAATCCAGTGTGCAACAGAATCCATAGGAAAGATGTGGAGGTCCTAGCATCCTTAGCTGATGTACATATGCTCTTATTTCTGCCAGGAATTGTTTTCCTCTTAAGCTATCAAGATATGTACTCATTCTTCAAGATCTAGTTCAAAGTCAACATTGCTTCCTAGAGGCAGACAGGAGACTGGGCCTGGGTCACTTCTTCACCTCTGCTCCCAAAGAACTTTCAAAATTCTGAACAGAAGTCAAATTCAGAGATAAAAAATTGAATAGTGGTTACAGGGGAGGAGGGAATGGAGAGTTATTGTTTAATGGGAACAGAATTTCAGTTCTGCAAGATGAGAGGTTATAAGGTGGCAGAGAGACAGTAAAGGATTCCCCTAACCGAGAAGGCACTCTGAGACTGGAAAACAAAGCAGGCCACTCCATACGGTTTACAGAGTTTTATTCAAGGTAACTTACTGACAAGGGGAATTGGGCAGATGACCCACAGAAGCTGCACAATTATTCTCTGCAAAATCCAGACCTTAGTCTACCAATTTTATAAAGGGCAGGAACATGCAGAAGAGCAATGTGTTGAGATAAAAGGGTTCAAATGTACCTCAAACGACTTTCACACACCTGACAGCTAGACCTTAATTAGATCTTGTGGCACCACCTGTATCAAGAAGGGAAAAGAGGGGTGCCTGGGTGGCTCAGTTGGTTACGTGTCTGACTCTTGATTTTGGCTCCAGTCATGATCTCACCGGCGGTGGGATTGAGCTCTGTACTCATAGCAGAGCCTGTTTGGGATTCTCTCTGCTCCTCGCCAAACACACACACACTCTCTCAAAATAAGTATTTTTAAAAAGTGGAAGTGAGGAGGCTATGTTATTTCTAACAGATTCATGGGAGGCCAAAACAACCATCCCAGCCTTGGTGGGCATTTTAAAAGTATGTATATTCATTTCCAAGGGGCCTGGAATATGTAACCCTAAGATCAGTCACTACGGAAACATGAACCAGATGAGAGTCAGTATTGTCAACGCTCCCACAAATGTGTTCCATGGGTGCGCGGGAGTTATGGTAGCACAAAACTAAGATCCATAGGAAGGCTTTTCCCCAGGCTGACTCCTCCTCTTTCAGATCTCAACTTTAATATCACACCTTTAGGCGTCCTTCCTTTACCAGGCCAGAAAGGCTTAGGCGCCTTTGTTATTCTCTCTCATGAACCCCATTATTTTTCTCAGCAGGGTTCTTATTACAATTGTTCTCTGTCATTATGTGATATATGAATTTGCTCCGGCTATCAGACGAAATAATACACACTGGGTGGCTTAAACAAAACTTTATTTTCTCACAGTTTTGGAGGCTAGAAATTCAAGATCAAGGTGTCAGCAGAAGTCATTTTTTCTGAGGCCACTCTCCTCGTGTGCCAATGGCCACCTTCTGTGTCCTCACATGGTGTTCCCTCTGGGTGCATGCAACCCTGGGGTCTCTCGGGGTGTCCAAATTGTTTCTTCTTATAGGGACACCAGTCAGGTTGGATTAGGACCTACCCTAAGGGCCTCATTTTAACTTTGTGGCCTCTTTAAAGGCCCTATATCCGAACACAGCCCCATTCCAAGACAAAACTCTTGATTAGTTTTGGAAAAACACAATTCAACCCATAACATGATTACCTCCACTGTTCCACTTGGTAAATTACGGTAACTCTTGTCTTGTGCTGATTTCAGGACCTTTACGGTTGTTCCCTCTTCTTCTCAGAACACTCTATCCCCAACTCCTCACGGAATAGGTTTTTCTCAACTTTTAATCTTCACACGAGAGCCATCCTGGCCCACGTGACCTACAGAAACCCTCAGTCTCACGATCCCATCATCATTTTCTTCCTTCCACGGCACTCGCCCTCAGGGCAGCTCCAGGAAAGGGAGGTCGTGTGTCTCTCTGCACGACTGTGGCGCAGGGTCTCGCACTTAGTCATGGATGAGTTTCCATAACCACTTACCATGTTAGGGTGACTCTACTGACCCCGCTGCGAAAACGTGCGGGGGGCTGGGGGGCAAGACCATGTGTTTACCACAGTTTCCCGAACCCCGGCTCTAACGCTTCCTGGCTGTGTGAACTCCGGGCCTCAGGTTCCCTACTGACACGACAGGACGACACCTTCTTCGTGAGGATAAGGTGCCCGGCGCCGAGGCCCTGGCGTCGCGCAGGGTGCCCGCCGGGATGGTACTGTCAGGCCGGGTGTGTCCCACGGCGCCGCACCTGCCACCGGTGTGAAGCTCGTCTCGGGCGGGACGGGCAGCGCCGAGGCCACCGTGTCTCCACTCCGCCCTGTCCTCGCGCCTTGGCTTCCACGCACGGCCCGTTCGGGGGCATTTCCGACGCCGGATGTGGGAGGTATGGGAGGCGTGGGGTCTGCACACGCCTCGCTCTAACCCCCCCTCCGACTCCGCAGCCGCCCCCTGCCTCAGTTTACCCAACTGGGCACGGGGTTTACCTAGCACGCGGTGACCGTGAACGTGGGAGAGACTGGTATACACGACAGACTCGGTCCAGCCGGGACGGTGAANGCGCCGAGGCCACCGTGTCTCCACTCCGCCCTGTCCTCGCGCCTTGGCTTCCACGCACGGCCCGTTCGGGGCATTTCCGACGCCGGATGTGGGAGGTATGGGAGGCGTGGGGTCTGCACACGCCTGGCTCTACCCCCCCCTCCCACTCCGCAGCCGCCCCATGCCTCAGTTTACCCAACTGAGCACGCGGTGACCGTGAACGTGGGAGGAACTGGTATACACGACAGACTCGGTCCAGCCGGGACGGTGAGGCAAGTGTCTCAAAGGTCTCGCCAGCACGACTGAGACGGCGACGCGCGGCAGAACGAGGTCCATGAGGCGCGGCGACACTCGGCCACCGGCCGCCTCAGGCCGCTCCCAGGGGCGCGGCTGAAGCCGCAGCGGCCGGCGCTCGGGCCTCCCGCAGGCCCTTAGACGTCTCCTTCCCCGAGTCAAGTCCCTCTCACCCCTGCACCGCCAGCCGTGTCCTTACCGCGACATCTTCTGTGAGGCGAGCGCTCCCTGAGGCGACGCGCGGAGACTCCGGGACGCGCCGGAGTGTGAAACACGGGGGCGGAGCCACGGGGCGGGAAGAACGCGAGCTGCGTGCGTAGGACGCCGCCGCGACGCACGCAGCAGTGCGCGTGCGCGGCGGGGGCTGGTGGCCGATCGCGGCCCAGAGCTGGAGTCAATATGGCGGCGGAGCGCAAGACGAAGTTGTCCAAGAACCTGCTGCGCATGAAGGTGTGGGGACGCCGGGGAGGCGGGCCGGGCGACAGGGGCACCTGGGCTTGCCGACCTGTCCGGGGCCGAGGCGGCGGGCGCACGGGGCCACCGGGGAGGCCATGGAGGGCCTTCAGTCCAGGCGTTCATTCATTCACCTTGCGCTTGCTCTGCTTCAGGCACTGGGAACTGGATTATGAATCCGGCGGCTTCCCTTGTAAAGCGCGCGGTTGGATGGGACAGACACGTAAGCAGGCAGGGTGGCGCGGCTGTAAGTGAGGTGATGCGCGGAGCGCCGGGAGCCCCGGCGAGAACGGGCCCTTAGGGTAGAGACTGAAGGGTCGGTGACAGGGTGGGGGTATGGCAGCAAAAACCGAGGAGGAAGCGAGTTCAGAAGTCAGACGCAAAAACCACAACATCCGTTGAGGTTTCCAGGAACTACAGATATTTCAGTCTGTTTGGAAGGCAAAGAGCAAAAATGTGAGGCTGGAAAAGTAGCCAATGGCCACAACATGTGAAGAATTTTAGGCCACATTAAGGATTTTTTTTTCCTTTATCTTGTGAACATGAGAAAGCCCTTGAGCAGGGGGAGCAGCATCTTAGCTGTGCTGCTTACCTTTCAAAGTTACTTAACTGCCCTGTGGAGAAATACATTGGTGAAAGAAAGATCTGACAAGGGACAAAGTTGCAGTCGGAAAGATCAAGAAGTTCTGATGATCTGGTTGCAGTGGCAGTGGGAATGGAGAGAATTATAACGTTTGAGGTGAATGTCAGCTTTAAGCAAAATTGACTTTAGATTCGAAATTGAATCAATTTAACAATCAAATGATTTCAAAGTGGAAGAAAAAAAAGACAAGGGTAGATAAAATGAATACAGGAATCAAAACAGGGGAAACCATCAGACCTTCAAACTTAAATAATAGCCAAGATTTATCCATTCTACTCTGTGTTCAGACAACTGCTCTAAGTGCTTTGCATATATCAACCCATGAAATCCACATAATAACTCTGTGAGGTAAGTATAGTTATTACTCCTCTGTTATAGCTGAAGCACTGAAAGGGAAAAGTAAGTAACTTGCCTAAGATTACACAGCTAACAAGTAGTGTAGACAGGACCAAACCCAGGCAGGCTGGCTCCAAATCCCCTTCTCTATTCAGTGACTGCTTGTCACTGAAGCCTACTGCACAGTGTTAGATTTCATGCATAAAGAGTAATTTCCAGAAAAAGGTAGCAAGGTGTAAATAATGTTTGAAAAGATTGGAGACTTAAATGTCGAATATGCCAGATTCAAATGGAGTTGAGCTAGGGTGTGACTAGGGATGAATAGGGTGAGTGAGGGTGGAGGCTAAAGCAGATAATTTATAATCTCTAAGGTTCTGGTTTCATACATATTAGCAAAATTTGAATTTTTACCCAACAGCGCCTTCTTTTGACTTCTGGTTTATAATCAGAGCACTGGAGTGGATTAGCAAAGCAGGTACATCAAATGATGCTGAGTAGTTAAGACTCGGACCAAAGATCTGACTCAAGAGTTAGGAAGGAAGAAGTTACCTTAAGAAAGTATCAACCCCGCACTTGTGGGGATGAGCACTGGGTGTTATATGGAAACCAACTTGATAACCAATATCAAGATACCCAACCAACAATAAACTATTTGTAAAGAAATTAAAAAAAAAAAAAAAAAAAAAGGATCAACTCCGATCCCGATCCCAGTGGTTGGGAAAGACTCCACAGGACATTGGAAGCAAAGGCGAGGGGAGAAAAGGTTATGCAGATTTTCTAGTTCGTTTAGCACCTTCAGTCATTGATGAAAAAGAGTTTTTGGCAGGCAGCAGGAGATATTCTGTACGCAGATGGAGTGGAGTGTCCTATGAGTGAATGGAGCAGCCGCCTTAGGTTGCTGTATCCAATGTAGCTGTTCAGCTAGAGCTAAGTATAGAGCAAAAATGAAAGAGTTGAGGATTCAATAGTAATACGGTAGTTTTCAGGTGTACTTGAAATCCTCTAACTTGGTCAGCTGTTGGGAGCTGGAGGGTGATCCTGATGGGAAGTAGAAAGGGCAGGATATAGGTGGCGATTCTGACAGTGTCATATTAGCCCTGTTGGACTCTTAAGACAGGAGTTGGTGAACTACTTTGTAAAGGAACGGATGAAAAATACTTCAGACTTACGGGCCAGTCACTGTTGTAACTACCCACCGCTGCCATTGTAGCTCGGAACCAAATGAGCATATCTTTGTTCCAGTAAAACTTTATTTACACCAATAGATGACCAGCCTAAGGACTGTAGTTTGTGGTACCAGCTCTAGGCCCTCAGTTGTGAGTAAAGCCAAATCACTAAGCTTTACAGAGTGTTCTTAGATGCTGTGGAGTCAGGAGAATTGGATTGCTACCTAAATCCCAAGTTGCTTGATTTCATATTCACAGGGCATTCTAGCCTTTCCCTGTGCACAGAACATACATATATAGATAGATAGATAGATGCTTTGTATGCCATAAACAATACGTAAGTGACTAAAAATAGGAGATAAAAAGGCAGTTGGGCAGGATTGGTGAGTTCTGTTACCAAGAATATAAGATGAAAATGAGGCATCTGGGTTTAAAGAGAACCATCCAAGAAAGAGAGTGTGAAGAAATAAAGCAAGTCTAGACTTATATTCAGAGAACCTTTATTGAACTCTTCTTGTATACCAAGTGCAGCCTGAGTACTAGTAACATAAGGTGAATAAGAGACATGGTCTGCTATTCAGAATCTCAGTCTTTTGGGAGACACAGAAGAAGCATAATGAACAGTAAGCCAGTGCTTATAAGACTCTTAGACATAAGGAAAGGTGCTTTTTTATGGGAACAGGCTGATGAAGAGCTTGGCCAGACAGCAGTCAGGGGAGACCCAAAGGACATGTGTTCTGGGACTTTATAAGTGGATGTTTTGCCAGGTACAAAATGGAAACATGATGTTGAATAGCAGAGACAGAGGACTGGGAAGTATAGGATATGCATTCCAGAAATTGCCAGTTCTTTCCTGTGTTGAGGATATAGATACAGGTAAAAGGAGGAAGACTACAAAACACTTTAGAGTGCAAACATTTCTTTTACATGTATTTAAAATAATGAAAGGGATGCCTTGCTGGCTCATTCGGTTGAGCGTCCGACTCTGGCTCAGGTCATGATCTCACAGTTCCCACGTTCAGCTCTGTGCTGAGAATTCAGAACCTGGAGCCTGCTTCAGATTCTGTGTCTCCCTTTCTCTCTGCTCCTCCCCTGCTTACACTCTGCGTTTCTCCCTCAAAAAAATAAATAAATAAAAATAAAATAAAACAATTTTTTAAATAAATAAAATAATGATGGATTCACAGGAAGTTGCAAAAAATGTACAAGGAGAGCCTATATACTCATCATTCTCTGTCTGATATCACTAGAGTATGGTACAAAGCCAGGAAATTGACAGTGGTACAATCTACAGAGCCTATTTGATTTTACCGTTTTACTTGTATGTGTGATATTTCTATACAGTTTATCACAAGCAGATTTATGTTAATTACTACCACATTCAAGACACAAAACTGTTCCATTACCGTGAGGTTCTCTCAAGCTCTCCCTTTGCAACCACACCCAGTCTCTTCTCTCCCTAAGCTCTGGCAATCAGGAGTCTCTTCTCCATTTCTATAATTTTGTTATTTCAAAGATATTATATAAATGGAATCATACAAGATGTAACCTTTTGAGATTCGCTTTTTTTTTTCACTTAGCAGTATTCACTTGAGATCCATCTAAATTGTTGAGTATATCAGTGGTTCCTTTTTTTATTAGTAGTATTCCATGCAATGGAAGTACCATCAGACTTGACTATTCACCTGTTGAAGTGTATTTTGGTTGTTTTCAGTTCTTGGCTATTAACAAATAGAGCTGCTTAAATATTTCTGTATAACGGTTTGAGTGAACATAAATTTCCATTTCTCTGAGATAAATGTGCAAGAGAGCAAGTCCTGGGTCAATATGGTAAATGCATGTTTAGTAGGTAAGAAGCTGTCAGGCTGCTTTCCGCAGAGATTGTACCATTTCATCTTCCCGCCAGCAGTAGTATGAGTGATCCAGTCTCACTATGTCCTCATCAGAATTGGATGTTATCACTGTATTTTATTTGTAAATGTTTTTCAGGTTTCATCATTTGATTATTCGTTGGTAAAGCCCTTATGCCTAAAAATGTTTGTGTTTTGGGGATGGTTGGAATGAAGGGAAAAGTAATGTAGAGCTTGGATAAGGGAAAGTAATAGGGATAAATGGAAATCAGTGAAACTCTAGACCTAACTGCTAGAGGTGGAGGCTCCTGGATGTTTTCTGAATTTATTTTTTTCCCTTATGAATACTTAATCATTTTACTGTGATCGACTTCTTGGTGTTCTCACTGGTTCCCCTGAGGAAATGTAGTTATTGTTTATGGTGAGAAGAGACTAGCAGCTGGACTACGAGTTTCTCTCCTGGCTCATTTTTAATTGAGCTTCTGCACATTTTAGAATAAAGAACAGCTGTAGAGGTGATCAGCCTTTCAGAGAATAGATATACATGAAGAGCAGGCTTATAGATATAGCTTTGCTTCAGTCTGTTTTTAGAGTCCCTACTACGCATCATTTATTACGCTAAAAGTGAGGAAGAAGACAATCTAGACAAAGTCCCTGCCCTCAGGGTCTCCAGAAGAGGCAGATGCTCAAGGATTTAAAATGTGGTGATACTATTTGAGGGTGTCATATGAAGCATCTGGGAGAGAAATGCCAATTTTGCTTTCAGGTATCATAGATGATTTCACGGGGATGGAATAGCTTTTCCTATACCAGAAGGGCTAGGAGTTGGCCAGGTGGAAGAGCATGAGAAAGGGCATTCCAGACCAAGATCAACAGATTCGAAGACCAGTGGGCTCCATGGGTCAGAGATTCAGAAAGTACTGAGTCTCTCACCCTCTTTTGGCCCTTCTCACTTTCTGTCTCCACTTGCCTGTCATGATCTGTGTCTTTTGTCTTAGCCTTTCCCCACTGACCACTATGTAAAACTGAAATATTTGCATGCTACTGATAGAATACAGTTTTTTGTTGCTTGTTTTATTAAATTAGACAAACTAAAGTATGGTAAAGATCTTTCTGAAGTCTTCTGCAGGAAGTCCACATACTTTTTTGTGTAGTCTGGTGGGCTCCCTGCTAGTCTGGTGTGACATCATCTAGGGCAGAGCTAAGCTACTTTGGTCACACCACCTCCACCCTCACCTCTGAGATGGGATTCCTGGAGAAACAAGGGAGAGCACGTGAAAGAATAAAGTTATATGTGTTTTCCTCTACTCTAAGTCAGGAAAACCACTTGCTGACCCTGATTTTGTTTTGTTTTTACAGTTCATGCAAAGGGGACTGGACTCGGAGACCAAGAAACAACTAGAAGAGGAAGAAAAGAAAATCATTAGCGAAGAGCACTGGTATTTGGATTTGCCAGAGCTTAAAGAAAAAGAGTAGGTTTATTAGAAATTGTATCAATGATGCTTTGAGCATTCAGAGGGAAATCCCTGCAAATATGACTCTATTCTAGTGACACAAAGCCTATAAAATAATATCTGTTCGGTTTCTTGAGTTAGCTTTACAAATAGCATTCTAAAATTATTAAATCTATATAAGTTCTATTTGGATATATCCATTTTTACTGGCTCAAATTTACAATATTGTTCTTTTTCTATATTAATAAAGAAATCTAGCTCGCTTGTCTCTTATAATAACCAGGGAGCCTTCATGAGACTCTCTGGTGTGCTCCCTGTCGTATTAAGTTTGAAAATTAAGTTTAAAAGTGTGTACTTAGGCCTCTCTAGTTTTGTTTGAGTTCTTTATTAGGCTGAGCTTCTTAAAAGCAAATCAAGAGTTTTAGGTTTGTTTCTTTTTTCTTTTTTTTTTTTGATTTTTACTGCTTTTAATACCAGTCATCTTAGCTAACAATTATTGAGTCCCTAGCATGTGCCAGAAACTGAACTAAGCACTTTATGTCTCTTAATTATTTAATCCTCAGAGCACACTTAGGAGCTGGCTACTCACATTCTGTCCATTTTATAGCTGAGGAATCTGAAGCTTAAGAGAGGGTAGCTTGCCCGGAGTCCACCAGCTGGTCATGGCTAACACGGGATAGCATGCTAGGTTATTATCCACCTCTACGCGTGGTTGGTGCTTGATAAATCATTTTGAATGAAGGAGTGATAGATTCATATCATCCATTGATTTTTATCTAAATTCTCCTTCAAGCTATCATTTCTCCTCAATGCTTTTTTTTTTTTTTAACCTTAGTAAGCTCTACGGTATGGTAGTTTTATTTAAACTCTGTCCAGTTAATGAAGATGCTGCTTATACGAGCACATTTATGATTTTCTTTTCTATACCTAATAATTTTTTTTTGTTTTTAACATTCCCTTGTTATATTCCCTTTTTCATTTGGCTGACCTTCTCTGGATCTTTTCTGGAAGGCTAGGTATCCTTTAAAGATGAAAAGCATGTATGAGGCACCTGGGTGGCTTAGTCGGTTAAGCATCCGACCTTGGCTCAGGTCATGATCTCACAGTTTGTGAGTTCGAGCCCCACATTGGGCTCTATGCTGACAGCTCAGATCCTGGAGCCTCCTTCAGATTCTGTGTCTCCCCCTCTCTCTGCACCTCCCATGTTCATGCTCTGTGTCTCCATAATAAATAAAAACATTTTTAAAAATTAAGAAAAAAAAGATAGAAAGCACGTCCCCCCAGGAGATATGGAAGGAAGGTACTTTGTTTTGCTGCTTGCTTCTCTGTTTGCTTTTCTCCACTGCTCCTCAGGCTCCTCAAAGGAAACAAGATGGCAGTGAAGGAGGGGAAGATAATGCCAAAGTATTCTAGATATTTTGTTAACTTATTTTTATTGAAGGGCAGGATGCTTTCTATCCTGTTTTCAGTATTTTTTTTCCTCAACACAGCATATTCCTAGAAAAATGACCTTTAGTTTCCTTTGCTAGGATGTAAATGTCTCCATCTCTGGGCTATTACAACAGAATACCATAGACTGAGTAGCTTATAAGTAACAGAAATGTATTTCTCACAGTTCTGGAGGCAGGAAGTCCTTAATCAAGACGTGGTCATATTTTGGTGATGGCCATCTTCTTGGTTCACAGCCAGTACTCTCTCACCATGTCCTCACCTGGTGAAAGGGGCTAGGGAGTTCTGTGGAGTCTCCTTTATAAGGTGCTAATATTAATCATGAGGGCCCCACCCTCATGACTCTGGCCACTTCCGAAAGGCCTCCCCTCCTGATACCATCATCTCAGGGGGTTAAGATTTCAACATATGTATTTTCAGGAGATACAAATAGTCAGACCCTAGCGGTAAATAAAAAATTTCTGCCACCATTCAGTGCCTGTTTGTGTATAGATACATGTATTGGGTCAAGTTGTTGGCAGGAAAAGATGACACTGTCAAATTGGATAATTTGAGGAGAGTATAACAGAGACTGCCAAGGTATGGGCAAGGCACAAGGAAGCCACCAGGGACAGTGTATACGTCATAGCTTGTATGGTGGGAATAAGTTCCACTCCAGGCCCAGAGGGTCAAGGGGAGGGAATGGTTACTGAATCTGAAGATGGGAGATGCATCTCACAGGAGCTGCTACCTTCATAAGACAGCACAGCCAGCCTGAGGTGTTCCCACAGGAAGAAGCCTGGTTCCAGACTGCAAAGGACTGCTTCCATTTATAACATTCAAATCAGCCTCCCAGGATATGGAGTAGGAGGAGATAAGGAGAAATAGATCTGGAGAGGAAAATGGGTGAATGTCCTCAGGATGTGTATTTTTTAATACCCCAAATAGGAAGCCGATGGAATGGATTGGTTAATTAAGCGCCTGGGCCCTGGAAAGGGGCAGACCTGTGTTTGGTGCCCAGCTCTGCCACTTACTTGTGACCTCACGCAAGTTACTTGTCTTATGTCATTTGTATATGGGTCTGATAATAGTATCTGTTACAGACCTTATGAGAAGTAAATGAGATAATATATGTGACACACTTAGCATGGCAGGTCAGGCATAGAAAGCACGGTAAACTCGAGTGGCACATGTATTTCCTGATACTTGATTATTATGGAATTCATCCATTCCTTCTTGCTCTTTTGTGTTGGTGAATCATTCCTGGGTGGTATCATCTGAATTATTCCAGAGGGTCACTGGTATCTGGGGAATTGGAGACTTTGCTGTGTGTATGCTCTGGAAGTCTAGAGGTTGCCATTTGTTCTGTCAGCCATGTTGCTACAATTCAGGGATGTCATTTAGCACTATTCAGTCCACACTTGCCCTTAGGAGATACCCCTGGCCAGTGCCTAAGCTGTGCAGGGGAGTGAGGGTCTGGTTGCTTTGCTTCAGCTTAGAACAACCACAGAGCCTTCTGAAGTCCAGAGCTGTTTGTAGGTGCTGAGGCCTTAGTGTAACCACATTGCTGGTCACCTCCTGCCTAGTCTTGCCATCCTCATTTCCATAGAGGGGCATCTCCCAAGCAGCACTGGCCAGTAATACTTCTGCACACAACTCTGCCTCAGAGTCTGTTTCCAGGCAACCTAATACAAGATGCTTGATATAAATTCCTAGAAGTACAATTTACCGGATCAAAGATTTTGCTGTGTATTTGCCATATTGATTTTCTCCAAAGGATGTGCCCTGCTGTAGAGAATAGCCAGTTCAATTGCTCTTTTACCATAGGATGCTGCTTTAAAAGTATATATTTGGCTACCATGCTTCTTGTGCTGCGTGTTGTGGCCTAATGAATGTTAGGAACTGTGAGATCTGAGATCATACTGTACTTGTGAAATAACAGGTTAGCTTGCCTCAGTTTCATGGATGCTTGTGGAAGGCACAAGACTCTTGGGTCAGACACGCAGACTTGATTACTCACAGCACAGCAGACAGTGTGAGTATCTCTTGTGTGTCATTTCCGGCTTGCTCCCCAAATCCTGTGAGGGATGATGTGGTGGGGCCCAGCCCTCTGTGGTACCCACAGTAGTTTTGCATCACAGCTGAGAAGTCCTAAACTTAGGACACTTGTTATCTTTGATACTGGAATGCAAGCCAACTTGCCCTTGGCCCCAAGAAAGACATTATCATACTGGACATTAAGCAAGTCTGCACTTTGCTCTAAAGGAAGACAATAGCTCTGCCTTTCAAAGCAGTTCACTATCCACACATCCCTGATAAGATGTTCCAGAGCAAAAGGGCAGTTAGTGCCCCATTCACAGGAGAGACCCCTAGAGAATTGTTTTCCTACAGAGAGTTTTTCCCCTGCTTTGCCAGGCATATTATTTGTGGATTTAGGGCAAGTCTAGGGTTTTTTGAGTACTTTGTCATCTGTAAAAATAGATGAAATAGGTAATATCCTGGATGCATTTTGACTCTAAAATTATGGATCCTCTTTAATAAAAATAAGGATATAAAAATACAGAATGTTTATAGTTAAGTTTTAGAATATTTAATTTTTTGCTAATTCTGTATTTAATTAATTTTCCTAATTATTGAAACTATGCTTGTAGATAATACCTGTTTTCTTTTTTGTATTAAAACTATTGTGCCAATGGAAACCCCTGAGAAAGCCCTCTGAGGGAGCAGTGGTTCTGCAGTGAATCCGTTCCTGGCCCTGGGTCTGTCTTTTGTCTTAAGTGAAAGTAGTTAGGATGTTTTCCTGAGAGGGTGATTGATTTGGGAGATGGATGAGGTTTTATCTGCTGCACTGTACAAGGACCAAGATTAGGCAATTCAGAAGGAATCCCACATTTGGGAAAAGGCTAAACAAAAAGTTCAGGAGAATGTATGCCTGAATTTAGGCTCCCTCAAGAAAGGGGGTCCTGAAGGAGGTACGGTGCTGGCTAGGCTAGAGGGCCAGGGAGAGAGGAACCCAAAGAACAGAGGTTCTCAGTGTTTTGAGCTCAAGGACCATTTACATTTTATAAAATTATTTAGAACCCCTGAAGAGATTCTGTTTGTGTGATTTATTTAATGTCGATATTTACTATGTAAGAAATTAAAACAAGGGGCGCCTGGGTGGCTTAGTCGGTTAAGCTTCCGACTTTCGCTTGGGTCATGATCTCGCGGTTCGTGGGTTCGAGCCCCGCGTCGGGCTCTGTGCTGACTGCCAGCTCAGAGCCTGGAGCCTGTTTCAGTCTGTGACTCCCTCTCTCTCTGACCCTCCCCTGCTCACGCTGTCTCTCTCTCTCTCTCTCTCTCTCCTAGAAATAAATAAAACATTTAAAAAAAAAAAAAGAAATTAAAACAAAATTTTTTAAATGCTCACTTTACAGATAGACTCATTACATGTTAACACAAATAACACATTTTTCATGAAACATAACTGTTTTCCAAGACAAAAAAAATATTAGAAGAATGGCATTGTTTTACATTTTTGCAGATCTTTCAGTGTCTAGCATCACAGAAGATGTGTTGATTCTCTGGGTGGATTCTCTTAACCCTCACATTCAGCCTATTGTAGTCTGTTGGTTTGGTGGAGGCATGTAAAGAAAATCCGCCCTCACACAGATGATATGATTGAAAAGGGAGGAATATTATAATAGTTTTTTCAGATAATTCTTTGACACTACTCCACAACCCAATACATAGTTTCTTTACAGCTAACTGCAGTATGGAATCTCAGAGCATTAATAAATTTTTCATAATGATTAGTCTACCTTACATTTTGAATAGATCTTTTACCCATGCGTGATTTCATAACATCATGCATTTCTCGTTTGGAAAATACTGATTCGGTGAGTTGTATAGATTTTCTAAATGTTAACTCATTTCATTATATGATATCAAGAAACTTTAATATTACCATGGGTTTCATCAGTAAAATCTTTTAAGTATTGAGAAGCTATCAAGCTTGAATACAAGCTTTAGAATTCAAAATTCTAATTTTTGCTTGGAGGCTTGAATCTTGTTACTGGCAACAAGTATTGTCCATTGTTCCTTTGAAGTAACAAGTTCATTTTACTGATTTTCAGAAAATTGTCTGCCAAGTACCCAGATCTGAGTAGCCATAGTTATAGTGTTTGATGAAAACAGTGGCTAGTTCAACTCAGAACTCCATCAAGTGCCTTTTCTCAAGATAGTCCTCAGACTCATTATGCAGAAGTACTTCATATATATACATATGACCCTGTTTAAGGTCAACACAGTGAAGAAGACAACATCTTAACTGTCACTGTGAAAGTAATATTGACCTACCAATGTTCCCTTCTGTCACTCCTTCCCAGACATGGAGGCCTTCTCACTGTCTCTCAGACCGGTCACTTACACTCCCTTCTCAGGACTTTTAACTAGCTGCTCTTCCTCATCTGTCTTCATGTTTTCTTCCTCATTGCCTTCTGAACTTGTCATACAATCCGGTTTTCATTGTGTAGCCAAACTACAAAACTACAACTGAACAGGAGAGTTCGCTCCTTGCTGAGTTACGGATAAGGACTACACCAGGTGGAGTTGTCCACAAAGCAGACTTTATTTGCAGCAAATAAGGAGATGACGGGGAATGACTTCTCTAAAGCCATGAGTCTCCCAGGTGGGGGCAATGGGTTTCTTTTGCTTAGGGTTGGGATGAATATTCAGAAAGGGGAGCTTTGTCATTGCATGTAAAGGCAGACATGAAGCAGTACAGGCGTGCTTAGAAAACATGCCTGTATGTGCCTCCTATGTTACGTGAATGAAGCTGTGCTCCTCCGAGGGTGAAGACTAACCGTTATAGGGAAGGGCAAGGGACTAATGGGCATGCTCCTCCAGCTAGTATAAACTGGATAGGTGGTCTTGGGCTCCAGATAACAGGACCTTGCTTACTTTTGAAACCGCACAGGGAGTTTTACAAGTGGTTAATTGTCTCTTCTTAGGCTCGTTCCTGGAGTGTTTAGGTTTTGCTTTCTCTTTGTTACTTTAAAATCTTTAACTACTGAGGTTTTTGCATTTCTTTGTAATTCTGACACCTCCTAGGAAGTTCTGCTAGAAGTGTGCTTGAGCAAGTAAGGCATTGGTAACCAAAAATAGCTGGGGTCCCAGAATGACATCTCTGGTGTCTGGAAAGCTGTAGTCTTGTCTTTCTTTTTCTGGGGACCCCTAATTCTTTCTGCTTAAAATTTCTCTTCGGTAAAGGTGGAATTGCTGGGTTGTAAGGTTGGCATGTATTTAACTTTATGGGAAACTTTCAGACCGTTTTCCACAGTGATTGCACTATATTACACTTTAACTGAAGAAGTGTAAGAGTTCTGATTTTTCCGCATCCTTCCAACATTTGATGTTTTCTTTTTCATTTTTCCTAGTCTCTCATTCTAGTGGTGTCTCATTATGCTTCTTAATTTGCATTTTCCTGGTGACTGATAAAGAACTCTTACATGTTTATTGGCCATTTCCACATCTCCTTTTGTGAAGTCCCTATTCAGTTCTTTTGCCCATTTTAAAAAATGAAATGGTTATTTTTTTCTAGTATCTTATATTACATATTTATCCATTTCTCTATACATCTGTCAATCCATTTTATTTTTAGTGTATTTCAGAGTAAGTTACAGACATTTTCTCTCTGAACACTTCAGCATGCATATCATTATATAGGGTTTTGCTCTGTTTTGTTTTTTAGATAAAACTTACATACTTCTATATAGCTAGGAGTTCTTTATATTCTAAATATAGATCCTTTAACAGAAATATATATTGTATTTTCTCCCAGTTTGTGGCTTGCCTGTGTAATTTTTTAATGTCTTTTATTTTGTTTCATTCATTTTGTTGCCTTTTATAGTTACTTCTTTCTGGGTCCTGTCTAGTGAATCTTTGCCTGTACCAAGTTTGCAAATATAGTCTGTGTTTGCTTGTAGAATTTTTGTAATTTTAGCTTTTACGTTTTTATCTATGATCTGTCTTTGATTTTTTTGGTGTGTGGTGTGAGGTAGGAATCAAGGTTTGGTTTTGGTTTTGGTTTTTTCTATAGAAAATTAGTGGTCCCAGTACCATTTATTGGAAATATTTTTCTTTACTCATTATTTTGATGCTGTGGTCAAAAATCAGTGTGCTGTGTTAGTATGGGTCTATTTCTGGACTCCGTCTGTTGCACTGATCAGTTTTTCTATCCTATTAGCTTGATTACTAAGGATTGCAATCTTGAATCTTGCTATCTTGAAGTCTTGAAATCAGATAGTGCAAGTTTTCTACTTTTATTATTTTCAAGATTGTTTTGGCTAGCCTACATCCTTTGTATCCTCATATAAATATTAGAATCAGCTTATTAAATTCTTTCCACGATCCCCTTCCTCCTCCAAAAAATAGGATTTTGATTGGCGTTGCATTGATTCTGTAAATCAATTTGAGGAAAATGGGTATTTTAACAAAATTGTGTTCTTTAGTTCATAAACACGATATACCCATTAATTTAGCTATTATTCAATACCCATCAGTAATTGCTAGTACTTTGGAGTGTAGAGGTTTTGTGTATATATCATTAAATATATCCCTATGTATTTCATATTTTTAATTCCTTTATAAATGGCTTTTTCCCCCAAAATCGTTTGGTGTATTTATGCATGTAAAAATGTTGTATATAGACCTTGTATTCTGTATCTGTGCTAAATTGATTAACTCTAGTGGTTTTGTGTAGATTTCTTGAGATCATCTACATACGCAGTTGTCATCTACAGAGAAGAAAAATTATAACATTTATTTCCTTTTCCTTTGTCATTGGCTAGCATCTCAAGTACAATGATAAGAATGGACATCCTTGCATTGTTTCAGATCTTAGGGAGAAAGTATTAACTGTTTTACTGTTAAGTCTGAAGTGCTGTGTGTTTTCATAAATGTCCTTTATCAGTGTGAGAGATTTTCCTTTCTCTTCCTAGTTTCCTGAAGACTTTTGTAAATGATGTTGAATTTTGTCAAATCATTTTTAATGAGTTGATCATATAGTTTTTCTTCTTTCCTCTATTAATGTGGGAATTATGTTGATTTTTCAATTTCATAACAACCTTACATTACTGAAACAAATCACCCCTTGGTATTCATATGTTTTGTATGTATAGTTGTTTCAATTTGCTAATATTTTAGTAAGGACTTCTGCATTCATATTCATAAAGGATATGCCACTGTAGGTTTCTTATAATGCCTTTAGTTTGGGCGGTAACATGAGTTATGAAGTGTCCCCTCCTTCTCTTCTCATTTCGAGTAAAATTGGTATTGTTTCTTCCTTAAATTTTTGATAAAAATCACCAGTGAAGCCATCTGGATCTGGAGTTTTCTCTCATAATAATGAATTTAGTTTCTTTCATAGATATAGGACAATTCTGATTTTTCACATCAAATACTGTATTTTCTGTTCTAAAATTTCTGTTTGGTGAGTTTTCATAATTTCCATATCTCAATTCAGGTTCCTTATTTGTGTCTTCATTAGATTTCTGTGTTCCTTTAAATCGTTGAACATACTTACTAAAACTGTTTTAAAGTCCTTTTTCTACTAATTCCATCATCTCTTTTTTTCTTTTGGTTTCTTTTTCTCCTGTTTATGGGTCATACTTTCTTCTTTACATGTTTGGCAACTTTTTACTGTGGCCTCACGTTATATATTACATTGTTAAGTACCTAGATATTGTTGTCTTCCTTAATAAAGTGTTGAATTTTGTCCCATTAGGCAGTTGATTTATGTTCCAAACAGCTTGGTCCCTGTTTTTGCTAGAGTAGGTCTTATGGCCTGACTCTCTTGCTGGATGAGTCCTACTCCTGAAGTGTGACCTTTCTGTTCAATGTCACAGGATATCCAGCTTGGTCCCCCCACTCTGGATAGACACAACTCAAACATTTCCCTTATTTGTGCAAGATCTTTTTTTTGTTCAACTACAATAAATTTTCTTTCTCAGGGATGATAGGCTGAAACATGGTCCCCCAAATATAATCCCATTCCTCGTCCCTGGAACCTATGTTAGCTTATTTGGTGAAATGGACTTGGCTGGTGTGATTCAGTTAAAGATCTTTAGATGGGTAGATTAGTCTGGATTGTCGGGGTGGGCCCTAAATGCTACCACAGGTATCTTTACGAAAGGGAGATCGAAGAGAAGGCAGTGAGACCATGAAGGCAGAGGTTAGAGTAATCCAGTCACAAGCCACAGACTGCTAGTGTCGAAAAAAGCTGGAGAAACAAGGAATGAATTCTCTACAGCCTCTTGGCTCTGCCAACACCTTGATTTTGGTCCAGTGAGGCTGATTGCAGACTTCCAGAATTAAGAGTGTAAATTTCTTGTTGCTTTAACCCATCCATTTTGTGGTAATTTCTTACAGCAGTCCTAGGAAACTAATGCACCTTGTAATTGTTCTGGAAATTGTTTTTTTCCCCTGATACTGTTGGACTTGACCTGCATGCATACAGCCTAGTATTTGGCCAAACATTCAAGGGAACCAAATATGCAGATCCCAGAATTCCTTTCTGTATCTCCCCTTGTCTGGTCTCTTGACCCATATACTTCCTCTACCTCTATACCCCCAAACTTCAGTTTCTCTTTTCCTTTCAGTAAGACTTGGCTTAGTTTGGGCTCCCGCTCCCCCTCCTCAGTATAGGTGTTGCCTTCAGTCAGAAGGTGAGCATTCATTGCCTTTAGTCAGAAAGCTTATTTGGTTTTTTACTCAAGCCTCGCAGTGCTGTACTTTGACTTGTTCACTGTTTCCTACTTAATCCTCTTTGATCATTTGCTAAAGTTGGAGGACTAGTGTGATACCAGCTGCTCCCTTAGGGCCAGGAGTGAAAAAACCTTCATTTTTTTCCACTGTATAATATAAATCTTTATCATCTGGCACCAGTCTAGAATATGACCTCTGTGAGAGCAGAGACTTACTCATGGCTGTTCCCCCAGCTTCTAGAATACTGCCTGGCACACAGTTTGGTTTAATAGGTATTAGCTAAGTGAGTAAGTAAGTGAATCTTGACAAGAAGGAGGGCCTACTTTCTGCCAAAGAAGCCAAAATGGCCATGTATTTACTTTCCAAATGTTCTTTCTGGTTGATCCCTTTATGGTTTCAGGCTGTAGTCAGACATGCTCACCTGGGACCCAGGTAATAAACTGGTGACTCCGAGGAGACTCCCTTTTGGAGTCCGAAACACATCTGCATCCTCCTTCCAGGGCAACACTAGTTACCTCCCAGTGTCTCCTGCTGCCCAGAGGTTAGCCCCCTGAGGTGCAGCAGCATTTTTCCCAGGATAGACTTTACAATGCTTTCAGTTTGGGGTTGATGACCTAGCTAGCCTTCTTTCTGCCTAGTTTGCATTCCTGCTCTTCCAGCTTTCCCAGCGATTCTGTGAGGTATCTGGTATCCTTGCAATAAATTCCTTCTTTGCTCCAGTCAGTCATTGTAGTTTATAGCTAAGAGCTCCAGCTAATGCGCTCTTAAAGCTCCTCGGGACTCCTGGTTTCAGGTATTTAATCAGAACTTAGTAAGAAGTTGGTGGAGTTGGGGATGTAAATGTTGAGGAAACTGCTTCAGATTTGGAAATTTCAGGTTTACCATAAATAGTCTAGGTCTCTCTGTTGCGTAGGCCTTTATGCAAATTAAATGTGTTTAGAGAAGGCTGTGCCTGCAGCCCCGGCTCTTGTCTTCTATGCCTTTTCTGGCCACTGTCATCAGTTTTTATTTCTACCCCTGCGTTAGAAGTCTTACCTTACTTTCACTTGACTCTCCGAAGAACCGGAAGATGAATTTTTCATTTGAAATCCTGACTTCTTTGTTTGCTGAGCTTTGTTATGAGGAGACATGCCATTAATACAGGCGTATTTTCTTGCTTAGGTGTTTCATAATAGAAGAGCAGAGTTTCTTGTTATGTGAAGACCTTCTCTATGGAAGAATGTCATTCAGAGGATTTAATCCTGAGGTTGAGGTATTAAATATAATTGCTTCAAATTTTAAAATTTTCCAATTGAATTCTTTCTGCTAATAATTGGGTTTAGGTTTTTCCCCACCAGGTACCATTTCTTCTCATTACATAGAAAATAACAAGTCTTGAAATACCGCTGTAGCTATTTAAAGAAATTGCAGCGTTGCAGCCTCACGTTATGGTGAAGTTGAGTAGATAATTTAATACAGCAGCACACACTCCCTGACAGTGCTGCCGTGAGTGTTAGAATCTCAGCTCCCGTCTTTTACAAGAACGTCCGGCTTTTATTCATAGGATGCTATTTGAAAAATTGTTTTCTGGCATCTAGAAATGTATCTGTTCTTATGGAAAAACGTTACTTAAGAATCAAGTAATTTGACTTTTTAGTGAACAGGTTTTAATCCGAGCTTGTAAATAGATTTTTAAATGATTCCTTTAAAAAGTTAAATATTCACCGTATGAGCTGTTGATTTGAATTTTCATGCCTCGGTTTTGTAGAGAAGCACATTCATTTAACAAATATTTATTAGTATTCTGACACGTGTACTAGAAGCCATCCTATCAGGTAATTGGCCAACCAAATGGAGGCTTATGATAATCAGACTTTAGTTCGATGACTATCACATGAAGCCAGGGCTTCTCAGCCCTGCCACCACTGACATCTGGAGCCAGATGATTCTCTGTGGCTATCTGTGTATTTTAAGATGTTTAGCAGCATCTCTGGCCTCTCCCCACTAGATACCACTAGCGTGCACATGCACACACACAGCCCAGCTGTGACAACCAAAAATGTATCCAGGAATAGCCAAAGGTCCCTTGGTGAACAAAACTACCCCTGGTTGAAAACCACTCTCTACGAGTGCCTGAAGAGAACCAGAGTTAACCAGGCTAATCACCAGCGTTTATTTAAAGATTGTTGGTTTTCTTTCTTTTTTTCCCCCTTTTTGAGGATGTATGATAATTAGAGTGTTATATTTACTTTACACAAAATCAACACTAAAAGTGTTTGTTTTTAATATGTGTTTTCCTTGCCTTGGCCTGCTTAAAGATTTAGATTAGGAAGAGAAAAGAGGGCAGTGGGGTATAGGGGGAAAGCAAAGATTATGAATGTTCGATGCCCAGGGACTGGGGCTGGGGTAGGCAAGCACTTCAGAGTAGTTCTCGTACAGGGAGAAGAGAAGTTGGCCTGGCCCTTGGGTCCTGATGTGGGAGCCTATTGGCTTTCCAATAGAAATGGCTTTCATGACTGGTACTCAGTAATACTGAATACATTCTCTCTGGGAAAAGGTTTTGAATTTTTGGCTTACAGATCTGAGCTATCATGAAACATGAAAAAATTTAGGTATATACACCTGTTATGAAAAGATACCAACTTGAGAGCACTTACTTCATTGTAAGCTGGATGTACTTAGAACACATTTTTAATGTTGTACGTGTCCTTAGTGACACCTAGCATGGAGTTCATTTATTCAGTAAATATTTATTCTGTACCTGCGGTTCATCACCTCCCTTGAGACACTGGGAATGCAGCAGAGAACCAAAATCTCTGCCCTCACAGAGCTTCTGTTCCCAGAATTATTTTTTTTCAGTCCTATAAATGTCAGAAAAGCTACCTGAAACTGGTTTCTCTTCTGCTGTCCCTTCTTTGTCCTGCCTTTGTTATAAAGAAGGTATTGTACGTTAAAAACAAATCTGTCAGCGGGTAACTATCAGGAAAAAGTTAATGTGAGAAAAAAATGGAGGCAAGATCTGTGGCATGTGGACATCATGTAGAATGCATTATCCACCCTCATGTTCCAGAGTGAAGCCAGCCCTCCCTGTGATATCAGAGCCAGCCTCCCAGTTCTTCCATCCAGTAATGTGCTGCACCCCTACCACCACCACCACCACCAAAAACTGCATGTAGGGGCACCTGGGTGGCTCATCTGGTTAAGCGTCTGACTCTCAGTTTCAGCTCAGGTCATGATCTCACAGTTCATAAGTTCGAGCCCCACATCAGGCGCTGTGCTGGCAGCATGGGGCCTGCTTGGGATTCTCTCTCTCCTTCTCTCTCTGGCCCCCCCTGCTTATGCTTTCTCTCTGTCTCTCTCACTCTCACTCTCAAAATAAATAAGCTTAAAAAATTTTTTTTAATTGCATTTAGTATTACTCTTGAGTATAGTATTCTTCCATTTGGCTCAAGATGGGAAGTTTGGAGGAAATCTGAAAGTTTGCTTTTTTCTTTCCCCTACTCACTAGAGATCGTTGGCAATGTGCCTGCTTTAGATATAAGTAACTAATAAGATTTACGATCGAGGGACACCTAGGTGGCTCAGTCACTTAAGCATCTGACTCTTGATTTCAGCTCAGGTCATGATCCCAGGTTTATGGGATCGAGCCCCACATCAGGCCCCATCCACACTGAGCGTGGAGCCTACTTAAGATTCTCTCTCTCTCTCCCTCTGCCCTACTCCGTCTCTCATGTGCTTGCTTGCTCTCTCTCTCTGAAAAAAAAAAAAAAAAGATTTATGATCTAAAATACAATTGAAATTCATTAGCAGGAAGTCTAATCTAGTGGGGCATTTTCTTTTTTTCATTCAGAGCTGACTTCTGTTAGCACATTGTAAAGTATTACAGAGAATCCCCTATAAATTTTGGTGACTCCCATAGATTCTGTGACTTCTATTTCTCTACCTTCAATACCTTTGATACCAGTCTCTTTAATAAGCCTGTTTCAGCCCTGATAGTGCTGTTGCCTTTTTCAGAAGTTAATGCTTCAGATGAATGCTAAGAACAAAACAGAAGAAGTTGAAGGTGAAACAGTGGAGCTCGACGTATCAGATGAAGAAATGGCTAGAAGGTAACAGTCACCTTAAAACCACATTATAATCTGGGCCCGGTCTTCTGGCCTTCATTGGCTGTTATGTGGGTTCTCCTCTTCCCCCCAGTCTTCCAGGAGTGCCCCAGCAGGAAGATGACTTTCTCCTTTCTCTAAGTTGGGCTGACGGGGGGGTTCGTGCCTGTCATAGGCTAGCAGTTGAGGGCTTATGTCCTGTACTGCTTCTAATACATATTTTTAAATCTGCATCTCAATTTATTTAGGATAATGCAAAAACAAAGCACAGTGAAGAGTTTGATCATCCATAGAAAAGCTTATAAATTTTAAATCCATTTCTTTTTATCACAACTCTGATTTTTTTATAATCATTGAGGTTTTTTTTATAATTCATTAAATATTTAGTTTGATATTCTTGACAAGGCTTGAGTCCTACCTTATTTGTTTGTGTATTTAATTAAACTTGTGCTGCATACCATCTTAACAGATATGAGACCTTGGTGGGGACAATTGGAAAAAAGTTTGCCAAAAAAAGAGACCGTGCCAACTATGAAGAAGATGAAAATGGACACATAAAACCAACAGTTAAAGTAAAGAAGATGTTCTTAAAGCCCCAGGATTGAAGTGGATGCTTTGAGACAGAGCTCAGGGGTGCCTCGTGAGAGTTAGCGTGTTGTGGAACTCATTCTGAAGGCTTCTCTGTAGTTACTCATACTGTAATGTTTACTTGTAAAGAAATGGATGGTTTTGGAAACATGCCATTTTTGAAACAGATATGTGGTAGATGTTATATATCCTTTCCTTAATGGTGTTCAGGAATCAATTTTTAGCCCTCAAGCTTCAAATGTATATGGTATATGGCTACTTGCTAAAGATTTTTTGACCTCAAAATTTTTTTTTAATGGAACTCTCTAGTCACTGACCTTGAATTGACACGTATAAATTAAACCAATGTTTAAGTTGCCCTTATGTTTATATTTTACTTTAAATTATTCATTATGCCAAGCCAATGTATACATTCATTTTGGAATCAAACATAATGAGGATTTATTATATATAAATTCACCAAGAACAAACATGCCTCTCCAGCCTGAAGTATTTGCATGCTACCAAGTCATTGTCGGTTTGTGGAATTACTGGTTTTGTTTAAAACTTTTACTTAATAAAAAAAATTATAATAAGTTTTCATATACTTTTTCTGTTCTCTTATGCTTTCAAATAATTATTTAGTATAATTCAGCATTGGAACTTTTATCCAAATACTAACTAAAAAAACCAGCCCTCAACTTAGAATATGGTAATATGTTAGGTTGAATTGTAAGAAATTGGCTCTTATGGGTCAAAACCAATCATTAACTTTTTGTTTTAATCATTATGAAGTTATTAACCTGTAAATGTACCCTGTTTAGCTCTGTTTGGACAAAGAAATTATTAGCACAGAGAGGACTCCACTTTCTAAACCAGCAGCTCACTTGTGTATCCTAGAGTTTCTTTCTGACATAGTGGCATATTTTGCTTCTTTTCATGGGGCTCTGAGTTTTCCCTGTCCCCAAGAGAGAAAATATACTGGGGTTTAAGGTGTTAATTATAAAATTAAGAGTTCCTAGATTCTTGTGTACAGAGTCCTACTGTTTTCCTTAAGCTGTGTTTAATCCGAATGGTATGTCGAGCTGGTATCTCTGGTATCTCTTCCATCAGCATTGGATGGAAGAAAACTGCCTGCCCACGAGTAGCAGGGGTTAGTTACCCTGTGTTATTGCAAAATTGCAACAGGATCAAACAAGACCATCCAGGTAATTAAAAAAAAAAAAAAAGGTAATCTGACAAATATTGGCAGACTCTGACTTCCAGTGACTTCTGTCCCACCCACAGCAGGCTCTCACACCCACATCTTGCTCTCTGACCTCTGCCCTGATCATTATTCCTGATGGTCACTTCATCACATGTAACATCCGTGTCAAATGGATTGTGTCCTCAAACCTGACACCTCTCGGCTCCTACCTCTGAGTCTCATTTAAACCTCACAGGGATGACCACAAGTTAAAAATGGAGAGTAACATAGGAACAAGTCTGCCATTCAGCCCCCAGACCTGGATTCCACAGCATCCATTCTGAATGCAATGGTAACAGAAAACCTGAACTACATCAAGAGTGTGAAGCACAAACATACTTCGCCATTGGAGATCCTATCAGGTATTTAATCTGGAAGAAAGCTGGTAATGGTTGGACCAAGATGTTACCCAGAGGAAAATAAAGTAAGGCGGTAGCAGTTCTGGTGAATGTTCTCCAAATGAATAGCCACTTGTGACAGCACTGCAGAGGGGCTGTCCTTAGATGCCAGCTATGTGCCCAGAAAACAACTGACATTATTCATTTGTTGAAAAAATACTGAGTTTTTAACTTGGCCGGACACTGAATTATGGGCTGGGATTGTGAAGAATCATCTCTGCTTTACCCATGAAGAAACTGAGATACGGAGGCATTCAGTAACTCACCCGGTGCCACACAGCTTTTAAGTGCTGGATCCGGGATTTGAATGCAGATCTACTGACTCCAAAGCCCTTGCTCTGTCTTTCTCTGATGTTGCTCCATAGGGAAAAGCAAAAGAATGGAATTGGGAAATGGCGAAAATAGCCTGATTCCAGAATAAGTCCATACTTTTCTTCCCAACAGAGTCTTTCAGAATCATGTTGTACTATCTGTATCATTGTACTACAACATTTTAAATTATTTCCTTTTTTATAAATTTGCTTTTTACAGATGATAGAGGAGTTAAATTCACACTAACCATCAGTTTTCAACACAAATGATTATTTTCTAAATAGGATATTCTCAGTATTAGTGACTCTATATTAAGGAAAAATGTACATGTGAATCTATGGTAACAAGCAAAAATTGAAAAAGCAATTTTTTAGTGTTCATTTTTGAGAGCGAGGAAGAGGAGGAAGGGCAGAGAAAAAGGGAGACACAGGATCCAAAGCAGGCTCTGTGCTGACCGCAGAAAGCCCAGTGCAGAGCTCAAATTCATGAACCGTGAGATCATGACTTGAGCTGAAGTCGGATATTTAACCTACTGAGCCACCCAGGCGACCCAAAAAAGCAATTAATGAGTGCTCACATGGAATATAACTGTATGTAATCACACACTCATTTAAGTCATGTCCTATAAAATCTTACCCAATTTGAAAGCAAGGATTATGCCTCACTCTGGTTCCAACCCCACATTCCTCATGCAGGGATTTATTAAAAGTAGGTGCTTAATAGATAGTGAATCAAATGAAAATTTTCTCCTACTTCCCCAACCTCACATAAACATTTTTAGTGACTCTTCAGAGAATCCACCTAGCAAATATTGGGCTCCTCAAAGATTTTGCATACTATACGTTGTTTTGCAAGATAATTCTATCTGCAGGCGTATAGTTGAAAACTCAAAATCTTCAAGCCTCAAGACTAAGGAAGTAGACTTCAACTGTTTTCCCCAGGAGGTCATAAATATGAAACCCTCAGTTTGTGATACAGCTCTTGCTCCCTTATTTAATCCAGGTGCCAAATTATACTCACTTCTGGCAAATGTAAGATGCAAGACATCTGAGGCTGGTTCTTACCAGAAATTAACTCCAAGACCTCCACAACTAGGGAGTTCTGGCCAGGGAAGTTCCTAGGCAGAATGTTAAAAGGGACAGATGGCTGCTTCTGGCTGCCTCTGGTAAAATACAAGATCAAGATAAATGACGGAAGGAACTGTTTAGTTCTACAGCACAGTTTAAAGAAATGTTGAAAGCCAGGCTGGTCTTACTAGCAAGCAGAAGGTTCTCAAAGTAAGGAGTTGCAGAGATCAAATCTGGAGTGTTGTCAATAAAATTTGGTCTCAGGATAAATGTTGAGGGAACCCCTTGGAGTCAAGGGTATGGTTGTAAGACCATTTGCTGATTTTGAGATGTCAGGAGAGTGTATCCTAGATCCCTTTGTTATAAGAGGGATTCCAAGAATCTTAAGGGCACCATCACTAAGTCTGGGAGTAGTTCGATGGAGGGAATTAATGTGTAGCACAAGCAGGTCTCAGTGGTGTAAGGAGCAAACTGGAGCCCTGCCAAACTGGGGCCCTGCCCATTTCTCTTAAGTCCTCATGTCATGGTGCCCCAGCCAGCTTCCAACTGCAGGATCCACATCTCCGTGCCAAAGCCTTTCCAAAAACTGTAGGAAAATATCCTTCCACATTCTGCCTGGGGACAGCACAGAAATGCTGGAGACTTAAGATTTTGCTTCTTCTGGGAGTAGCCTCAACCAACCACTGGTCAGAGTTAGTATCAAAACACCCCATCACCACTCAGGAGGGACCATTTGGTGGTAAGTGAGGTATGTGTTTAACACCATTTTGGAGAATTTTCCCAGGACTTTAGCTTCAGTTGCCCTCAGTGCTGACTTGCTTGATAAGGCAGCTTAGTGTCTGTTTTGCATTCTCCTCATGCCACAGCAAGATTTTCCTGCACCTCCAAAATAAACTGCTTGCAACTGAATCTTCATCCAAGGGACTGCTTCTGGGAAATTCAAATTAACTCTGAACCAGGCATTTAAACAAATGTTACTGATAACGTAGGTATAGATACACAGGCAGGCAGACAGATAGATGATTGATAGCTGATAGAAGATAGATAGCTGATAGATACATCTATATATTGTGACTGGTGGATGGTTCTTCAAATAGTTTCCCTACTCCATTTCCCTCTTTTGCTTGCAGTGCATTTGTGGAGTAATTACTTGATATATTTTAATTTAGCAAAATTTGGTCAAATCTAATGCAAATTACATTTTTGCTTCCTATGACTCATGCAGTTTATAACCCAGGGTTAAGGCAGTTCTTTGACCTGATTTCTTCTTTTTTGCAGACTAATGCTGGAAACTTTTATTTATATTGTGCAAGGCATTCTCAAAATGTATATGCTTGGAATCTGTGGAAACACACATATGTATATGAAAGTAAAATCCAGAGCTCTCAGAAGGTGGATAAGTAAAGTGCATAAGAAAGCCAGCAATAAATGCCAAATTAATTTTTAAATCTGGAAATTGATCATGTTTGACTTGAAAACGTTTCTATGTCTTACCATTGCACTGAGAATAAACACTAAACTCCTTATCCTGGCCCTGTGTAATCTGGACCTGCTGTTGGATCTCATCTCATGAGTTCTTCCTCTCCTTTTACCCCAAGTAGAGTTTATGTACATGCTGTTTTCTCTGCCTTCGTAGTGCTTGTCCCCAACTCTAAACATGTCTGCTCAAGATGGAGGATTAAACAGATACAGGATACTCCCCCAAGTTTAAAAGCATGTAGCCAAACTTAAAAACAAGAGGTGAAATATTCCAGTGGAACTTGGCCTCAGTAATAAGCAGAAATCAAAACCATGTGGCCCAGGAATGCAAAATGGTAATGCCAAGACAGCTTGGCATCTTCTTATAAAATTAAACTTACTCTATACTGTAATAGGGTTATACAGTGACAGACGGTAGTAGCTACACATGTGGTGAGCATATCATAACATATAGAGATGTTGAATCAATATGGTGTTCATCTGAAACTAATGTAACATTGTGTGTCAGTATACTCAAAGAAAAAAAAACTTTTTTTAAAAGATTAAACATACTCATACTGTATGATCCAGCAATCACACTCCTTGGTATTTACCCAAAAGAGTTGAAAACATGTCCACATATAACCCCCCCCCCCCACAGATGTTTATAGCCACTTGATTCATAATTTCCAAAATTTGCAAGTAACTAAGATGTCCCTCAGTAGTTGAATGGATAAACTGTGGTACAGCCAGACAATGGAATACTATTCAGCACTAAAAAGAAATGAGCTATGAAGCCATGGAAATACATAGGGGAAACAAATACATATTTCTAAGTGAAAGAAACCAATCTAGAAAGGCTACATACTGTATTCCATCTATATTACAGTCTAGAAAAGGGACAACTATGGAAACAATAGAAAGATTGTGCAAAACCCACAGAATGTGCAACACCAAGAATGAACCCTAAAGTAAACTGAATTTTAGGTAATTATGATGTGTCAATGCATTCATCAACTGTGACAAATATTCCCCACTAGAGGAGGATGTTGATAGAAGGGGACACTGTGCAAATATGAAAAAGAGGACATATATGAAAACTCTGTGCCTTCTCTTTAATTTTGCTGTGAACCTAAAACTTCTCTAAAAAAGAAAAGTCTTCAAAAAACACACACACACACAAAAAAACTGTAGTTCATGTGAGGATCTGGACAAGATGAATCCTTCAGGAGGTAGACTTTGAACTCAAGTTTAGAAATGGAATCACACTTAGGGTGCCTGGGTGTCTCAGTTGGTTAAGTATCCAACTCTTGATTTTGGCTCAGGTTATGATCCTCATGAGATTGAATGCCATGTCAGGCTCTGTACTGGACATGGAGCTTGCTCAAGATTCTCTCTCTCCCTCTGCCTTTGCCTCTCTCCCCCATCTCAAAAAAGATTTTTTAATAAATTCAATAGAAATGGAATCACCCTTGATGAGAGTTCATTTAGGTATAGAATTCTGGATTGAAAATTTTTTTCACATACCCAGAAGTCAAGAGCTATTGTTCTTCACAGACCCTCCCCTAAAGAAATATTAAAGAATGAACCTAGGAAAATAAAGACAAAGTTGTGTCATGCAAAAAGAATTAGTGAGGACAAGAATCAGCAAAAATTGGTTGGAAAATCTAAATATGTATTGATGGTAAAAAGTTTAATTATCTGGTTTTTAAAATATCCCAGAAAAAAAATAACATGAGACATGGGAAGGCAACATTTTTAGTAAAGTTAAATTATGTTAAGATCATTATTTTATTCAAGAAAAAACTAGAAACAGATTTATGCAAATATTTTTAAAAATAGAACAAAATGTACATGATAAAATTTTGAAGAACCATCAAAGGAATCGAAATAGAATATACTCATATTAAAAATAGGAGGTCAAAAAAACATGCAAAAAGAGGCAAAAAAGAAAAATAAGAAGTAAAAACTAAGGGCACTTGGGTAGCTCAATCAGTTAAGCATCTGACCTTAGTTTCAGCTCAGGTCATGATCTTACAGTAGGGGGGATCAAGCCCTACATTGGGCTCTGCACTGATAGTGCAGAGCTTTCTTGGGATTCTCTCTCTCTCTCTCTCTCCCCTATTCATGTGAGCTCCCCCCCTTTCTCTCTCTAAAAATAAAAAATAAAATAAAATAAACATTAAAAAAAAAAAAGGACACCTGAGTGGCTCAGTTAGCTGAGCAGCCAACTTCAACTCAGGTCCTGATCTCTTGGCTCATGAGTTTGAGCCCTGCATCAGGCTTGCTACTGTCACTCTGTCGGCATGGCACCTGCTTCAGATCCTCTGTCCTCCTCTCTCGGCTTCTACCCCACTCACTGTCTCTTTCTCCCTCTTTCTTTCTTTCAAAAAATAAATGAAGCATTAAAAATAAATAGACAATGGGGCACCTGGGTGGCTTAGTCGGTTAAGCATCCGACTTTCTCTTGGGTCATGATCTCGCGGTTCATGGGTTCGAGCCCCGCGTCGGGCTCT
>NW_027528369.1:5713146-5753633 GCF_008692635.1 Crocuta crocuta | reverse complement strand
CTCACGCTGTCTCTCTCTCTCTCTCTCTCCTAGAAATAAATAAAACATTTAAAAATAAATAAATAGACAGAAATTAAAAAAAAGAAGAAGAAGAAAGAAAGAACTGTATGGCATTGGCACAGGGTAGACAAATAGATCAATGGAATAGAAGAGAGTCCAGAAAGGGACTCATATCTACATGGTCAATGATTTTTTTACAAAGGTGTCATGGCAATTCTGTGGGGAAGGTAAAGTCTGTTCAACAAATGGTGTAAGAACAATGGAATACCCATACAGATTAAAGTGATCCATGATTCTTACTCTTGCCAGTGTGGGCTACATGGGTGTGTTCATTTCTCAAAACTCACTGAACCATATGCTTGTATGTGTGCGTGTATGTGTGTTCATCACACACAAAACAATCAATTTTTAAAATCTCTATTGGAAATTATTGCATCTAATTCCTCTTCAACATTTACTCTCAGCCCAAACGATCCCTCCTCAGAAAGGTTCTCTATAACCACTCTAGACCCTCAGCACATTTAGCATTCTGGATTGTGCTGACTCCAACTTGGAAAGAGTAAAATGTTGCCTGGCCAGAATTCCTTGTCCCCTGCTCTGAAACAGCCTGCAGCCCCCATGCTCATTCATGCTTCTATCCTTATTGAGCCCTTTGTCCTCTATGTTTGCCCCATTCCCTCCAAGAACCCCCAGAACCTTGCTCCACCCATTCTCACCTGGTCTTCTCATCCCCGTCTCTTTGTCCTCTTTCACTAGAAATGCTCGCCAGGCTGCTTCCTGCAAGATGTTGAGGATAGCAAGGCAAAAGGTAAGAGCAAATGTTCCTGGTTGTTAGTTTGGGCTTTAGAACCCCGAACTTGCTTGCCCTGCCTTCTGGGTATCTTACCAGAGTCTGTGCATCCCTTACCTGATGAATTTCTGCTCAGGATCTGAAATCATTTTTGCTGCCCTGAGAACAGACTGCCTTACAGGGCGGTAGAGTCAACACTGATTGCTACACTATCTTCTCCAGCTGCTACTTTCTCGTCCTCTTGAGTCTGACACTAAGTGGGGCATTGCAGGATGCATTCTAAGGAAGGGATGACCAGAAACTGTCCTTGGAGACCATGGAGCTGGCCAAGGCTGCGTATTTCACAGTATGTCCTTCTAGGGACATTCAGCCTTTAGTCCCCTTACCAAGCTATGGATCGTTGGGACTGTGTCTATCTAGCAGACAATGCTAGATTGTTTACTAATGTGTAAAAAGCCCCATAGAGGCTAGCATCCACCCTGAAACTTAGCCCGGGGAAGACAGGAAGAGACATTGGCTTTGACTAGATTAAAGGTTCTGAGGTCCCTGAAGGCAATAGCAATGTTTTACAGGCTTCCCCGAGTAGGTCTCAAAGAAGGAAGCCTAAAGGCGTGAGCTAGTTTTCGGTGAGGCCTCTTATCTCATGTTCAGCAAAAGTGTAAAATCAATCATAGCCCCTGTGCCCAAGTTCCATCATCCACCCAGCTTTGGTCAGAGATGCCCTCACCCCTTCTTGGCCCTCTGCCACCTGGCTTGTGTCTTGGGATTACAAAACCAGTTCCTGGATGGAACTGATTCTGTAGCTTCTCCCCTCAGACCAGAACACGGGCTACTCCCTGTGGCCCAGGGCTTGCAGACCTGGCTGCTGAGCCCCTAACTGAGGCCAATTTTGAGATCAAGCTGGGCAGCCTCATGTATCCCCAACAGATGCCAGATAAGGATTGGAGTCACTTCTCGACGGTCTAGGAGCAGCAGACACCTGAGTTAGAGTAACTTGAGCAGCCTGAAATGTCAGGCAGTTATTCCGGGAAGAGCTGTTACCCTTCTTACATCTCCTGGGCCCCACTGTCAAGGGTTTTATCCTTTATGGGCTTCTTTTCATAAGAGCCAGTGGTGGTTGGCTTGGTGGTTGGAGCCCTGATAGGAAACAGCTAGAATCAAGAACCCTTTGCCATAGGTGTTTGGAGCTCCCTGGACACTCACACTTAATAGCACCGATCACATGTTCACAAACAACTAATTTGCTTGCTGCATGTTTGTCTTCCCTATTACACTGTCATTTTCCAAGACAGCAGGGATCCATCTGTTCCGATATCCCCCCAGTGCTTCTCACCTTGCCTGACACTAGGTAGGAGCTCAGGAGAAATTTGAAAAGGAGAAGGAGTTGTTAATGCAGCAGGTGAGATCTGAAAGAGAAAACCTAGGGTTTGAGGTTGGCTCATGACTCCCTCCTGTTTACCGTGTAGGTTGTGTGGACAAAGTGAACTGGGCACATCAGAGAAGGAAGAGCACCCATGAGTCACAGAGGAGAAACATTTGGCCTCCATTTGGGGTATGTGGATGGATAATGTATGAAGTGCTTCTTCCCTTAGAGTTTAATTTATCTGGTATTAGTATAGCTACTATACTAATAAAAAAATAGTAATAACCCAGTTACTTTTGATTAGTATGTGCACAGTATTTTTTTAAGCTTCTTGCCTTTGATTTTAGGATTTTCCTCATGTTGACACTTTCTCATTTTCTTTTTTCTTTTCCTTTTTTAAAAATTTATTTTAGAAAGAGCACACACACGAGTGGGAGAGGGGGCAGAGGGAGAGAGAGAGAGAGAGAGACAGAGAGAGAGAGAATCTTAAGCAGACTCCACATTCAGTGTGGGCCTGACATGGGGCTCCATCCTATGACCCTGAGATCATGACCTGAGCCAAAATCAAGAGTCGGACGCTCAACTGACTTAGCCACCCAGGTGCCCTTCTCTCATTTTCAATGTCTTTGTATTCACTGACTGTCATAAGTCCAGGGAAAGTCTTGATATATTCCTGTCTACTACATAGTGATTTCTGGGAAGACAGAGGCTGTCTTCTTTACTTTGGGTCCACTCCTACCTGCCACAGCTGTTCACCCATTGCTGTTGCCGAAGAATCTACCAGAATGGAATTACTACCCATTTCCCAGTAAGGCAGGAATTTCATCATTGATTACCAATGAAGCAGAAGTCACAGGACACGAAGACAACAGAGATCAGTTACATCTTCCACTTCCCCTTTCCTGGATACAAATCATGATGCTAGGCATTACCTGCTCAGCTTCCTGTCTCTGCCTCCTTGTGCTTTTCTTCAATTGTCCATTCACAGCTGTCCTGAGTGGGAAAATGTTCTGTCCCCTCTTATTATTTCACTCAGGACAGAAATAAAATACCAAGATAACATTGAATTGTTCTTTTTACATTAGTTGAAATATGGGTGAATGATCTTTTTCCAAATTTTGCAAAGAAATATAAATATCAAGTGTAATTTTCAAGCAGGAAATGTTGACAATTTAAACACTGCATAATTATAAGAAAGAACCTTTCAACAAAGGACACGGACACACTGCTTATGACTTCTCTCTTACCACAGATGGACATGCCTTCTTTGGAAGAGTTATGTAGGCCTTGGTATAGCTCACTTAGGAAACTCATTACACAGTAGTGCCAGAAGATCTCATGATCCCTGTGGGGGAGACACTCTTCCACAGCTTCCAGTGAGCTTCAGTGAAGTTTGACATACTGTAGGTGACAATGGATGCCTTGGAATGAATGAAGGACGATTATTTCTCCTCCTGGGTCCTAATCTTCCCATTTCTCTTCATTACAGCAGGTCCGTTTACTAGATGGATGGACCACACACCTCTGTAAGGTCAGTATCAGCACCTACCAGAACTAAGAACAAATTTTCCATCCTCTTCCAAGTTCCTTATGCATTCAACACACCACCCTACACCCAATGTTATCAAAACAACACATCAACATGAGATAAAGGGCTCTGAAGCCATAAAGCTTGGCTATGAAATCCTAACTTAGGAAGAGCAAGTGGACATCTATCTAGGATGGAAAAAAAAAAGTAGTGGTGTGCCTGGGTGGCTCAGTCAGTCAAGCATCCAACTTTGGCTCTGGTTATGATCTTGCACTCTGTGAGTTCGAGCCCCACGTTGAGCTCTGTGCTGACATCTCAGAGCCTGAATCCTGCTTCAGATTCTATATCTTTCTCTCTCTCTCTGCCCCTCCCTCACTCATGCACACGCTCTCTCTCTCTCAAAAATAAATATTTAAAAGTTTTTTTTTTTTAAAAAAATAACTCCCTTTGGCCTCAAATTTTCTTTGCCCCCTCACCTTCCTTCAATGAGAGATGGTATTTATTTAGGTCTTCATCGCTAAGCCAGAGCTTTTCATTATTCTCTGGTTCTCCACTGGCTCTCATTAATGAGTTAAATAAAACTTTGGTGTGTGTCCACTGGGTATTTATATGAGATTTTAACATATTCTGAAAACTATTCCTTGCCATTGTGGAAGGAGGTGGAGGGTGACATAGAAGTTGTGAGTCCTACATTGCTGCCCTGAAGACCAGAGGAAGAGAGGATTTTGAGGAAGGTACCTACACAGGCTTGCATTCTCCAGCTCATCCCAGGCTCTCTATTGGCAGGTGGAGAGGAACATATATATTATCAGTGTCTTGTTGGAGCTACCTGGTTATCTAGTGACAAGAGAGATCTTGTTGCCTTTCAACACCAGAGAAGATTTTAGTGACCTAATGAAACCTCATCGGCATTATGTCAGGAAGCATATATCACCTTGAGCCCAAGCCCTCTTGACATGCATCATCTTTCACTTCTTCACACAATGCTCATGTTCTAGCTCCCACCCATCATTACTACAGCACCCTATAATTAGCACTACGGAGAAATAATAACTAATACTCATTGTGTGCCTACCATTTCCCAAGTAAATTCTAAGCAGCTAGTATGGATTAAGTTATTTAATATTATAACCATTCTGTGAGATAGGTACCATTGATAATTACCCTCTGTGTACAGATCATAGTATGGAGGCACTAGAAAAATCAGGTAACTTCTCCAAGAACCTCATAGCTTACCAAGGGCAGAACTCAAATTAAAACTCTGGAAGAATTTGTGCTCTTAACCACTGCACAGCTGTTCCTTTCACAAACTACACGTTGAACAAACTCAGCTTAAAAAGCTCAACCCTTGGAATGATGAAAAATTCTGGAAATGGAGAGAAGTGATGGTTGCACAACAATGTGAATACTGAATACCACCGGGTTGTACATGTAAAAATGGTTAAAATGATAAATTTTATATTTTGTGTATTTTACCGTAATTAAAAAAAAAAACTCAGTTCTACTACATATAGCTTTGAAATGTGACTTTGGGCAAGTTCACTTTGTAAGCCTAGTTTCTTTCCTTCTTTCTTTCTTTCTTTCTTTCTTTCTTTCTTTCTTTCTTATGTTTATTTTTGAGAGAGTGCAAGCAGGGGATGGACAGAGAGACGGAAGCAGAGGATCAGAAGAGGGCTCTGCACTGACAGCAGCAAGCCGGATGTGGGGCTTGAACTCACGAACCATGAGATCATGGCCTGAGATGAAGTTGGGCACTCAACTGACTGAGCCACACAGTTTCCCCAGTAAGCACCAGTTTCTTATCTAATGGAGATAATAGGAGCACCTGGCTGGCTTAGTAATGTGGAGCATATTACTCTTGATCTCAGGGTTATAAGTATGAGCTCCAAATTGGGTGTAGAGATTACTTAAAAATTAAAAAATAATTTATTTAATCTCTAAAAATGGAGATGCTAAGAGTATATATTCCAGGGTAATTGGAAGGATTTAACTGCTAATCCAAGTAAGTTGTTCAACAGAGCTCCTGGCACATAGAAAGCCATAGATGATTATCAGTTTTAAAAAAAGGGAAGGCAGTAGGGATTCTTATCAGGAAGAGTGGAAGGTATAAACTTCATTATTCATCCATGAAAGACTCGTTGTGCTCTTGTGGAAGGAAGTAGCCAAATTGTTAGTGAACTCTCCCATTTGGATCAGAACGTCCTTAAACTCACGGCTGCAAAAATGCAGAGCTATACTGGCCTTCCCACCATTTGACCTCCACCAAGAAAGGACATAACATTGTGTCCTTTTTGTCCGTAGCAAATGCTCTCCAATGGCAAGGAGGAAACAACTATTACTCCATTTATAGGCCCTTGTTAAATGCCAGGCATGGGCTAAATCCTTTGCATAATTATCCTATTTAATCATCACAGCAACTGTATGAGATTGATATTACCACTGTCTCTATTTCTAGTGTAAAAAGAAAAAATTAACCCTAAGATTCAGAGGAGTTAAACAGCTTGCTTAAGGTCATTCAGCTGTTGAACAGCAGGCTCACAGTTTGAACCCAAGTCAGTGTGTTTTAGTCGTTTGGGGCTGCTGTAACAAATACTGCAGGCTGAGTCACCAAAAGACAAACATTTATTTCTCATGGTTCTTGAGCCTGAGAAGTCCAAGATAAAGGTGCTGTCAGATCCGGTGTCTGGAGAAAGTTCCCTTCCTGGTTTGCAGAGGGCCACCTTCTTGTTGGCAAGACAGAAAAGAAACCTCTCTCCTTTCTCTTCCTGGATGGGCACAGATCTCATCATGAGGGCTAATTACCTCCCAAAGGCTCTACCTAATACTATCACATTGGTGGTCAGGATTGCAACAGAGGAATTTTGAGGGGACACATAGAGCCTCTCCTCAAAATATCCAACGTTACAATGGCAATGACATGTATTGGCCTAGACCTCTTATGATTTTTTTAAGTGTTTATTTATTCTTTCAGGGGTGGGGGCAGAGAGAGAGGGAGATAGATGATCCAAAGCGGGCTCCATGCTAACAGCAGAGAGCCCAAAGCAGGGCTTGAACTCAAAAGCTGTGAAATCATGACCTGAGCTGAAATTGGGTGCTCAACCAACTGAGCCACCCAGGCGCCCCAGGCACCCCAACCTCATGATTTTTTAGCTCTTTTGCTATTTATCATGGGCATTCAGGATGAAAGTGTGAATTTTGTGTTTATCAGTGAAAATTTTTTTATGCAAACATTTAAGTCTTACCGAGAAATCATACCCAGACCAAAGAATAGTATGTCTTAAGTTAGGACCAACTGTATATGGAATTCACCTTGAAGTCAGGACGAGAGAACATCGGACAATACCAAAGACAGAGATTACATTAAATCCATCAGTGGATCATTACCTAGTGTGAAAATAGGAGGGGAAACAGAAAATAAAGTTAAATAGAGTTAAAATCTGTAGGGCAATTACCAGGTCACTGGAACCTCCTCAACATGAATGGAATAACCTGAATGTAAGAAATAATCTGGGACAAAAGCCTTGAGTTTGCTTCTTAAGCTTCCTGTTTCCCATAGCAAGCTGAGATTTTTACTTTAGTCATTCTACATTTTGCAATATGGTAAATAAACTCTGTGATGATCCAGGACAGAATGTCTTATCAGCCTCGACACAATGTACCTTAAACTGTTATCCTAGCCAAGTATCATTCCAGGAGTTTAGGACTGCCAGTGATCACCTGAAATATTTGGTTTGCAACATGTGGTTCAGCAACCATTTTGTTTCACCTTATTTGAAAGGGATAAGACTCACAGACTTCAGGGATAAAACACGAAAAGAAATTTGAACAGAAAAATTCCTTTTTTTTTCTTTTAAGGTTTTTTTTTTTAACTTATTTATTTTGAGAGAGCGTGTGTGTGCAAGTGCGGATGGGGCAGAGAGAGGGAGAGACAGAATCCCAAGCAGTCTCCACGCTGATGACACAGAGCCCAACACAGGCTCACTCTCAAGAGCCATGAGATCATGACCGGAGGCAAAATCAAAAGTCAGATGCATAAGCGACTGAGCCACTCAGGCACCCCTCTTCTTTCCTTTTGATTCTTTTTTCTTTTTTTTTTTTTCCAAAAATTGTTAATGTTTTATTTTATATTTGAAAGACAGAGAGAGTGAGAGAGACAGCACGAGCATGGGAGAGGCAGAGAGAGGAGACAGAATCTGAAGCAGGCTCCAGGCTCTGTGCTGACAGCTCAGAATCCACCAACAGTGAGATCATGACCCGAGCCGAAGTCAAACACTCAACAAACTGAGCCACCCAGGCACCCCTGATTCTTGTCTCTTGGTGTGGAATTCTGAACTGAGTACTGAACTCAGTCTCAGAAACGCCCATCCAATCCTGCCATGGTCATCCCCAAGCCTGAGATCCTGGAGGGAAATACTGAGTTACAAGACACGTGGGTAGAGAAACACTTTATCCTGAGCCAAGCCAGAGCAGGTGTCCCAAGCCCCTGAGTGGACCACTATGTATGAACTGATAGGGGGACTTTCATTGGGCAGGGGGTCCCACCACCCACAGTGCTGTTTGCATGGAATTCTCCTTCCTCAGGATTACACCAGCCAGAATAGCTTTCCAAAACATGGTCTTTATCACCAGTATAATGAAGCCAATGAAATTTAATGTTCCATTCAAATAATATAGTAAAGCTTATTTGTAGGCATTTATCAGCTCCTGGTGTAATAAAGAAATCATATTTTTTTTTATTTTTTTAATGTTTATTTTATTTTTGAGAAAGAGATAGAGAGAGCGTGAGTCGGGGAGGGTCAGAGAGAGAGGGAGACACAGAATCCAGAGCAGGCTTCAGGCTCTGTGCTGTCAGCACAGAACCTGGTATGGGGCTCAAACCCACAAACCATGAGATCATGACCTGAGCTGAAGTTGGATGCTTAACCATCTGAGCCACCCAGGCACCCCAAGAAACCATATTTTCACTGGATATTTTCCTAATTCCTTCCTCTTATCCTGGGTGTGTTGTGAAGATCACCTACTTTCCAGCTGCCAGCATTGGGAAAATACAGAAAAGGAGGAGAGAAAGGGGAGTAGGTAAGGTTTTGCATATGATTTGCATGTGATATTATGTGACCGGGTATCTCATGTACCTTGTATCCTGCCATTGAGCAGCAGAGCAGGGCTGGGAGAATGAAATGCTTTTTGCCATGAGTCCTGTTGTTAAATCTCACCTGTTTGTTCATCATGCCAGTCAAATTGTGGATGCACTGGGGGGGCAGGGGGCTCCCTCTGCTGTTAGCAGGTAACTGGTTTCTTGTGGTAAACCAGGGACACCAACACTGTGCAGACATGGCCAGGGCATGGAGGAGTTTTGCATGTAATACCTGTCTCTCTTGTTTTCTGAGAAACTACAGGTATTGTGCTAAAAATGAAATAGGTCTGGGGGCTCCCAGCTAGATCAGTTGGTAGATCATACGACTCTTGATTTTGGGGTCATGAGTTCAAGCCCCATGTTGGGTAGGGAGCCTACAAGGAAGAAAGGAAGGAAGGAAGGAAGGAAGGAAGGAAGGAAGGAAGGAAGGAAGGAAGGAAGGAAGAAATGTTTGAATGCTTATCGATACTTCCAGGTAATAATCTCTGCTGGTTTAAAACAGGGTCTTCCCAATGAATGTGCAGTGGCATGTGAAATTCTCCCCCCTTCTCCTTCTCTTGTCTTCAGAATCTGGGTTCCTAGAGGCAGGTCTATTTGTCCAGCACTACTAACTGGCTTCCATTGAATTTTGTATCCTCATTTCACGACCCATCAATGTTGTCCATCCAGTGGCCTCTGCTACAGCAGACCCCCACCTGCCCCAAAGGCATCCTGATTCTCATTCTTAGCTCTTTTCCCTACTGTCTCCAAGAGTCTCAATGACTTTTCCAGACCTCCCCACTCTCACTCAGGTGCAAGGGAGTCAAGATTGGAAGAGTGGGAAGCAGTGTCAGCCTTTCTCTAGCTAAATAGACCACCTTGCGCTGTACTTACCTCCCAGGTAATCTCAATGTAGTATGGAAGCCCTCCTGAAGGAAACCAGTTAGAAACTTCTCCAATCTGAGATTCTCAGGCCCTCTCAATCTCTACCCAGCACCTTCTCCCCATGCCTCATAGAATTTTCATCAGAAGAGATAGCAGGCCCCACGCTCAGGTCTTAACTTGATGTCTCCAGCTCTCTCCCACTGTCTTCAAAGAGCTTTCCCCCTCCTTCTGTGGTCTGACCACACATCCCTCAGCCTGCTTACTCTGTGGCCTAGGGCAGGGGTTCTCAAACATGAGTGTGTACCACTTGGAAGGCTTAGTACAAGTTACTGAGCCCACCCCCAGAATTTCAGATTCAGTAGATATGGTCAGTAGAATAATTGCCTCTAGTTAATGATAATGACACACAATTCTCCAGAACCATATGTGACCTCATGCAGCAAAAGGGACTTTGCAGATATAATTAAGTTAAAGATCTTGAGATGAGAAGATTATTCTGGATGTTGTGTAAGCCAAGTGCTATCACAAGGGTCCTAATAATAGGGAAGCAGAGGCAGAGGAGACTAGAGCACGGAAGCAAAGGAACATGGGAGGTCTTTGGAAGCTGGAAGAAACAACAAATGAACTCTCTCCTAGAGCCTCCAGAAGGAGCACAGGTTTGCAGACAACTTGATGTTAGCCTTGTAAGAGTTTCAGAATTCTGACCTCCAGAACTCTAAAATAATAAATGTACAGTAAAACCTAGGTTGTGAACATAATTAGTTCTGGAAGCATGCTTGTAATCCAAAGCACTTGTATATCAAAGCAAATCTCAAGAACCACTGGCTCAGTTGTGATCGTGTGACATTTGGCATCACTTAGTACTCGTATCACAAGACATCGCTTGTTTATCATGTTAAAATTTATTAGAAACATTTGCTGGTCTGTGGAACAAGTTACAATCCAAGGTTTCACTGTCTTTTGTTTTAAATTTATGTTTTTCATAATTTGTTACAGGAGCCACAGAAACCTAAAATATGATTGGGTTGGCTCCTGAGAATTGGCATTTCTTTTTTTTTTAAATTTTTTTTAATGTTTTATTTATTTCTGAGAGACACAGCATGAGCAGGGGAGGGTCAGAGAGAGAGGGAGACACAGAATCCGAAGCAGCTCCAGGCTCTGAGCTGTCAGCACAGAGCCCAACACGGGGCTCAAACCCACGAACCGTGAGATCATGACCTGAGTGGAAGTCGGACGCTTAACCGACTGAGGCCCCCAGGTGCCCCAAGAATTGACATTTCTAATAGGTTCCCAGGGGATGCTGACACTGAGGTTCGGGGATCACAATGAAAAGCACTGGCTTATAGCAAAACACACAATCCTAGGTCCTCCTCCAAATTCTGGTTATACAAACCCTTTGCTCTCTCTACATCTGAATCATGCAAATGGAAGCTTTGGCCTTGACAACTCTTATCTCCAAAAAGCGCCTACTTTGGACATCAGTTATCCTTTGATTTTTATTTTTTTGTTCTTTCTGCTGTGCTGTAATGATTACCAGGCATGATTAGCCATTAAAAATGTATCATATTAATAATTTCATAATTATTTATCTCACTATCTTGTTATTTATTACTTTCTTTGGGGGGAAATTGCAAAGCATTGTTAGTTTACCTATCCTCCCCAAATCTCCAGGAGGTTGGAAAATAGAAAAAGAAACTTCACATTCTGGACAGGAAATGGAACAAAGAGAGATTTGCAGTGAATAATGCCTGGACCTCTGCTTGCCTCAGGTCAAGCTACTAGCTACTTTCTAGTTTTGTTTTGTTTTGTTTTGTTTTGTTTTTTAACGTTCCTTCTGTTCACAAGCTCTTCCCCTTTTGCCTCCCTCAGTGAATTTGACCCCATCTCTCTTACTCTCTGAACTTGGTCCCTTTGGCTGGCTTCTCTAGGTGATGATGCTAGCTTTTCCAGCCTGGGATGTTCACCTGGGAGGTGAATGTGATAGTTACTATGGACACCAAACCAACCACTCACACCAACCCAGCCACTCACATTCCCTGGGTCTGCCAAAAGGCCTCTGGAGCCTGCTTGAGATGAGAGACCTCATCCTATTTTCTCCAGGGCTCCAGACAGAGGAAGGGAGAGGAGGCACACAGAGCACTGATTACACACATGAACCAATACCTTGAGTTCAGCAGTTACAGCAGGCTATCAATTCAGAGTGAGAAAAACTCCATTTGACTATGGTCCTTGCCAGTTCCTCCTCTTTTTCCCTTCCCTACCTCATTTTTCCTGTCATCTCTTTCTCTTCCTCTTCTCCTGGCAGGCAGTGGAATCCAATCTGGATTTCAATGCTAACTGCCCTTTGCTAGCTGTGTGACAATGAATTGGCAACTTAACCTTTCTGATCATTCATTCCCTTACCTGTTAAGTAGGGGTGAAGATACCTACCTTGGTTCTCTGATGAGAACTAGATGAGAGAATGTCTGAAATGCATGTGTACAGAGCAGGCTGGCACTTGATTCAGGCTTTTCATGGGGGTCATTTCTACCCATCCGCTTTCTCACCATTAAGTCCTATTCAACCAACAGAATTCACAAGGAATGCAAGGTAGGAAACCACAACTTTAATGGGAAGTTCAAGTTTCCTTTTCATTCCAAGACTAACATTCCCTCCGTATTTGCCCATGTGCCTTATTCTTCAGTTAGGCCTGCTTAGTTAGCGCTTTGGGCATGCCCCCACTAAAGCTACACAACTTTTTGTTAAAATAATCAAATATGCTAGTAGGACTAAAGGAAACAAAGCAGAGCATTGGATAAGCCATTGGCCCTGGTGAGTAAAAGGCAAAGGGCCTCTTAGCAGACACGGCGTGCCGGATGTCCAGGAGCACAGGAGACATATCAGTGTTCCTACACATGCTGATGAATTTGAGATAATCCCGGTGCTTAAGGATATAGTCCTGTCCATAGTCCTCCTGCACGTCAGGGGTAAGGTTGTCCAGGATGTCTCGCTCCAGCTTGTTCCACATTTCACTCGTGCCCGCGATATCTGGGATGCAAGAAGAAGGGAGGCTCGGATGCTGGGGAGGCCAGACCGGACATGTCCGACCCCACCAGGGAAGCAGGCCCTTGTGGATTGGCTTCTGTGGGGAAGGACAGGCATTCCCAAATGCCTTTTTTAAAAATGAGCTTTAAAATGATATTTAATATATATTTCGACATTCGTATGGAAAAGTACACACACGTCTGGGTTTCCACCAACTGAAGAGCCTGTGTAACCAGCAGCGGAAAGAGAAGACAGGCCAGCCTCAGAGCCCCCACTCCCAACCCCCTTCCCAGGATCCTTTTTCCCAATAACCAGGATAGAGACGTTTTGCCTGGCATCGGACGTTATGTAAATGGAATCACACACTATGTCCTGAGATTCATCCATGTATTGTGTGGTCATTCTCATCACTCTGGCTTTCCATTGTGTACATATGCCATCAATTATTTATCCTTTATACTGTGATGGGCGTTGAGATTGTTTCCAATATGGGGCTTTTACAAATAGTGCTGCCGTAAACATTTTATTACATCTGTTTTCATGATCATGATATACAATATGAAGTGTACTGTATATAATATATATATACTATGTATGTACATGCATATATACATCTACATATAATTTCTTAATATAGAAACAATACCTACTTCTGTGTATAAAATTAAATACACAATGCTATCATCTTAGCTATTTAATAAATATAATTTTAAACAATATATAATACATATAATTTATCCATTTAAATGTTAGCTTCTAAATTATATATAATTAATATATAAACATATTTGATATAGAAACAATGGGTGCTTATTATATATAATTTAATTATTATACATTTACCTTAAAATATTGTAGCAATGCCTGCTCATTATGTAAAATAAAGTAAATAATGAGATGTATATGTTTTTAAAATTAATCTCTTCTAAGGTAACTTAGAGTTTTGCATGACTTTCTACATTTCCTCCTTGTTTATACAAACATGTATACACATAGGGGCGCCTGGGTGGCTCAGTCAGTTGAGTGTCCAACTCTTGATTTCAGATCAGGTCATGATCTCACAGTTTGAGTGTGAGCCCTGCGTCCGGCTTCAAGCTGACAGCATGGAGCCTACTTGGAATTCCTTCTTCCCCTCTCTCTCTGCCCATCCCTTCTCCCTTGCACAATCTCTCTCTCTCTCTCTCTCTCTCTCTCGGTCAATAAATAAATATATTTTTAAAAAGGCTTTGGTTTAATGTTATTTTACTTTACCAGGAACAAACAAGAGCCCAAAGGATCATATTATACAGGGTTTGCAAAGATTTGCTTCTTTGTTTGCTTAGTAATAAATCAAAGACCTGCCTCCGATAGTAATGGTTATAGATTTAAACCAGAGCAGCAGAAATTTCCCGTTGAACAGCTTTTAGGCAACCACTTCTCTATCAAAGGACTTTCCAGTCATTCCTGGATTTCACCATTTCAGTTGACGCTGCCATAAATATCCTTGCACNCCCCCCCCCCGCCACTGTGGCTGCCTGGTCAAAAGGCACAAGCATTCTGCATTTTAATACCCACTGCCAGATTACTTTCCAGAAAGGATGCAGCACCTCACATTCCCTCCTGCGAAGTGTGTGATTGCTCTGGAATTGCTGTGGGGATGAACCTTGGTTTACCAGCGTGAGCGGCTCCTGGATATCAGATATTGGGTCTGTGGGGGAGCCTGGCTGTGAAATGTAAGCCAGTGAAATCCAATTACACTCACTGAAATGCAAAAGGGTTTCAATTGCTCATTACTTTTCATGAAGGCACAATACCACACTTAAAGAAATGATTACCCTGACAATTATACTCAAGGCTTCTGGGTCTTGAAAAACATGTTTGTGTGAATTATTGTTGCCCCCAGCTACCTCTCCCCAAGTCTCAGCTTCCTCAAGGTGAGAGATTCCTTTTCCTCTCTTCTTCCTCTCTAAATACCTCACGGACTTTCTAACCATTTTTGTGAGTTCCCTGTGCAGAGTCCTCAAAGTTCTCTTTACTGGATACAAAGCCACCAGACGTTTGTCAACTTTCATCTGCCACTTTTGACACACAGTTACTGCCACTTTGGGGCTATATACAATGAAATCGTTGAGGTGACCTAGATCCAAATCCCATCTCTGACTCATACCACCTCTGTGACTTGGGAAATTTCCTAACTTCTTTGAGCCTCAGCTTTCTCCCTACAAGATGGGAATATTACTGATGTGGGGAACAAAGGCAAAAGAAATTTACATTAAACTAAATTTCCTTTTAACCTGCAGCCCGCTGACAAATACTTCAGGCAGGCAGAGTTTACCATTCCCCCAGAAACTCCCAATCTTAATGTTAATGCTTGCCAGAGGCAAAAACAACCTTGGCTTGCCAACAGCCAGGACTCCGGGATCTTGTAAGTCCTTAAAAAAAAAGTTTGTTTATTATTAAGAGAGAGAGAGAGAGACAAAGCATGAGCAGGGCAGGAGCAGAGGGAGGGGGAGACATAGAATCTGAAGCAGGCTTCAGGTTTTGAGCTGTCCCCACAGAGCCTGACACGGGGCTCGAACTTACAAACCGTGAGATCATGACCTGAGCCGAATTCAGATGCTTAACCGACTGAACCACCCAGGTGCCCCTGGAAGTCTTCCTTAACATGTGAAAATCCTTTGGAAACTTCCTTTGTCTTTACTGCCCCCAACTGCCAAGTATATAATCAGTCATTCCTCAGAACCCCAGCGCAACTCTCTGCTCTGTGCTTTAATAAAACTACCTTTTTGCACCAAAAATGTCTCAAGAATTCTTTCTTGACCTTTGGCCCTGAACCCCAACAATTCTCCACATCATTTTGGGGTCCTTACGTGGGGCTTTGAGTCTTTTCACCTGGACTCTGAGCCTCGGTGCAAATTTGGTGAGTCCTTCCTCTCCCCTCCCTTTACTCTCATATCAGGGGCTTTTCAGAGAGTACGATTTTATTGGAACACTTCCATGTCAATGCTCAGGCTGCAATTCTCTAGCCCGTGGCTACTCTACCTAGAGGAGAAAGCCTGCCTTTTGGCTGGAAGTTAGTACCCAGGCCGGAATGGTAATAAGACTAAGGAACTTGATGCTCTTTCTTTATTCCTGTCCCTGTACAAAATTGTCTGTCTCTCTTGAGCATGAGACTACCACAGCTGCCCATCTTAAGAGTCCTTTGTGAGGCTTCCTCCTCATTGGTCTAATGTGATCCCCTGGTCTAGCCACCTCTGGCTCTGAGAACTCCACCCAGAGCCAGCTGAAACCAGTGCCCGGTTCAATGAAAGCCCACCCAGGACCATCTCCTAGGGAAGCTGGCTATAAAGACTACATGTGTTGGACTGTTGTTTAGACCCTGATGGATTTCTATCTTTACTGTTTTCCATAATGTCCTCTACTACTTCAACTACAGAATTGGGTCATTTCCCCTTGTAAAACTTTTCTGTTTTCCATGGGTTAAAAACGGTGGGTTCTTCATGGACTTCACAGAAAGGTAGGGTATTTCAGTCCATTCCCTGGCACCTGTTTGTAGCATAGGATATGATGGGAGTGGAAGGACACTAGCATCCCGCCTACAGGGACTTTACAGCAGGGCGGCAATCATAGCAGTTTTGTTCAAGGGACGCCTTGGGTCACTTTGACCACAGGGACCTATGACATGTACTGCGTGGGACGCCACCTGGGAGTTGGGGGGGGTGTATTTTTGATAATGGACCTTCTCTCTTCAGTTCCCAAGGACTCTCCCTTGGAATGCCTTTTAACCCACTGGAAACAATTCAGATTGCAAAATTTAAGAAAGGACTAATCTGTGTAACGTTGCATGGCCTCAGTTGGGCCTCTCAGCTCTCTCCTGTGGGAAACCGGGGAAATGGATGGAGGTACCCTAAGTCCAGACCTGCACAGCCCTAAATGAGGACCCTGACTCAGGGCCTCTTGCAGAATGTTTGGCCAGTAAACCCTCTCCTGACATACTAGATGATAATTTTTTCTAAATAAGCCTCCTCCAAATAAACCCAGATTGCTGGAGGAAACACAGGCCATCCCTGATAAAGGAAACACTGACTCTCTCTCTCTCTGTTCCTCCTCCTAATAGATGTGGGGGCTTCTCCCTCATTCATTCCCAGGTTAATGGCTATCATTGGAACCAACTGTCTCTGATCAGTCTTTCTTGGGCTAAGGACTTCAAGAAATATTCCCAAACAGCTGCTAAAATTCCTTTCATTTCAAGTATGTTTCCTGTCTTCTCTGGCGTGACATGGACTGCCTATTTCCACTTTAGTGGAAGGCTCTTCCGCCCTCCCCTCCCCCTCTTCCTGTTTGTGCACCACCTACGGTACGGCCTTCATGACTGGCTCTTGTATCGTCTTGGATGCTTCCAGAACCATCAGTCCCTCCTTCTCCCCTCACTGTCAAGGAATGCAGAGAACCCCGTTGGACTTACACTGCCAACTTCAAATTTCTCCACCTGTGTCCCAGGTAAAAATTAACAATGGGGAACAAATTGATTGACTTCTAAGCGAACTCAGGTGGAACATAATTTGGTATTTAAACTAATTGAACTTTTAATTCTACCTAGGTTTACTGAAGGTCAAATAAGCTTGTGTTATCTGTTGCAATTTGTCAGCAAAAAGATTACTTAAAATGATGATTAATTTTGTCTGTCTCAAAGTTTTCTTGGGTAATTGTTAAGGTAGTTTTCAAAGTCTTTAGTAACCTGAAACTATAAAGTTTTGTTTGGATGATAAAATGGGATTGAACTCATTGGACATCTAAGCCTTTTCCAAATAGGATGGAGTGCTGAAGACTGATTACTGAAAATAGGTTTGTGCTTTTGGCTTCCTATCACAGAGAAACTAAGAATATTTAGATCTGTTGGAAAATATGCCTTGTGCTTAATAAATTCATAAACTTGCCATCTAAATAATTCTGGTGTAACAGTTCACAATTGGTTACTACTTAGTTTTCGCTGGAGACTCGGGCTTCTAAGATTTAAATTCTTCTGCTAAGTGTGATTGAGACTGATGGAAATAAGGGAAGCAACTATGAATTTTATAAGTTGTAGAAGATTTGTGAAGGGAAATCTTTGGAAAGGAATTTTATATGTGGTCAGGATTCAGGTTGAAATTAATGGATTTTAAAAGTACATTGGTATAAGATTGAAATTTTTCTTTTCTCTGTTCGAAAGACAAAGTTTTCTTGGATTGTTGATCTGCTTTTGGTAAGAAAATGTAAACAAAGTGTTTGGTTTTTTTCTCTTCTGTCTGCCCAGAAAACCAAAACTTTTATATTTTGTCTTTATCAGGTCTTTGATTATGTAGTTAAAACTTCTCGGGGCGCCTGGGTGGCTTAGTCGGTTGAGCGTCCGACTTTCGCTTAGGTCATGATCTCGCGGTTCGTGGGTTCGAGCCCCGCATCGGGCTCTGTGCTGACTGCCAGCTCAGAGCCTGGAGCCTGTTTCAGAGTCTGTGTCTCCCTCTCTCTCTGACCCTCCCCTGCTCGCGCTGTCTCTCTCTCTCTCTCTCCTAGAATAAAAATATATTAAAAAAAAAAACTTCTCAGTACGAAGGAGCTGAGTTTTGCTAACAACTATATAACCCTCCATATTTGCCTTTGGAATCTCATAACACCATCTTGGTTAAATAAGTAATTAAGTTCTGGGGTGCCTGGGTGGCTCAATCAGTTAAGTGTCCAACTTCTGCTCAAGTCATGATCTTACAGTCGGCGAGTTTGGGCCCCACGTCAAGCTCTGCGCTGACAGCTCAGAGCCTGGAGCCTGTTTTGGAGTCTATTATCTCCATCACTCTCTTACCCACTCACTGCCCCACCCCCCCTAACATTTGCACTCTGTCTCTCTCTCAAAAATAAATATTTAAAAACGTTTTTAATACTTGAGTTTTAAATGTTGTAAGGATCTGTAATCCTATTTAGGCATATGCTGTATAAGTTTGGGGATATTTTAACACACTTCCCAGCATTTAAACTGTCAGTGAAGTCTTTTTGACAAATTAGGCCTTTCTATTTGGTATTTAAGTGACTCTGGAAGCATTGTGAAACAAATACTAAGTTTTAGGTTATGTTTGGGTAACTGCTGTAACTATTCTAGAGATGAAATTCCTCAAGTTTTAATATGTTTTAATATGTTCTGGTATAAGGTCATCACTTAATAGTCTAATTATTGAAGAGTTCTGTGTCACAGAAATAACCGGATTTCCTTGCCACTCTAATGAACTCTCATCTAATCCTTAACCATGTCCATTGTTGCATCTTTTGTCATTTATAGTTCTTGTTCTTATTCTCTTGCAAAACATGTTTCATCTTCAAGGATACTCATAGAAAGGGCTTTTGACAAGGGTTTTTGATATCTTTAAAATCATAAAATTAAATTGGTAAGAATTTCCAGAACTAACTAAAGAGCTGTATTCAAACTGAACAAGAATTAGTAACATAGGGTTACATAAATTAAGGGAGATGATTAGAGTTTTTGTGACGCTTGTTTGAAACATTGCTGGTTCTCTAATGTTTGTGCTTCCAGATTAAGGAAATTTTCTCAAGATATCTATGACTTTCAGAAATGCGATGAAGTTTTCATTTGTGAACAAATTAAAGCATTTAACTTTTCTCCCTACCTGAACCCTCTGAAATTCGAAAGCTCTCAGGGAGGGTTCTTGCTTTCATGACAATTGCAGTTTATTTGCAGAAGTTCAATAAGATTATGTTCTTCTTGTAACAGGACACCACTGGACATACTGGTTATTTCACCAAGGCTTTGACTGGAATGTCCTATTTGAGAGGACATGCATAGATTCAGATATGACCCGACAGCTTTTAAGGAACTAATGTTGACTTTATGAAACATGGAGCCATAAAGCCCCTTGGAAATGCTGGCCTGATACCTTGCTTACAGAGTTCCCAGCAGCTTTAACACATGAGTAAAGAAGGTCACTTCCTGGCAGGTGCAGGAACCTAAAGATATTTGGGGACCTCATGAAGAAGAACTTGTCCACATCTACAGGTATTGTAGGCATGTCTGAGGGCAAGTACTTGACTTTGGCTTCTGGCTTAGAGAGGCTACAAAAGTTCAATTTAGAGATTCCTTATAAAATGTTCCAACAAAGCAGATTTTAAAAGATCCATTTGATCAATCACTATTCTTGCTGAGCTTATGTAAGTAATCAGGCCGAGTTTGTTAAAAGTGGATTTGTTTTACAAATGAATTAGTATTTATTTGGCTATCTCTGGAAACGAGAGCAATTACAGAGAAAAATTACATTTCAGTAACACATCTTTGTAGATATTAAATTTTAATACTACTTATTTTAAATTAGACTAGATTCTAAATTCTTCTGGTTTCCTCAAATATTTGGCTAAGGCTCTCTCTAACTTAGGTTTCTGATCTTCTTCCATTCTCTTGACTTAAAGTCCTTAAAAACTAAAACTGCCTTTTTCCTAACAGCCCTAAAAAACTGATGCTGGACAACTTCAGGGAAACTTCAGAGAAACAGCTCATAAGTAGACCATCTTGCTTATTATTTCATGGGGATAATAACCAGACCCCATGGGTATACAATTATTTGAACAACTGGAAAATGGGATGGATTCCCCCAACAATTTTATATATGAAAAGCCTTTACTCACTATCAATGGGTAAAGACTACAGTGCTTTATTAAATTATTTACATTCTGTGAGTTCAAGCCCCACGTCAGCCTCTGTGCCAACAGCTCAGAGCCTGGAGCCTGCTTCAGATTCTCTGTTTCCCTCTCTCTCTGCCCCTCCCCCACTCATGCTCTGTCTTTCAAAAATAAATAAATGTTAAAGAATAATTTTAATTATTCACTTGAGGCCAGGTTAATTCATAAGTCTCTCTAAATGAATATGCAAACTCCCTAAACCTGATCTGAAAGTTACTAGCAACCCACCCCATATAAACCCAGGAGCCAAGGTTTATTTCAAGAATTGAAACTCTAATACAGCAGGGGATTTAACTCCAAAATGAAAAGGGCCCTACTGGGTCATATTATGTACTCCCACAGCCATAAAATTAGAAGGACATTCCTCATAGACTCAAGAATGAAATCTGTATCTTCCTGGGGCATTTGGGTGCCTCAGTCAGTTGGTTGAACATCCAACTCTTGATTTTGGTTCATATCGTGATTCCAGGGTCATGGGATCAAGCTCCACATTGGGCTCTGAGTTGAGCATGGAGCCTGCTTAAGACTCTGTCTTTCTTCCTCTGCCCCTTTCCCCCACTTGTGCTCTCTATCTCTGAAATAAAATAAACAACAGAAACAACAGCCCTCACAGGAAGCCAGTGTGCCAGCTAAGGGCACCTTCTTACTCCTGTGAACCTGTGGAGGACTTCAAAGTTCTCCTCAAAGGAAAATGATGGTTGTATCTTATTTTCTCATTCTCCTTTCCCCCATTCATATGGGCCATTCAAAAGGACCCCCAGAGACATTTTGAATTACAAACCAAAAAAAACCCATCCTATTCAGCCACCTGTTTCCACTCTGTCTGAGGATGCTTAGAGCCTGACATCTAAAAATCTTCTCACTGGCAGCACTGGGGGTGCAGACACTGGGTTTATAATTTGCTGTAACCATTAACTTATATTTTTCTTTTGTTTCCATAAAGATGCCTCTTGTTAATTACCTGACTGCTTGCTAAATAAACAGTGGATGATGGCTAATGCCACTTGCTACACAATTAAGGCCATACATGACTCTCCAAGTGGCATTAGAGGGTTGGCTTTAGCTCAAGTTGTTACTTCGAGTGTGGATGCTCCACAAATGACATTAGATATTTTAACTACTTCACAGGTTGGAACATGTGCTATCATAAAAATAGAAAGTTGTACGTGTGTTCCAGATATCACAAGCATGTACCGATATACTCAGATCATCACGTTAAACTTTCTCTTTCCTTTAGTGATAGGTTACTCTCCTGGACTGGAGGAAAGTTTTGGTCAACTCTCAAGTCTTATATTCAGGCTTCTCTTTCTCCAAATAATATTAACCTTATTTTGTTGTCTTCTCCAATGCAGTACCATAACTTTCGGCTGATAAATGATCCTCTCTCCTCAAGGAGGTTTATATATGCTATCTACCTTGGATTGGCTACCTCGGCTTTTGGTAACTCCTATAGTATATAGGAACTCCCCCAAATGACCAATGTTGACCCATAGGTAGGGACATCTCTATGCTCCTACTCACCAGGAAGAAGTTACAGAAGATAAGACCTTCCACCCTTAACAACCTTAAAGATTTAAGGGTCAAAATTGTTCAGATGTGTAAAACAAGGCAAAAGAAATATAGATAAAATTAAACTTCCTTCTAACCTGTGGCCCATTGACAAATAAAATACTTCAGGCAGACAGAGTATACCATTCTTCCAGGAATTCTCCGTCTTAATGTTAATGCTTTGCTAGAAGCAAAAAGCAAACTTAGTTGACAATAGCCAGATCCTGTAAGTCTTCTTTAACAAATGAAAATCCTTTTGGAAACTTCCTTTGTCTTTACCTCCCTAACTCCAAGGTACATAATCAGTCATTCCTCACAACCCCAGTGCAGCTCTTGCTGCCCACAGATCCAATCCCCATGCTTTAATAAAACCACCTTTTTGCACTGAAAACCTCTCAAGAATTCCTTCTTGGCCTCTGGTTCTGAACCCCAACACTTCACCTCATTACAACACCTACCTCCTAGGTGAGGATTAAGTGAAACAGTGTATGTCAAGTGCTTAAAATCTGCTAATCATGAAATAGTGGCTATTTCTATTGCAGGAACTAAAGAATCTGGTCTGTCTCCATGAATGTCTTCAGACAAGCTCTTTGTCTCTCTGAAGATTCCTCTTCTTGGGCCCCCACCCCACCCCAGCTTTCAGCATCCTTCTCCAAACTTGAGACCTCAGCCCTCCACTGTCTGGCCTCTTTCCTTGACAGGAACCACCAGGATCACCTTCACACTGAGGGCAGCCTCGTATAAAGAAAGAACTTAGCTCGGCACCTAGAGATCTGCTTTCAGATTGCCCATCACCAGGGCACATGGGGTATGTGTCACCTACCCCACACACCTGGCGAATGATGTCAAATTAAGCCTACCCCTCAGGGCTGTCATACAGATTAAGACCTATATGGGAAGGATGGGAGTATAAATTGGAACAATGTTTTTTAAGTTTTTTTTTTTAAAGTTTTATTTATTTAAGTAATCTCTGTACCCAGCATGGGACTCAAACTCAAGACCCCGAGAGCAAGAGTCACATACTCTTCTGACTGAGCTAGCCAGGTGCCCCTAGAACAATATTTTGTAAATATTTATTTTATTATTATTATTATTATTATTGGGGTTTGTTTTTGGTTTTCTTGTTGTTCTTGTGTTTTCTGGGGTTTTTTTTAGAGAGAGAGCNACCTAGAGATCTGCTTTCAGATTGCCCATCACCAGGGCACATGGGGTATGTGTCACCTACCCCACACACCTGGCGAATGATGTCAAATTAAGCCTACCCCTCAGGGCTGTCATACAGATTAAGACCTATATGGGAAGGATGGGAGTATAAATTGGAACAATGTTTTTTAAGTTTTTTTTTTTAAAGTTTTATTTATTTAAGTAATCTCTGTACCCAGCATGGGACTCAAACTCAAGACCCCGAGAGCAAGAGTCACATACTCTTCTGACTGAGCTAGCCAGGTGCCCCTAGAACAATATTTTGTAAATATTTATTTTATTATTATTATTATTATTGGGGTTTGTTTTTGGTTTTCTTGTTGTTCTTGTGTTTTCTGGGGTTTTTTTTAGAGAGAGAGCATGAGCAGGGAAGAGAGAAAGAGAGAGAGAGAGAGAGAGAGAATCTTAGGCAGGCTCCATGCTCTGTGCAGAGCCTGACATGAGGCTTGATCTCATGACCCTGAGATCATGAAGCTGAGCTGAAATCAAGAGTCAGACGCTCAACCGACTGAGCCAAGCAACCCTGGAATAATATTTTTAAAAACAGTTTTGTATGATCCAGTAATGCTGAAGCTGATTAAACTCCACGATCCAGTCACTCCACTCCTGAGAATGTGACATTGGAAAAATCACATACACGTACACCACCGAATGTGCATGTGCCGAAGGGTCCATAGCTACATTGTTCACAATTGTCCCAAAGTGACCCAAATATCCCATCAGTGATAGAACAAGTGTGGCATGTTCACAGAGTACTGAAAATGAGGGAGCTGAAGCTACAAACCACACAGATGACCTGTGAAACCAGTGCTGAGTGAGAACAGCCAGACAGACCCAAGAGAATATATACACATAGAGAATATATACACATGGATTCCATTCAAAGTTCAGAAACCAGTAAGTCAAATTCTATTGTTTGTGGATGCATGCAGGCTTGCATGTAACACTGTGAAGAAAAACAAATGAACGATTGCTGCAAAAAATAAAGAGATTATATGTTGAGGGTGGGGAGAGCTAGGACTGGATGGAGATCAGATGGGCACTTCTGGGAGCTGGCAGTGCTTTCTTTTTTCATCTGGCTGTTAAGTGCATGAGTTTTTACAATAATTTGTTAAACTCTGTGTGTATATATTTCTCAGTTTAAAAAAAAATGAGTGTGGGGTGGGGTACGTGGCTGGCTCAGTCAGTGGAGCATGTGACTCTTGGTCTCAGGGTAGGGTTGTGAGTTTGAGCCCCACATTGTGTGTTGAGATTACTTAAAAATATTTTTTAAATCTTAAAAAAAAAAAGAATGAATTAATTCTAAAGGTAAAAATAAGGAGCACCTGGCTGGCTCAGTCTGTACAGCGTGAAACTCTTCATCTCAGAGGTTGAAAGTTCAACCCCCATCTTGGGTGTAGAGATCATTTAGAAATAAAATCTTTAAAGAGGCATCTGGGTGGCTTAGTAAATTAAGCGTCTGATTTCGACTCAGGTTCTGATCTCGTGGTTCCTGGGTTTAAGCCCTGTGTCAGTTTCTGTGCTGAGGGCCCTTGCTGACAGCTCAGAACCTGGATCCTGCTTCAGATTCTGTGTCTTCTTCTCTCTGCCCCTCCCTCACTTGTGCTCTGTCTCTCTCTCTCAAAAAGAAAAAAAAATTAAAATTTTTTAAAAAAATGAAATCTTAAAAAAAATCATATTAACATCGACAACATCAGGGAATAATGCATCGAAAGCAGCCAGTACTTCAGAAGAGGAGATTCCCCTCCCCCCCAACAAAAAATGTTAGCTCTAGCAATTTGGGTGAATCCTCAAAACTGCAACTTAACATCAGAGCTGCTTTCTTGTCCAAAAGGAGTCTTTCATCTGTGTTCAAAGTTGTCCTTGGCTATGTCATCAAATCCTCAACCTTCCTGCCGGGCTCAAAGTCAGATTCATCGTTTTCCCCTTACCTGAGGCGTCAGCCAGCTTTCCTCTCTGCCACGCTCCTGTCCCAGTCTCTCAGTCTGTCATATTTGGCACCATCTTTGGGCCAGGTTCCCTTTCCATCAACTCCCCCTGACTCTCCTCCCTGCCCAGGGAGTCCCCAGGTTGGAACCCCCTTTCAAGACCTCCTCTGCCTCCCCATTCCTGCTGCCGGCGTCTAGCCTCACAACCCCAGTGGCCCTGGTGTCTTTCTCTGATTCCCTCCCAGAACAGCTCCTTGACTGAGCCATGCTCCCTCCTCCTGGACAACTCTGCGCCCCCAGGCTGCCAAGCGCTTCCAGACACACTTTCAGTTTTCCTTTTAGGTTTTATTTTGTGGGTGTTCTAATCTTCAGACCTCTAGGGTTTGTTCTTTGGTGTGTTCATTATCCTTCCCCATTTGTGGTCTTTTTTTTTTTTTTTTTTTAAATTTTCTTTTTGGAGGGAAGCCATCTCCTCCCAGGGTAGAAAGGATCACATCTTTCAGAAAACAGGGGACAGTGTTTGAAAAACATATGACATCTGGGGTGCGTGGGTGGCTCAGTCTTGATTTCGGCTCAAGTCATGGTCTCACAGTTGGTGAGATTGAGCCCCATATTGGCGGGGTGAGGGGGAGCTCTGTCTCTCTCAAAAATAAATGAAAACATTTTAAAAATTAAAAAAAGAAAAATATATGACATCAAACTTAATTCCTTTGTGGACAGATGCAGGGGAACAATCATGCCCTGAAAAATGTGGCACTTCTCCTTTTATTTTACTTTTTTTAATGTTTACTTTTATTTTTGAGACAGAGAGAGGCAGAGTGTGAAGGGGAAGGGGCAGAGAGAGAGGTAGACACAGATTCCAAAGCAGGTTCCGGGCTCTGAGCTGTCAGCACTTAGCCCGACGTGGGGCTTGAACTCATGAACCGTGAGATCATGACCTGAGTCGAAGTCAGATGCCCAACTGACTAAGCCACCCAGACACCCCGGTCCTTTTATTCTTAAAAGAGGCCCTCCATCCCAACTCCTCTTTGGCCAACCACTGAGGGGTTCCAGCTGAGCCCTGTCAGGACAAAGGACCCTCAGCCTCCCCTCCAGGATGAACACTAAGGAGCTCTTGAACTGAGATACCTACTTGTTTTGAAGCCTCCAGGCTGGATGACAGAGACTTTAACTCCCCATTTGGAAAGCTCTTGTCTCATGATTGCTGAAAACATGGTCAGGGCCGCCTTGGATGCGCTATAGGCTGCCATCTTTTCCATTGGGACCCCCCCTGCGGAAGTAATGAGAGAGAAAAAAATTAGGTCTGATGTTTTTATCTGTTCATGCACTAAGTATTTAAACAGGACCTACTGCATGCCAGGAACTGGTCTCTTGGTGACCAGAGCAAACAAAGACAGACAAGAGCTCTCAGTACCTACATGAGCACATATTCTTGGTCACAACCATCCTCTAGCTTCCTCTGCTTCTGCCTTCCCTGGCTGCTCTGTCACAGTCCAATGACAAGCCACATAAAGGGCAAGCTGTCCCAGAGTCTAAGCTAAATGCGATTCAAGCGGCAGAAAGAGAAGCTGCCCCAGACTCTGACCTTCCAGGTTGGCCAACCTCCATTCTGAGGTTCCGGGTGGACATATCTGGGGGAGGGGCACTGTAGTTGAACAAAGTGCATCTAATACTTGTCACAGCAAGGGGTAATGCACACCATGGGGAACAATGGGACATTTCTGTATGAGGGAGTGAGAAAGGGCTTACTCTAGGGTGAGGCAGATGCTCTTCATTGCACCTTATCACACTTAGCTCAGAAGCTGGGAGAAACAGCCTGAAACTGGGTCTATCATTGGATCCGATGTTCAGGAGGAGCTATGGAAAGCAGCAACAAAGGAAACCAGAGAAGTGGAGCCACCTTAATTGGAATAAGGGTTTCTGCAGATGTAATTAATGTACAGATCTCAAAATGAGACCATCCTGGATCAGGATGGGCCCTAAATTCAATAACGGGTTTTCTTGTAAGAGACAGAAAAGGAGGAGACACAGGAAAACAGGAGAGCAGACCATGTGGAGAAGGAGGCAGAGATTGGGGTTGATATGGCTACAAGCCAAGGAATGCCTGGAGTCCCCACAAACTGGGAGAGTCAAAAAGGCATCCTCCCCTAAAGCCTTCAGAGGGAGGGTGCCCTGACAACACCTTGCTTTCAGACTTCTGGGCTCCAGAACATGACAGAACAAATTCCCGTGGTTGCAAGCCACCTGTAATTGTCACAGCAGCCCTAGGAAACAAATACCCATGTGTTCCTGGCATTCTTTAACTGGAGGACTCTGAGAGTGGGAAGGGTGAGGACAGTGAAGGCATGCAGCATTCAGGGGACCTCATGGGGAACCAAGGGTGACTGGACATTAGGGCTCCCAGCTTTGGCAAAGATTTCCCTGGCCAACAAAGCAAGCTCTAGACAATGGCTAAATAAGCTCAGATATAGCCACACAGTGGAATACCACTCAGCCATTACAGTGTCCTTTGAGAGGGAGGTGTCTGAGTGGCTCAGTTGGTTAAGCACCCGACTCTTGATTTTGCCTCAGGTCATGATCTCACCGTTCATGGATGTGGAGCCTACTTGGGATTCTCTCTCTCTCTCTCTCTCTCTCCCCTTTCCCCACTCTGTCTCTCTCTCTCAAAAATAAATTAACATTTAAACAAATTTTTAAAGTTCATTAAAAGGAATGAACTTGAGAGGTGCCTGGTTGACTCAGTTAATGGAGCATGGAGCCCTTGATCTCAGGGTTGTGAGTTCAGGCCCCGTGTTAGGTGTAGAGATTACCTAAAAATAAAAAAATTAAATTAAATTAAAAAATTAGAGAGAGAGAGGGAGGGAGGGAGAGAATCTTAAGCAGGCTCCACACTGAACGTGGGGCTTGATTTCACAACACTGAGATCATGAACTGAGCTAACATTGAGAGTTGGATACTTAACCAAATGAGCCACCCAAGTGCCCCAAAAACAATGTCTTTAAAAATATGTGATGAACCTGATATACACAACAGCATGGATGAGTCTCAAAATAATTATGGTGAATGAAAGAGCCAGACCAAAAACAGTACATGCTATATGATTCCACATATTTAAAATTCTAGAAAGTGAAAACAAATCTATAGTGATATAAACAGATCAGTGGGTACCTGTAGTGGGTGGGGGAAGGGTTAGAAAGGAGGACAAGAAAGCTTTGGGGAATGATGGACATGTTCACCATCTTGATTGTGGTGATGGTTTTCTGGGTACATACATGTATCTAAGTTTATCAAATTGTGTGCATTAAATATGAGCAGCTTATTGTATGTGAATTATATCTCAATTTTTTAAAGGAAGGGAAGGGAAAGAGGGAGGGAGGGAGAAATAGAGAGGAAGGAAGGCAGGAGGGAAGGGAGGGAGGAAGGAAGGAAGGGAGGGAGGAGCCTGCTTCAGTTTCCATGCCTCCCTCTATCTCTGCCCCTCCCCCACTTACGTTCTGTCTGTCTCTCTCTTTCAACAATATATATATACATTTTAATGCTNGCGGGGCTCGAACCCACGAACCGCGAGATCATGACCTGAGCGAAAGTCAGACGCTTAACCGACTAAGCCACCCAGGCGCCCCTTCAACAATATATTTTAAAAAACATTTAAAAAAAAGAAAATGAGATGATAAAATGTATGGAAACAAATACATACAGGTACAAACAATTGGGAAAATCTGCATAAAATTGGTAAATTATTATCAGTATACTGCTTATAATACTGTCCTACAGTTATGAATGAATTAACCATATGTACTCAGGTAAAGGGTACGTAAGATTTCTCTCCATTCCTTCTTAAAACTTTAGCTAAATCTATAATAATTTCAATAAAAATTTCAATTAGGGGACCCTGGGTGGCTCAGTGGGTTAAGCGTCCAACTTCAGCTCAGGTCATGATCTCGCGATTTATGGGTTTGAGCCCCGCGTTGGGCTCCGGGCTGACAGCTCAGAGCCTAGAGCCTGCTTCAGATTCTGTGTCTCCCACTCTCTCTGACCCTCCCCTGCTCATGCTGTCGCTTTCTCTCACTCTCTCTCTCTCTCAGAAATAAAACATTTAAAAATAAATAAATAAAATTAAAAAAATAAAAATTTCAATTAAGGAGCACAGTATCTCCACCCCTGTGTTTATTGCAGCATTATTTACAATGGCTAAGACATAGAAACAACTGGCTAAGACATTCATTGATGGATGAATGGATAAAGAAAACATAGTATATATGCATATATATATATACATATATATATATGCAATAGAATATTATTCAACCATTAAAAAGGAAGGAAATCCTGCCATTTGCAACAACATGGATAGACCATGAGGATCTTGATGGCCTTGAGGGCATTATGCTAAGTGAAATAAATCAAAAAGAAAAAAAGAAATACTATATAATCTCCCTTACAGGTGGAATCTACAAAAACCAGACTCATAGATACAGGGAACAGGTTGGTGGTTACCAGAGGTGGAGGGTGGGGGTGAAATTCGTGAAGGTGGTCAAAAAGTACAAACTTGCAGTTATAAATAAGTTCCAGGGATGTAATGTATAGCATAGTAACTATAGTTAATGATATTGTATCATCTATTGGAAAATTTGCTGAGGAAATCTTAAAAGTTTTCATCACAAGAAAAAAATTGTACCTATGTGAGGTGATGGGTGGTAACTAACCTTTCGTGGTAATCATTTCACAATGTATACATGCATCAGATCAGCATATTGTGCACCTTAAACCAGTACAATGTTTTATGTCAATGATATCTCAATAAAACCGGGGGATGGGAAGAGCATAGGTATTGAAGTAGAGATACCTAGAATAGTTAATGTCAATCATCATCCTTATTCTAACATGATTATTAAAGCTTTGGTCTGGATCACATAATTTCCTTTTGGGAAATACTCATCCTTATCTCCCTGTTTTTGTAGGAAGGCTGTCATCATTGGGTTGTTTTTTTTGTTTGTTTGTTTTTTTCTCATTGAAAGGGGCAGATTGACCAGTCCCAATACCCCATTTCTTGGACCTGGAGATTGGGTTGGGGCTGAGCATGTGACCTCAGTTGAGCCAGAGTCCTGATGTAAGTGGTGGAAGAGAGATGACCTTATTGCTTATTCCCGGTTATGTAAGTATGCAATGGTAGAAAAGTGGAACTCCCAGGCCATTTTTATTACTACATCAGAGAAGATAAGCAAAGGAAAGCAGAGGAGCAAAAAGGGAAGAGTAGTAGTTGGAAGCGGAGGGTTGAGGGAAATGAGGAGTGAAGGTAGGGGAGAGCCAAGATGATCCCACCTTAGAACTTAGTTCTATCTAGTCAGTTGGTAAATGAATAAATTCCTTTTCCCTCTTCTTTTTAGCTACTTTGAAGTTCATCCCTGTCACTTAAAGGAAAGAGTCCTGGGGTGCCTGCTTGGCTCAGCTGGTTAGGCATCTGACTCTTGATTTCAGCTCCGGTCACAATCTCACGGTTGTGAGATTGAGCCCTAAGTCAGACTGAGTGTGAAGCCTGCTTGGAATTCTTTACTCTCTTTCTCTCCCTCTCTCTCTCTCTGCTCCTCCCCGACTCATGCTCACTCTTCTTCTCTTAAAATAAAATAAGTAAGCAGTAAAAATAAATAAATAGGGGCCCCTGGGTGGCTCAGTGGGTTAGGCATCTGACTTCGGCTCAGGTAATGATCTCATGGTCTGTGGGGTCAAGCAGCGCATGGGGCTCTGTGCTGACAGCTCAGAGCCTGGAGCCTGCTTCAGATTCTGTGTCCCCTCCTCTCTCTTTGCCCCTCCCCCGCTCATGCTTTGTCTCACTCTGTCTCGCAAAAATAAATAAATGTTAAAGAATGTTTTTGGGGGGTGTCTGGGTGGCTCAGTCGGTTAAGCATCTGACTTCAGCTCAGGTCATGATCTCACAGCTCCTGTGTTCGAGCCCCATGTCAGGCTCTGTGCTGACAGCTCAGAGCCTGGAACCTTCTTCCAATTCTGAGTTTCCCTCTCTCTCTCAGCCCTTCTCCCACTTGCGAGCTCTCTCTCTCTCTCTCTCTCTCTCAAAAATAAACATTAAAAAAATTGAAGTTTTTTAAAATAAACAAATAGATAAATAAAGAGTCCTAAGGCTTAACTGATGAAATTTCAATCCAGCACCTGGCATCAAACGTTAAACTCCAGTTCCCGTCTTGCCTCAGATAACCAGCTGATGCTTTTTAAAGTGATTTCTAGTTTCGCAAAATCTTAAGAATTCCAAATCCAACTTTTTCCATTTACTGGGGAGAAAGGCCAGTAAAGCAACTTGTTCTCACCTGCAACCCAGTCTGCAGGGCTCGAGAGTCCTCACTTCCCCACAGTCTTATAGATGAGGGGAGCTTGGCCAGTTTCGAGGCCAGTTAGCAGAGGGAGATGGTGAAGAGCTGATTTTGGAGCCAGCACTGCCTAGGTTCAAATCCCAGCTCTGTCATTGATTAGTAAAATCAATTAATATTAGATACATAAAATTTTATGTTTATGTACCTCTTTTTAAAATTTTTTTAAGTTTATTTATTTTGAGAGATACAGAAACAGCTGACTTGGGGGGGATGGAGAGAGAAAGAGAGAGAGAGAGAGAGAGAGAGAGAGAGAGAATCCCAAGCAGGCTCCGTACTGTCAGCACAGAGCCCGATGCAGGGCTCGAACTCACTAGACTGTGAGATCATGACCTGAGCGGAAACCGAATGTCAGACCTGACTGAACCACCCAGGCACCCCTCATGTTTATGCACCTCTGTATTTTAATCTGTAAATTAACAATAATTATGGTATATGCATCATAGAGCTGTTGTGAAGGTTGAATATATCAATATATTAGAATAGTGCCGGCCACAAAGTGAGCTCCATATAAGAGTGCTACTGAAGGTTTTCACAGTATCTCAATAGCCCTAAAGGCTCCATAGGTTTGGTATTTCCTAGATTAGTGAGTGCACCTGTTTTAGGATCTCCCGCAGTATTTGTGATGTGGTTTTGGAGCGATGGTGGGGATCCGGAGCAGATGGCCAAGAAAGAATTCTTGAGATGTCTTTGGTGTAAAAAGGTGATTTTATTAAAGCATGGAGACAGGAGCTATGGACAGAAAGAACTGCACAGGGGTTATAAAGAGTGACTGATTATATACTATGGAGTTGGGCGTTGGGGAGGGGGAGGGTTTAAAGGAAAAGGGAGGTTTCCAAGAGGAATTTCATATGATAAAGAGGACTCATAAGATACTGGAGACCTTGCTAATTGTTGAGCTAAAGTTCTTTTTCCCTTAGTAAGGCATTAACATTAAGACAAGACAGTTGGGAGTTCCTTGGAGGAATGTTTTACTCCGCCTATCTCAAATATTTGTCAGGAAATCTAATTTTACCTACATTTTCTTCTTTGTGTTCCCCACACCACTGTGGAAGGGAGAGTGATGTTAGGGCTCCAGGAAATTGAGTCTACAGGTTTTTGGAGATTGTCTTTTTTCTTGTAAATCATTAAGTGATTAACTGATGAAGACTCTTGTCTTGCATGACTGTGATCTCTATCAGTTAACCATTTGTTTTTCCCTTTGTTCTTGGCAGCCAGGAGTGCCTGAGGAATGTCACACAGGTCCCACCTGGTGGGGGGAGGGTCACCCATGGGGTGTTAGTTTATGCTTTGCTACCAGCTTGCCATTGGCTCCCTCATCACTTGTTTCTGTGGATTCCTAGGACCTATCCTAGACTTGCTTGCTAATCAGACTGACTGGTTAGGGCAGGAGGGCAGGAGACTCTTGAGCCCCACATTGGGTGTGGAAACCTACTTAAAAATCAATCAGTCAATCAATATAAAACCAATCCAAATGATTTTTTTTCTTTTTTTCTTTCATAGTTTATTGTCAAGTTGGTTTCCATATAACACCAGTGCCCATCCCCACAAGTGCCCTCCTCCATGCCCATCACCCCCCTTCCCCTCTCCCTCCCCTCCATCAGCCCTCAATTTGTTCTCAGCATTCAAGAGTCTCTCATGGTTTGCCTCCCTCCCTCTCCCCAACTATTTTTCCCCTTCTCCTCTCATGGTTCTTTGTTAAGTTTCTCCTGATCCGCTTATAAGTGAAAACATATGGTATCTGTCCTTCTCTGCCTGACTTATTTCGCTCAGCATAACACCCTCAAGTTCCATCCATGTCGCTACACATGGCCAGATTTCATTCCTTCTCATTGCCATGTAGTATTCCATGGTATAGATAAACCACATCTTCTTGATCCATTTGTCAGTTGATGGACACTTAGGCTCTTTACATGATTTGGCTGTTGTTGAGAGTGCTGCTATGAACATTGGGGTACATATGCTCCTATGCATCAGCATTCCTGTGTCCCTCGGGTAAATTCCTAGCAGTGCTATTGCTGGGTCATAGGGGAGTTCCATTGTTCATTTTTTGAGGAACCTCCACACTGTTTTCTAAAGGGGCTGCACAAGTTTACATTCCCACCAACAGTGTAGGAGGGTGCCCGTTTCTGCACATTCTCACCAGCATCTAGAGTCTCCTGATTTGTTCATTTTAGCCACTCTGACCAGCGTGAGGTGGTATCTCAGTGTGGTTTTGATTTGTATTTCCCTGATGATGAGGGACGCTGAGCATCGTTTCATGTGTCTGTTGGCCATCTGGATGTCCTCTCTGGAGAAATGTCTATTCTACCTTCTGCCCATTTCTTCACTGGATTATTTAGGGGTTTTTGGGTGTGGAGTTTGGTGTGTTCCTTATAGATCTTGGATACTAGCCCTTTATCTGACATGTCATTTGCAACTATCTTTTTCCCATTCCATCGGTTGCCCATTAGTTTTGTTGATTGTTTCCTTGAACTGTTACATTAGGGTATTGGTCACATATTTCTGAATATGTGTATCCATGGTGATGCACTGTGTAATGGACAGCATGACCGATGGTAAGAATTTATCATATCCCCTATTATCAACCTAAACAGAAAACATAGATTTGTCTTTCGTATGATGTTGAACTCTGTGAAATTGCCATTTTTAGACCATTTATGACCTACAAAATGGCAGTTCCAGAAGGCTTAACCTCATAGACTCAACCTTGCTGTTAATGTTTCATATTAGTATCTAGGATTCCTCGGGGCATCAGATGAAATAAGTGCAGATGTGCAAAGCTTCCTGAGCAAGAGCCACACAGGGTCTCAGGGCATTTTCCCTTCCTGACCTTATGTACCCCTTCGTTGCCTGTTCAGTTAGATTCTTAATTTCTGTTTTTGCTCCACTCAGGTGAAAATCCTATTGCCAGAAGGCAGCAAAGCAAGAGATTGCAATGAACTTGGTAAGTTTATTTCCATTTCTACAGGGGAAACTTGACTTCCAAAATAGAGGGCTTAACTACTGGGGTGCGGGAGAACTGGTAAGGGATGTGCAACCCTGGGTGTATATGTGGGCTACAGCCTTAATGACCAGAGTACTGATGTAATTCTAAGGATGCTACATCTTGGAAATTTACATACTCATCCACTAGCTGACATTAAACAAATCCAGAGAGACAAATATACATTTTGTGTTCGTTTTTAAATTTTGTTTAATTCCATAATTCAGTAGGCATAGTAGAATCACTGTGGGAACATTAAAATACAGTAAAACAAAAAGCAATGCCCAGGCCCTACTCTAGAGCAATGAAATAAAAAACATTCTGGCAGTGGGATCAGAACATCCATCAGTATTTAAATAAAACTCTGCAAGTGATTTTAGTGTGAGGATGGTGCTCTGAGTGAGTGGTTCTCAGACTTTAGGGAGCATCAGAATCACCTACGGGGCTAAGGAAGCACCCAGAGGCCAAGGTCCATCAAGGAGGAAAAACCTAGGCTTTTCTGGCATTCCCCAATTACCCAGGTGAATCTGATCTACTTCTGCGACTCCAAATTTTGAGCACCTCTGCTCTCTTGCAGCTAAATTGTTTTAGAACAGTCATTTTCATACTTGGTAGCTAGTTGGAATTGCCTGGGAAGCTTTAAAAAAAAAAAATCTATTCCTGTCCCCACTCCCATGTGACTTAATTGGTTTGTGGTTCACAGACTCTGGGATTTTTTTTAAAGTTCCCCCAGGTGATTCTAATGTGCAGCCAGGGTTGTTAAACACTTCTAGAGAACATCTCTGAAAATTTTCCATATATTCCCATCCTCTGTACATGTAAATGCTAATACCAGCTTGAGATATAGAAAAAAAAAACACCTATAATCTCTATTTTGGCTATAGAAGGCTCACACATGATCTCAGAAGCTGTATAGGGACCTGGCAGCATTTATCCCTGATCTAAATCTCACAGATACAGGGAAGGGGTGGCGGACAGGATATGTTGTGTTTTGGGATTGAAATTAAAGAAACTTTGTAATGCCGTGCTGGACAAAGAGGTTTTGTGAGCTATATAAACCTGGATCAAATATATTCCTTTCAAATTATGTTGAGTGAAAGCCAATCTCAAAAGTTTGCATATTGAATAGTTTCATTTATATAATATTCTTGAAATAAAATGATAGGGATGGAGGAGAACAAATTCATGTGGTCAGGGTTGGGAGTGGGGGTGAAGGGGTGGATGTGGCCAGAGAGCATTTCTTGGGAGACTTGTGATGGAAGAGCTCTGTAGCTATTGCGTTAGGAGTTACAGGAAGCTGTATGTGTGATACATCTGCACAGAACTATGAGCACACACATAAATTAATGTAGATATAACTGGCGAAATCTCAGTAATTCTGTGCATTGTAGCAATGTCCATTACATGGCTTTGATATTTTGCTATAGTTCTGCAAGATATTATTAGGGGAGGAGGAGAGAAGGGTAAACAGAACTTGTTTGTACATTTCCTTGCAGCTTTCTGTGAATCTATAATTATTTCCAAATAAAAGTTAAAAAATACAAACTCCCTTTAAGGCATGCTTACGAGGCAGCCTTGCTTACTTCTCATGTAGGTCTTTGGCTGTACAAAGCCCCATGAAGTCTCCTTAAAGTTTTTGTAACTGAAACTAAAAATTTAAGGTTTTTGAGGTTTGGCATCGGAGGCCAAAAAAATAAGGCCTAGCTTATTTGAAATCTTAAAAAGAAAATGAGAAAAGCCTCCTGGACAAGCTAGAGCTTTAGAAACATCTGCCAAGTTTGCAAGCACATTTAAAGAGACAAGATCCCTCTTTCCCACTCCATCCCACACATAACCCTCCCCCCACCAACAGATGTGGCTAACGTGAAAGTAAAACTTTGCACTCAGCGTACTTGCTTGGGACATATTGAAATTGAATGTTAGGTTTCCCCACAACAGATTCTAAGTAGCCATTTCTAATAAATGATTCAGTACTTGCGGTGACTTAATACCCAGTCAACAATAGGGCTTATTTTAACCAATCACATACAGGCCTATGGACTCTTTTCCCCTTCTTGACTGCAAAATTTCTATCCTTAGTGTAGCCATCATGACTCTAGCATCCCACCCCCCTCCAGAAGATTTCATGTCCCCCCTCCCAGTTTGCCTCAGGGAAATATTCAATGACTTTGTTCCCTGGCAGGTAAATAAACTCAGCATTCATGCTGTTGATTCTGTTGTGATGGACTTAAACCAAGGGAGACTTCGAGTTACAATTTTGAGCTTAGGGAAGAATTCTAGAGACCTCTCTCTCCCAAGTGTCCTCAGACAGGGACCCTTTCTGACTCCCTTGGTGTGGCATACACAGTAAGTAACATTTCCTAAGGTTCTACCAGCCAAATGGACGTGATGTCCTCTGAGGTCACATAGGACCTCAAAAACTCTTCAGTGCCACCGGATCAACACCTACAAAGAGATCCTCTCTTTTCTGCCTAACGCTAGTGTACAGGTGAGTACATAGGAATTATGGAAGACAAAGTGTTTTGCGAAAGACAGCAGGGGGCAGAAACAGTGCAACCTTTCAGCCTGAGGCTGTAGAGGAAGGAAGTGATACTGTGATTTAAAACAGATATAAATGGTCTTTGACCCATTTCTAGCACAGAGCTCCTAAAACACGTGGAATTTCCTAAGTGATGACAGCAGCAAAGGTGTCATTTGTTAATGAGGTGACGGGAGTTCACCTGAGGGTGGGGACTAGTTGCCTAAGGAACCAACCACATGATGGGAGGGGCAGAACTTTCCCTCCTTCTCCAAACCCCCAGCTCCTGGGCTAGGGTTAGAGATTGAGATCGATCACCAATGACCAAAAGATTTAATTAACTGTGTCTAGGTAATGAAGCCTCATAAACACCCAAAAGGAAGAGGTTTGGAAAGTTTCCAGGCTTTTGAACACATAACACGCAGAGATTCAGAAACCGTGGAAGCTCCCTGGCCCTTCCCTATGCTGTATCCTATTATATCTTCATCTAACTGGTGATGCATATCCTTTAATATTCTGTGTAATAAACTGGTAATCCAGTAAGTAAGCAGGTTTCCTGAGCTCTGTGAGCAGCTCTAGCAAATTAATTGAAACCAAGGAGAAGGTCATTGGAACCTCTCTTCTATAGCTGGTGGGTCCAGAAGCACAGGTGACAAACTGATATCTGAAGTAGGGGTGAGAGGACTGTCTTATAGGGCTGCCCTTAACCTTTGGGATCTGATGTTATTTCCAGGTAGATACTGTCAGAATTACGTTGAATTATAGGACAGTCCACAGTAGAACTGGGTATAGGATGACAGTCCTTTATTCAGAGTCAAAAAGAAAAACCATAGGCCCCAAATGGAGTCACTTATGCTAGGCCACATCACCAACAGGAGGCTTCATACCTAACCTAACTGCAGTTTCCACTTCCTCCAGACCTGTAGTCTTACCTGGGTCAGTCAAGAGTTTTCTTGTCAGCACCAGCGAGGTCATCTGTCACATTCCCCTCCCTCCAACCACCCCCAAAGGAAGATGAAGTCATGATAAGACCCTGTGCTCTAACCCCTAAGGGAAAGTGAATTTGCCAGAAACAATCCTTTTTTTTTTCTTTTGCTGATAATCTCCATACCCCACCTTCTTTCCTATAAAAACCTTCCGTTTTATATAACTCCTCAGAGCTCCCCTTTACATGTTAGTCAGGGTGCCGCCTGATTCATGAATCAGTTAATAAAACCACTTAGGTCTTTGAAATTTGCTTAGTTGAATTTTTGTTCTTTAATAAGAGGTCCCAGGGTCCCATGCCCACACCAACTGTCTCATTCTCTAATACCTTCCTAAGCCAGAACTCTCATGACCTTGTCTTAGGAGAGTGTAATGAGGACTCCCAGCCAGTTTCTCCCACCTCCAAGGTGATCTGGAGTCAACTCAAGCAACAAAGTCCATTCCTTTACTGAGTTCTTCCAAGCTGGAAGCACAGACCAAGCACATGGCCCCAGAGGAGGCAGGTTTGATAATCTCCTTTAGGCCTTGTTAGCGGAAACTTGAGACTAATAGCATCTGGTTATTCCCTTGTAACCGGACAGTCTCTGGGGATGTGACCAAGTATCTGAGTATCAAAGTCAAAGTCTGGGACCTTGTTACTCACGGTGTGGTTGGGAGCCAGCAGCAGCCAGGAATCTGTTACAAAGGCAAATCCTCAAATCCCACTCTAACTAGAGCTATTGAATCAGAAGTTTTGGAAGTGGGCACAGAATTGTTTTCCTTATTGTGATAAAATACATACAACGTAAAACCCACCACTTAGCCTTTGTAAAGTATACAATTCAGTGGCTTTAGTACATTCACAATATTGTGCAAGCATCACTGCTGTCTAGCTCCATACCATTTGCATCGCACCCAAAGAAAATCCTCCATCTGCTAAGCTGTCCCTTCGCATTCCCTTTCCACCTCCTCACCGCCACCCAATGCTAATATGCTCTCCATCTCTCTGGATTTGCCTATCTTGGGCATTTCATATAAATAGCATCATCCAGCACATGGCCTTTTGTGTCTGGCTTCTGTCACCATAATCTTTTCAAGGTTCATCCATTCTGTATCATGTACCAGTTCTTCATTCATTTTTATGGATTAATAATATCCCAGTGTATGGATAGATGATATTTTGCTTATCATTTCATCAGCTGATGAACATTTGGGTTGTTTCCACCTCTCCCAGTATGAATAATGAATGCTACGAACATCCGTGTACAAGTTTTTGTTTGAACACCTGTTTCCTGTTCTCTTTAGTATATACATAGGACTGGAGTTGCTGGCTCATATCATAATTCTATGTTTAACTTGTTAAGGAACGACTAAATGTTTTCCATAGAGGCTGGGCCATTTCACATTCCCATCAGCGACTCATGAGGAGTCCAGTGTCTGCACATCCTTGCCATCAAGTGTTGTTTCCGGGTTTTTATTTTGCTTTGCTTTTTATAGCCATTATCATGGGTATGAAATGCTGTCTCACTATAGTTTTGATTTCCTGCCGTTGTTTTGAAGTAGCCCTCCGCACTGTCAGCATGGAGTCCAATGCGTGACTCAAACTCACAAACTGTGAGATCATGACCTGAGCTGAAGTCAGACGTTTAACCCACTGAACCACCCAGGTGCCCCAGATTCTGCATTTTAATAAGATCTCCCAGTGATCATGACACACACACTGGTGTTTGAGAAGGCCTTGTGGAGGAAACATCCCTAAATTGCTAACACTTCCTAGTCATCATTTAAATATTCTAGAGTCAGGGCCTGTGTTTTCATGCCCCGTTTGTCTAGTATATTCTTGTCAGACAGTCTAGAATAGTCAGAGTAACATAGAACTTGGAGTCAAAGAAGCAAACCCAGTTTCCAACCCTGACTCCATCACACCAGTTGGATGATCCAGGCTAGTGTACTTGATCTAGAAAAGGAATTGATATCTGCATTCTGCACACTTTAGAATTATGATTTTAGGCAAGTGTAAGCATCTAGTGCAACTCGGTACAGAGAAGTTCACTGAGTCTGATTCTACTTCCTCCCCTTGCCCAACGCTAGCCCCAGTTACTTTGTGAGAGTTTTAGGGAAGCAAATAGCCGCGGCCTCCTCTCACATCACTGAGCAGCTGGGGAAGGGCCAAACGATTTGCCAGAGGATTTCCTTAAGGCAGCCACTTGGCAAGAAGTTCAGGACTGATCCCACAGTCAACTTCTCTGGACTAAGTATGACCTTACTCGAGGCTGGAATTCTGTGGGATACTTGTAATTAATAGACTTGTAAGAATCTCTAGGGCCACTTACTTTGGTGGAAAGTAACTTTAATGCATTTTAAATAGCTCGATGGGGTGGGCAACTATTACTGTCTCTCATTAGAGAAGTCCCTTTTACTAGTGTGCTTTCTATGTACCTGTAGCTGTGCTAAGCACTCAGAGTGCATACATGCATTGAAATCTACAGCCAAGGCCAGAGATTCTCTACTGGGGGCACGTGCACACACACACACACACACACACACACACACACACACACACACA